>NC_138347.1:49040137-49552637 GCF_046562875.1 Panthera onca
ATGCTTATCCAGTAACATATTGAGGTGGAGCCCCTGAACTCACAGGGTCAGATCTAAATTCTAGCCCCAGCTTCATAACCACAGGTAACTTACCTAGCCGGTCAGCACTGCAATGTGCTTTATTTATTTGTTTATTTGAGAGACAGCGAGTGAGCGAGCGAGAGACAGAGTGAGCAAACTCGAGTCAGGTAGACAGGGAGAGCGACAGAATCTTAAGCAGGCTCCATGCTCAACACAGAGCCTGACACCAGGCTCAATCCGACAACACTGGGATAACAACATGAGCCAAAATCAAGAGTCAGAGGCTCAAATGACTGAACCACCCAAGCGCCCCTCATGCCTCTTATTTAATTGGATAAATCATTACTGCCTTACCTACCTACCTGTAAGAGTATTTTATAAATCACATAGTGCTACATGAATATCAGTATTATAACCATAATGGATTCTGGGTGTCTGACAGTTATTTGATGGAAGAAGATAGTCTAAGCCAAAGAACAAGACTCGAGTTTTAACAGAGAGGAAAATATATGAATATTTAAAGTTTCTCCATCAATTGATTTTTCAGGGTTAAAATAAACCTTTGTTTGCAAACTTAGTTTTCTCTTTCAGTGAACTAACTGCATCCTTATAACCGTTCTTTCGAACTTGTGATCATACAGTATACAGAAGAATCCAGCTAATGCTGACTGAGACAGAGCTGACCACCTGCAGATTCATAGTTCTTCCTTTCTTCATCCTAAAACTTCCAAATGAAAATTTAGTGCCCACCAGAAGACAATGCAAAGGTGAAAGTCTAGGTTGGTAAAAACTAAAAAAAAAAAAAAATGAATGTCTGTAAGGTCTGGTTATGAAATAAAGTGATTCAAAGAAACTATAAAAAATATTGTGACTGAAACCATACAATAAAACCTTGGATTGCAAGTAACTTGTTCTGTGAGTGTTCTGCAAGTTAAGCAAACACTTTAAATTTTAACTTGATAAACGAGCAATGAATGGCAATACGAGTAGCACATGATGCCTAATGTCACATGATCACAACTAAGCCAGTGGTGTTCTCTCTCTCTCTCTCTCTCTCTCTCACTGCAGGATTGTAGGTGATCCTCTCCCATGCTCAGATGCTCAATCTCAGGCTGTGGTGTTTGGAAGCAATCAGTGATTTTTCAGAATGTTGGTAGGTGCCCACAACTGGCACTAAAGTATTTTTTGCCACTTCAAAGCACCTGTGGACAGTCCTTTGCTTCTCCATACAAGAGTTTGCTTAGGAATGCTTTGCTTCATTCTAGGTCAGGCTGACTGCAGATAGAGACCCTTTCCTCTGCTGCCTTCTTGCCTTTTACCTTAAATACAGTATATGACAAAAGGTTATTAATACTGTATTGTAGTCAACATCTGTGCGAATGTATACAATTGTCCCTATGCCCAAAAAGATTCCACTGAGCCAATAGATAGCAGTGATTCTGTTAGTGATAGGGAAAGTCCTACACAATTACCCTCCTCTCTTCTTGTCTCCCTCACACCAGTCACGAAGGTTTTCAAGGGTAAGTGTGGTTATTTTTCCTTCTATTTTGTATTTTCTTTATTATTTTGTATTATATTACAGCATTGTAATATTTTTTTTAATCTTTTTAATGTTTATTTTTGAGAGAGAGAGAGAGACAGAGCATGAGCAGGTGAGGGACAGAGAGACAAGGAGACACAGAATCCAAAGCATGCTCCAGGCTCTGAGCTATCAGCACAGGGCACGATGCAGGGCTTGAACTCATGAACTGTGAGATCGTGATGTGAGCCAAAGTTGGACGCTTAACCGACTGAGTCACCCAGGTGCCTCAGTATTGTAATCATTTTTATATGAATATTTTTGGCTTGTGGAATGAATCATTTGAGTTTCCATTATTTCTCATGAGGAAATTTGCTTTGATATACAAGTGCTTTCGATTATAAGCATGTTTCTAGAACAAATTAAGCTCACAAACCAAGGTTTTACTATACATCTCTATAGAAAGAAAAAAAATCCTCAATAACTTATTTACAGTACACACAGAAAATAATTTGAAATATGAAGGCTAATATTATGAAGATCCTAAGAGAAAAGACAGAAGAACATTTATATGACTTGAGGATAGGCAAAGCTTTCATAAACAGGACACAGAAAGCAACAACTATAGGGGCACCTAGGTGTCTCAGTTGATTGTCTGACTCTTGATTTTGGCTCATGTCATGATCACAGATTGTGGGATCAAGCCATGCATCTGGCTCTGCGTGGAGCCTACTTAAGATTCTCTTTCTCTCTCTCTCTCTCTCTGCCCCTCTCCCTTGCTTGCTCTCTCTAAAATAAAATTTTTTAAAAGCAGCAATTATAAAAGAAACAAATAGAAATTAGAATTTATCACAATTAACAACTATTTATGAAAGACACTATTAATAAAAAATGGATAGGCAAAGGATACCTCTGGCAGAAAATATTCAAAATACATATATGACACAGAACTGGTATTTAGGATATTTAAAGAATTTCTACAACTCTCTAATAAAAAGTCAAACAATCCAATTTTTAAAACAGGTAAAAGGGGCGCCTGGGTGAATCAGTTGATTGAGTGTCTGACTTCAGCTCAGGTCATGATTTCACAGTTCGTGGGTTCGAGGCCCACATCAGGTTCTGTGCTGAGAGCTCAGAGCCTGGAGCCTGTTTCAGATTCTGTGTCTCCCTCTCTCTGCCCCTACCCGGCTCATGCTCTGTCTCAAAAATAAACATTAAAAAAAAAAAAAAAAAAAAAAACATGTAAAAGACTGGAACACTTTATAAAGGAAGAGATACAAAAAGCCAATAAATGTGTGAAAAAGTGCTATCATTCATCTTCAGAGAAATGCAAATTAAAGCATCCAGACATGAATCATTAACATTATTAAGATAGTAATATCTCCAACTTGATCCAATGCAATCCTATCAAAATGCTGGTTGACTTCTTTATAGAAATTGACAAGCTAGTCCTAAAATTCATATGGAGGGGTGGCTGCATGGCTCAGTCGGTTCAGTGTCTGACTCTTGATTTTGGCTCAGGTCGTGGCAATGAGCCCCACATCGGGCTCCATGCTGAGTGTGTCACCTGCCTCACATTCTCTTTCTCTTCCTCTGCCCCTCTCCCCCTGCTTGTCCTCTCTTTCTCTCTAAAATAAAGAAAAATAAAATTCATATGGAATTACAATGAATCTAAATAACCAAAACTATTTTGAAAAAGAACAAATAGATAAATTGGACTTTATCAAAAACAAAAACTTTAGTACATGGAATACACCATCAAGAAAGTAAAAAGACAACCCACAGAATGAGAAAAAATACTTTCAATTCATTTATCCAATAAGAAACTTGTATCTAGAATATATAAAGAACTGTTATAACTCAATAACAAAAAAAAACAACCCAATTAAAAAATGGGAAGGATCTAAAGATATTCTTCAAAAGAGGATATTCAAATGACCAAAAAGCAAATAAAAAGATGTCCAATGTTATTAATCACTAGAGAAATGCAAATCAAAACCAGGGCATATCATTTCACACCTACTAGGATGGTTGTAATTTTTTTTTTTAAGGAAAATCATAGTGCTGGCAAAGATGTAGAGAAACCAGAATCTTACACACTGCTGTTGTGAATGTAAGATGGTGCAGCTACTCTAGAAAACTATCTGGCCTTCCTCATATGGATAAACACAGAGTTACCATAAAATCCCAAAATTCTACTCCTAGGTACACACCTAAATAGCTAAAAACAACCCAAATGCCAATCAACTAAGAAACGGATACACGAAATGTGGTATATCCATACAAGAAAATAAGATTAGGCCATAAAACAGAATAAACTACTGATACATGCTACAGCATGGATGAACCTTGAAAACATTACGCAAAATGAAAGAAGACTGTCACAAAAGATCACATATTATATTATCTAATTTATTTGACATATCCATAACAGACAAGTTTATAGAAGTAAAAAGCAGATTCATGATTGCTTAGGTCTAGGGAGAGGGGTAGGGGGAAAAGAGGGATAAGAGAGTGATGACTAAAGAGTATGAGGTTTCTTTTTGAAGTGATGTAGTATTTTTAAACTAAGTGTGATAATGGTTGCAGGTTTCTGTGAATATACTAGAAAACCATTGAATTCTATACATTAAATGGATGAGTTGCATGATATGTAAATTATGTCTCAATAAAATTGTAAAAAAATGTAATTCCCTCCAGAAAGGTAATTTATCCTTAATTTATCCAATGGCTTTCCAGTTAAGAGCTATCTGACAAGAAGGTCCAATTAACTAACTTGGGATAACAGGATTCAGAACACCTACATTTTGATAAAGGAAGAGAACTGGGAGGAAGTCTGGAGCATTCATGCAGCTCGGAGAGGGGAAACCTAAACAGGACACTGCAGGCAGTAAACAGTAAAATCATCATGATTCCAGGGAAAAGAGGTACTAAGAAGGGCAAAGCACCACCAGAGATAATTGCCACATACTTCATTATGGCCTAGAATTAGACCTGTTCTGAAGTCCCACCCTTGTGACACAATTTTCACGTAGCCTTTAGTGACTGCTAAAGGTAACTTTCTATTTTTGAGAAGATAACTGATCTATAAATGTCTCTCTTGTGGTGGAGAAAACCTGCCCTGCAAACTGCTGGAGGAAAGCAAAATATGGATGACAGTATTCTGAATAACGAAGGGCCTGCATTTAATCTGTCTTTAATCCTTTTACTAGGGCTCAGGCTGTGCGTCATATCCAGTAAATAGAACTCCATTATGGAACAAAGTCTTATTTTCCTCTCAGAATCGTGGTACCCAAAACATATACAACAGTCAATTTGGTGCAATAAAGCAAGAAATAAAAGGCATATAAATTAGAATATGAGAAGTAAAATTATCTTTATATGCAAATAATCATCTTTGTAGAAAACCTTAAGGAATACACAAAAAAGCTACTAGAACAAATAAGTGAATTTAGCAAATTACAGAATAAAAGGCCAATATACAAAATGCAGTTGTATGCCTCTTATACTGGCAAGAACAATCAGAAACTAAAATAACATTGGAGCACCTGGGTGGCTTATTCAGTTAAGTGCCCAACTCTTGGCTTTGGCTCAGGTCATGATCTCATGGTTCATGAGTTTGAGCCCTGTGTTGGGCTCTGTGCTGATATCAAGGAGCCTGCTTGGGATTCTCTCTCTCCCACTCTCTCTCTCTGCCTCTCCCCCATTCGTGCTCTCCTTCTCAGAATAAATAAACATTTTTTAAAAAGAAATTAAAATAACATTAACAATGGCATAAAAAATAAAAATATATAAATCTGATAAAAAGAGCTATAAGACCTATACACTGAAAATTACAAAACACTGTCAAGAGAAATTGAAGAAGACCTAAGTAAATGGTGGGCTGTATCACATTCATAGAGCAGAAGACCCAATATTGTTAAGATGACAATTCTTCCTAAATTGATCAATAAATTCAACAAAACCCCAATCAAAATTCCAGCCACCCTTTTTGTATAAGTTGGCAAGCTGATGCTAATATTTATATGAAAGACAAAGAACCTAGCATTACGAAGTGAACTTGAAAAAAGAACAAAGTTGAAGAACCTTCCCTATCTGATTCAAAGACTTATTGTAATCAAGCCAGTGTCATATTGGCATAAAAACAGGCATATAGATCAGTGGAAGAAAATGAAGAAATAGACTCACTAAATACAGAAGACTAATTTTTCAACAAAGCCTTAAAGGCAAGAAAGGATAATCTTTTTAATAAATGGTGCTGGAACAATTGGCTAAGCATATGCAAATATTTAACTCTGATCCATATACCCCGCATACAAAAATTAACTCAGAGTAGATCATAGACCTAAATGTAAAACCTGAAAATTATGAAATTTTTACAGGAAAAGATAGAAAATTCTTTTGACTTTGGGTTAGGCAAACTTAGATAAAACCAAAAACAAGCATGACCCCCCCCCAAAAAAAAAACAAAAAAAAACTTTTAAGTTGAACTTCATCAAAATTGAAAACTTCTGTTTCTCAAAAGACATTATTAAGAAAAGCAAAAGACAAGCCACACACTGGGTGAAAATGTATGCAAAACATGTATCTGACAAAGAGCTTGTATTTAGAATATATTAAGAACTTTTACAATTCTATAAGACAAATGACCCAATTTTTTTTTTTAATGAGCAAAATATTTGAATAAACTCTTCACCAAAAAAGATAAGCAAATGGTAAATGAGCACATGGAAAAGGTGCTCAACATCACTAGCCATTAAGAAAATGCATATTAAAACCACAATTGCTTCATAGTCACTAGAATGGTTACAGTTTAAAAAGACTGACTACACCAAGTATTGCAAGGATGTGGAAAAACTAGAACTCTAATACAGTGCAGGTGGTACAGCCACATTGGGAAACAGTTTAGCAACTTCATAAAGAGTTAAACATACACCTATCATGAGACCCAGACATTCCACTATTTTTTTAAAATTTTTTTTTAATGTTTATTTTTGAGAGAGACACAGAGAGCTTGAGCGGGGGAGGGGCAGAGAGAGAGGGAGACACAGAATCCAAAGCAGGCTCCAGGCTCCGAGCTGTCAGCACAGAGCCCGTCGTGGGGCTCGAACTCACAGCCCGTGAGATCATGACCTGAGCCAAAAAAAGTCAGACGCCCAACTGACTGAGCCACCGAGGCAGCCCTCCAGCCATTGCACTATTAACCAAAAGGTTTTGTTGACACAAAAACTTGAATGCAAATGTTCATGACAGCTTTCTTTATAATAACTGAAAAAAACCCTAATATCCCAAAATGTGGTATATCCCTAAAATAGAATACTACTCAACAATAAAAGGAAACAAACTACTGATAAAAAAAAAAAAAAAGTCACAAATGAGTCTCGAAATAATTGCACTGAGCAAAAGAAGCCAGACAAAAAAGTGTACATATATGATTACATTTATATATAAAAGTGTAGAAAATGCAAACAATCCATAGTGATAAAAAGCAGATTAGGTTGCCTCAGTACTGGGAAAAAGGGAAGTGCTGAGAGGGACAGATTACAAAGGCAAATAAGAAAATGTTTAGTGGTGAGTGATACATTCATTATCTTAACTGCATGATTTCAAGGGTAAATATGTTTGTCAAAACTAATCAGATTATGTAATTTAAATATGCAGCAATAATCCATCAAAGAATACCTCAATAAAGTTATATTTTAAAAGTCCACCTACAAATATAATTTTTTAAAGTAGGAGGAGAGTATTAACTGCATTCAACCCCAAGCACCCTAAATATCTGTTTAATTTCACAAATCATTAGGTTAAATGCAGTTGCTTCTTGCTTAAATGAAGGTATTTTTCAAATTTGTTACACCACCTAGCAACTGAAGCCAAATTCTCTATTAAGGAAAAATTGGGCAAACCACTAAAGTGAATTAGCTTGGTAGAAAGAGCTAAGATCCTTGGTTGGACATTGAATGGATCTCTCCCTCTAATTTCCAAATATTTGGTTCTAAGGGCATAATCCAATTATCCCTACAAAATCTCTTCAAGACCTTTGCTGAAATATTCATTTTTCCTAATTTTCAAAACCATAAAATATTTACTCTTTACAATGACAGTAATAGCTATATCAACACTGTTACAGTCCTGATGTGCTGTGCCGAGTCTTTTAGGTCTGTGAGGTCCCTTTCTAATGGTCCCATTCATAGCATCTGTATTCTAAAATCAATTACTCTAGGAATGCTTTTCTTTTTGTTGGCTTCTTTTTCAATAGTATCTCTTGAATTTATAAACATAAGAGCAAAGAAATTAAAAGATATAACCACATTGCTTAAATGGTTATTTCCTCTTCACCACTTACCCAGCATCTACCTAGATATTCTGATCTATTTATTTTAAAAGGAAAAACCGAGGCAATAGAAATAACGTTTTGATAAGTTATGAACTGTCATTCCCATTCATCTTCAGTCTTTTATTCTCTTCCCACTCTCTTTCGAATTTGCCACTTCTGGCACATGCCCTATACACAAAAGTCAGAATCAATGGATTTCCATTACAAAAGTAAAAGGAAAGCTTATTGCTTAGTAATGTTTGATAATCTCACAGTATAATCAAGAGTTGTAAATACACTCCTTAAAAAATGTGTTAATACAGTGGCACTTAAAAAATTAGGGGTGCCTGGGCGGCTCAGTTGGTTAAGATTTCAACTTCAGCTCAGGTCATGATCTCGCAGTCTGTGAGTTTGAGCCCCGCGTCAGGCTGTGTGCTGACAGCTTAGAGCCTGGAGCCTGCTTCGGATTCTGTCTCCCTCTCTCTCTGCCTGACTCGCGCTCACACTCTGTCTCTCTCTCTCTCTCTCAAAATAAGGAATAAACATTAAAAAATTATTTTAACAAAAAAATTTTATATATGTAATATCTGGTATTACTTTATTTTAAAAACACTTGCTTAGAGAGTATTATGCTATGCAAAATAAGGTAGTCAAAGAAAGACAAATTACCATGTGATTTCACTCATATGTGGAATTTAAGAAACAAAACAAATAAGCATAGGTTAAAAAAGAGAGAGGCAAACCAAGAAACAGACTCTTAACTATAGAGAACAAACTGATGGTTACCAGTAGGGAGATAGGTAGGGGGATAGGAAATAGGGATTAAGGAGTGCACTTGTTCTGATGAGAACTGGGTGCTGTATGTTAAGTGTTGAATCGCATAAATTGTATACCTGAAACTAATACTGTACTGTATGTTGAATAGCTGGAATTTAAATAACAACTTAAAACAGAAAACACTAGCTCTGAAATGAATAAATGAATGAATCAATCAATCAATCACTTGCTTTGGTGACGGAGGAGGAGGGGAAGGACAAGACGGAGGAAAATAAAAAAGGAGAAGATAAAGTAGCAGCTTAGACTTGAAGGTTCATAGAGCCCAGCATATGGAAAATGGCAAGTGCCCCACAAACATTTGTTGAAAACATACATAAATGAACTAGCCTGATTTCACTATCACTTAATCATCCACCTCCACTTTAGTTTACTAGCATCACATCCATCGTATCACATTGTCTCTTTAGCAGCAAAAAAGCAAAGTTTGAGAATCATTTAAATCTGAGGGACATGTTATGGTCAATTAAGCAATTTTGGTTAGTAAATTTAAGATAGTAAATTTAAGAAACAGAATGAATTCACCTAATGAAAAAGTATTCAGTCAAGGATAATACTGTTAAATTAAAAATAAAATCCTAGCTCTGTTGCTTTAGGGTCTATTGTGAGAGTTGTCATCATCTTAGATATAAGGTTTATGTGTACCAACCAGAGTATAACCAGCATGAATCTGCAGAATGTCTAAACTATAAAATATAGACATGTATTATATTTTCATGTACATAAAGTAACTAATTAGCCAAATAGGTAAGTATACCATGGTAAATATATTTTGTGGGCATATTTAGACTAATTACTTAATGAAGAAGTAAAAATAGTTAAATCTTCCAGTAACATAAACTGGTATTTTTGAAGTGCTTCAAAGATTTAAGCCATTTCCTCCCTTAATGCAAACTTTCCTCTGAAGCTATATAAATACTATACTTATAGCAAGTCCTTTTTCCATAGCTAAGAGAAAGATAATATTTGGCTCCGTGTCTAAATTATCACATACTCTGAATTTTAACAAGGTACAACAACATGCTAGGACTATGTTTGAATTTCATCACGGAGTCCCAAGGTTTGGATGTTCACTTACCTCGTACTTTAAAGTACTTTACGTGCTTTGCCACAGCCTCTGTAATGCTTTCATCTGGGCAGGTTTTTACACCATTAGGAAACAGGATAGATCGCCTTCTTCTGAGCAACCACTGTTTCTCAGCTTCTCTGTGGTCCAAAGGTAGTTTCTTTTCAGTAGAATGAGAAGGCTCCCCGGATTCCTTGTCAGTCAGGCGAAAAGAAACTGCACTCTTGGGTTCTTGGATATCTTCTAAAGATATGTAGGTTTGTGCTACATAGTGAAAGCATAGACAAGTCTTCTGATAATGAATGAAGATACAGAATGAAAAGTAACAAAGAAAAACTGACTTTTGTGCCACATTTGGATTTTGAAGTCAATGCTCAAATTGTAAACATGCATACTTAAGAGGGGAGGAGTGAGCAGTCAATCTTTTCTCTATCTAATTCCTACTCATTTATTTCAAGATTCTTAGTTGTTAAAATCAACTATATATCCAATTTCAATACAAGAAATAAGCAGAAGTAAGTCTGAAGAAGAAATTACTAACGAAAAGGAAAACCAAAAATATTAAGAGAGATTTTAAAAGTTTAAATGAAGCAATATCAAAGCCTAACAGAGTAGTATTTGATTCAAGTTCTTACAATGGTCATATTAAATTAAATAATGTTAAAGAGAATATACTAGAGATATAAAGAAAAATAAAAAATTAAAATTAAAAAGCTTTTTAAATACCTGTTAATGATGGAAGGTTTCCTTCTATCACGACAAATATCAAAATACCCAGAGAAATCTTCCCAAAATGAGGAAACATAATCATTTGGGCCAAAATCAAAGGAATAAGGAGAGGCCAAAATCCTTGAGCACCCAAAAAAGCCTTGAAACTTCCAGTAACGAATTATTATAGAAAAGGTCTAACATTTCAAAGTTTATCTTTGAAAACTGACAACCATTCCAAAACCATTACAAATTAGCTTAAATAAAAATGGTGTCCTTTCAAAATACCTCTCACTTCTTTTCTGAAAGAAGCAGCATGCTATGAAAGCAGAAGAGATAAGCTAATTAGAACAGATGGAGAGAGACAATTTCTTTATTCTAATCCAGTCAGCTAAGCTCTTTACAAACACGTTCTTTGCCATTACCAGACAGTCCACTTAAAAATAATGTTTCACAGGGTTGATGGGGGGTGGGAGGGAGGGCAGGGTGGGAGGGAGGGCAGGGTGGGTGATGGGTATTGAGGAGGGCACCTTTTGGGATGAGCACTGGGTGTTGTATGGAAACCAATTTGACAGTAAATTTCATATATTAAAAAATAAAATAAAATAAAAAAAAAAAAAGAAAAAAAAAAAAAAAAAAAAAGAAAAATAATGTTTCACATATAATTCACTGAGCTTTACAATTTTTCTGAATCTACTAGTTGAACCTGATAGATTCACATGTACTTTGGGTTTTTCTAGGGCCTGTTATTTGTAAACATATAATTTGTAAGCCCAGACTCACTATACCTATCTACTTCAGAAATACAGAGCTACACACAAAACTAGCTCTAGTTTTGTCATAGTTACTGTCTTTCAAATCTCTCTCCTTGGTTAGAAATTTGAAAATCTTTGGTTATAACCACTTAATAACTTCTTCCTTTTATAGAAAATGGGATAGGAAGATAAAGCTAACTCATGATAGAACTGCTGTGAGGATTAAATTCGTTAATACACAGAAAATGCACTATTAGAATACTGCCTGGCACATACTAATCATACAATATTAATGACAGCCACGTGATAACTGTGTTGCTTAATTAGCTATTAAACATGAGGCCCAGAATGTTTATGTACGTGAGGAACTCGCAACCAACAAAGGATAACTTTTACCACAATGGGACTAGATAAAATTCTTTGTATTAGAGCAGTTGTTTTTATCAAACAAACCTAGTAAAAAGCAATTAAACTAGTCAAAGTCCCTGTGGAAGCTAGGATTTACTATCAAATAGCACTGGATTTACATCTTATGTCCTGTGTCTTTGGAGAAGTTCTCTAAAAAAAAAAAAAGAAAAAAAAAAGTTTTGTTTTTATTTATTTTTGAGAGAGAGACAGTGTGTGTGTGTGTGTGTGTGTGTGTGTGTGTCTGTGTGTGTGCATGCGAGCGCACAATAGTGGGGGAGGAGAAGAGGATATGAAGCAGGCTCTGTGTTGACAGCAGGGAGCCCAATGCGGGGCTCCAACTCACAAACCGTGAGATCATGATCTAAGCCAAAGTTGGACACTTAACCGACTGAGCCACCAGGAGCCCCTGAAAAAAGAAAAGTTTTGTAAAGATTTAAAGCACATTTCTCTTGAGAATTCTAAAATAGTCAACCCCGATATCTTCAACCCTCAAAGGGATGTACTCAGTTTTAAGAGAAGAGACCAGGTAGGTGGGTGTAGACAGGGAAGCCACATACCCACAGAAGTTTGTCTTTTAGCAGCTCCTGGACAATGTTCCCAAATTTCCACAAGATCAAGCTCAGTTACAAGGGACTCTACAGAAGGAAGGAAAAGCCTATGATTTCCCATAAGGTTTTATATACTTCCAGTCAAGCAAGCCTTCAGAGTATACAAGTCCACTCACAGTTCTTCCAGTCCAGACATAGTTCAACAATTACAGGTCATTTTCACAATTAAAAAAAAAAAAAATACTGAATACAGATGACATTTCATATTTATTTTAGTTCAGCACATTTCCAAATAAACATTACTGAAAGAAAGAAAACCCAAGATAATTTGCTATGAATAAAAGGCTTAAGCTTGGTATTAAGCCAAAAGCAATTACAGCATAAATAATTTTATAGAATTAAAAAGTAGGTGACAGTGGAAAGAAGAGGACAGCACATAGATTAGAACCAGGTTAGAAATGGCTCTGTATGACAAGAACCTTATTTCCCCCATAACATAAAAAGAAAACAAACTGATTATAAGAGGCATTAAACTTTTCCTAAATCCTAGTTAAGTGATCAGATATAACAAAAAAAAAAAAAAAAAAAAAGCTACCACTTTTGTTTACTCCAAGAGTTGCAAATTAAAATTAGTATTATCTTCTCTAGGAAGACTTTCCCTGTCCAGTGACAACCCTCTTACTACCTCTCTACCACATCTCACTCTCTCTCCCCTGCCACCTCTCTCTCTCTCTCTCTCTCTCACATACACACACACACACACACACACACACACACACACACACACACACACATGCAGCAAGGCTGAATTCCCTCCTGAGCCCCCAAGAAACTCTATGATCATTTTTACCAGTAATATTAAAACTATGCATATGTCCATTTCTCCCATTAGCTATAAATGACTCAGGAATAAAAGCTGGGGTTCATTGTTTTGTACCTAGCAAACTGCCTGCTAATAGTACATGCTCCAAAAATGTCTCCTGAACAATCAAATTAACTATATGCTTGTTAAGGCAGAAAGAAAAATTCATCTAACCATCAGTTATTGGAGATGCATTGGGTATTATGAATTCAACAATTTATTTCTAAGAATGGCTCATGATTCTTAAGAAAGGAAAATTACACCTTAATTTGATGAATTGGAAACATGTTTAATATAAAATGTTGATATTCTCAACACATTATTTCCACATGAATTTAGGAAAATGAATTTTAAACAATCTTCAAAACATGATAAAGGACAGTGGTACCTTGGAAAAACATACAAACACAAAAGTTAAGAAGTCATATGAAGATGTATTACATACTTGCTTTCCCAAAGTTAGATGTACAAAATAATTAATAGTCATTTTAAAAAAATCCCCTCCCATACACACACATACTGGGAATAAAATTATGTAATTATAATCATCTTTCTGAGAAATCTCCAAAAGACAAATATCTTTAACAATATAAAGATGGTGACAAGATTAACAAAAATTCAAAAATACTGAGGCTTAACTGACTTCAAATTCACATGATTTTGAAATAAAATGTTCCAATTTTTAGCTTTATCTTAAATTGCCTTTGCTTCACTGCTTTATATACAGTTAACAATATAAATCCAAGAGATACTTAAAACAGAAGATTAAAATAATATTCTTAAAAAACATGTTTTTTTAATCTGAGAAAATACAATATAATTGTCCCCTCAAAATTTTCCTGATAACATTAGGAAAAGGTTGTAAAGTGTTTAATCACATATAATACCACCATCATCACATGAATTCAAAACTGTTCCCTAAACATTTAATAAAAATTTATGCTTCATAGGGATCATAGGTCTCTAAAAACTACAATTTAAAAATATAAAAGCAATTCGAGCAATCTGACTTTGCAGATAAATACTGGGTAAACAGAGCTATAAAATTATATATTTAGTTCTAACAATTAATAAATAAGATTTTGAGGGTATTCTTTAATTAAAGTTATGAGGACATCAATTTTATCTTTGATACTTACAGAAAGTGTGTACGTATATTCTAGGATATCAGAATAGGATAGAAGTCAATATTGATATAGCTATTACCTCAAAGAACTATGTTGAGCTACAAATGTCATTGTAAAAACCTATTTTGGGTAGCTAAATTTTTTTTGTTCCAAACTTCATTCTGAATGAATGAACTAATTTCCCAGATCCCCATATATGACATCAAAAGAAAAAGAAAACATGTAACAATCACAGCAGAGTAACAATTCCATTTAGCAACTGAGAAAAATAAGCTGCGCTTTGAAAGAGTCAATTTCAATCATCTTCCTAACATCATGTCTTCTTTTACACTATACAGAAAGGATGCCGTAAATGGCATTTTCTGAAGCCTTAATACTAAATTCTTCTTTAAAAAAATACATAGTATTCATATTGCATGCTTGAGCCGCAAAGAATAGTATTACAATATAATGTGACTTGTCAACAAATGTGACAAGCACTGGGGCTGGCACCAGGGAGGACCTAACTCCCCTCAACTCCCAGTTATATGGAAGTACAGATCACTTGGTTTTATTATCTACAAAAACATTCCCACATTTACATATGCTATTGCATAATCAGAAGCAAATTTGATCAGAAAAATATCAAATATTTATGAAAGTTTAATTTCTAATAAGTTTCTCTATATCACCCCCATTTCCCACTACATCTATCAGATCCCAACAATCTAATAATATATCTTATTTATTTTAAATAATGTTCAATGACTTATAAAACTACCACAAGTTATTTTCTTCTCTGTGAGCTGACTAACACAAATGCTGGTAAGCAGCTTTCCAGTAATCTTATAGGACATCTGTGTCATGTTTGTACAGATTAACTAGCTACTGCTGCCCTTCTGTTGCTGTAAGTGAAGTTTCAAAATGAGCTCTCGAATATCTTCCCGTTTGGTCTTTATTACATGACGAGGAAACCATTTCTCCAAATGAATTGGAAGTTCAAAATTAACAATAGGATCCTAATGAGAGAAAAGAAAATGAAATCCCTTTAGCAGGACAATTCAAACTTGTTTTAATTTCATTTTACAAGAAATGAAAAATTCCTAACTTTTTTTAGCTTTTTATTTTTAAGTTAAGTACTCTCTACACCCCACATGGGGCTCAAAGTCACGACTTTGAGATCAGGCGTCACATGCTCTTCTGGCTAAGCCAGCCAGGCACCCTGAAAAATTGCTAACTTTTTAAAATAACAGCTTTACTGAGATAGAATTCACATACTATACGATTCACCTAAAACTATATATTACCATTCCTCCCCAATTATATCAAAAGTTCCAACTGTATACTATAACCCTCACATGCTGAAAGTACCTTTAAGAATTCTCCAAGCAAGGGGCACCTGGGTGGCTCAGTCAGTTAATTGTCCAAATCTTGATCTAGGCTCAGGTCATGATCTCATGGTTTGGGCGGGGGGTGGTAAGGAGCCCCGTGCTGGTTTCTGCACTAACAGTGCAGAGCCTGCTTGGGATTATCTCTCTGTCTCTGCCTCTCACCCACTCATGCTCTCTCAGAATAAAGAAAATAAATATGAAAAAAAAAGAATTCTCCAAGCAAGCTTCTAGTCAAAAATACCCTGCTTCTGTACCCACCTTCGTAACACCACACCAAAAAAAATGGGGCTGGTTGCCAAGACAACCAACAATGTAATTAGAGAGTTGGAACTTTCAGTCTCGCCTCCCTGACCTCCAGAGAGAGGAGAGGGGCCTCACAAGTAACACTGGTAATGACTGAAGTAACGAGCTGATGGTTTAAAAAGCAAAGAGTGGTCCCTTGCTTTTAAAATTTCTTCAATACTGTTACCTATAGCATGGCTGATGAGCTAGAAAAGAACACTCATGCTTGTCACTGTACTCATCTAGCTTATGGCTTTCTGAGCTTCTTGAAAACATGGGTCTTTTAGTTTTGAAATTTTTCCTTCAAATTTTTGTCTGCCTTTCTCTTCCAACCTAATCTTTCTGGAACTCCAATTACATGTAAATTCAAATTTTTTACTCACATCACACTTGTCTATTCTGTTCTTTACGTTCTTTTTTTTCTCTCAAATACAGTTGAATACTTTCTATTGCCCTATTTATTTGTTATTTATTTACTCATTTATGGAAGTTTATTTATTTTGAGAGAGAGACAGTGAGCAGGGGAAGGGCAGAGAGAGAGAATCGCAAGCAGGCTGCACACTGTCAGTGCAGAGCCCAACGTGGAGCTTGAACCCACAAACTGTGAGATTGTGACCTGAGCCAAAATCAAGAGCCAGATGCTTAAGCAACTGAGCCACCCAGTTGCTCTTTTTTTTTTTTTAATTCTAATCCTGTCTTCTGCTACATCCAAGTCTGCTATTTTTTTTTAATGTTTTATTTTATTTTTGAGACAGAGAGACAAAGCATGAATGGGGGAGGGGCAGAGAGAGAGGGAGACACAGAATCGGAAGCAGGCTCCAGGCTCTGAGCCATCAGCCCAGAGCCCGATGCGGGGCTCGAACTCACGGACCGCGAGATCGTGACCTGAGCTGAAGTCGGCCGCCTAACCGACTGAGCCACCCAGGCGCCCCTCCAAGTCTGCTATTAAACTCAAGCAATAAGTTCCTATTTTTTCTTCCAAGTTTTTATTTAAATTCGTTAGTTAATATATATGTAGTTAATATATGTATAATATTAATTTCGTGTAGGATTTAGTGATTCATCACTTGCATACAACGCCAAGTATTCATCACAAGTCCAATAAATTCTTTTTTTTTTCTTATGTTCTATTTATTTTTGAGACAGAGAGAGAGAGAGACAGCCTGAGCAGGGGAGGGACAGAAAGAGAGGGAGACAGAATCTTGAAGACAGGCTCCAGGCTCTGAGCTAGCTGTCAGCACAGAGCCCGACACAGGGCTTGAGATCATGACCTGAGTTGAAGAAGGATGCTTAACCAACTGAGCCATGCAGGCATCCCAGTGCCAATAAATTCTTAATTTCAGATATATTATTATGAAATTTTAGCTGTAGAATACCCACGTGATCTTTTTTTTAGCAGGTTCCATCTTTTCATCCATTTTGTTCACTCTGTTCTCTCTAACGTATTATTCAAATCATTTTAAAGTTCTTATCCATTAAATAACTCTAATATCTGGATTATATGTGATTTACTTTTTCTTTCTTGATTACCTGTAATATTTTGCTTCTTTGTTTGCCCAGTAATTTGTAATTATATGCTGGTAACTGTGAATAAAGAATTTTTACATACCTTAAAGAAGCTCTCCACATACTGCAGTAAATATACTCCACAATCACTGCTATTATCTTGTTTAGGAACTTTAGGGCATAGGTCCACCATGTTTGTTTTGCTGAATTCACGATGAGTTTTTCGTTTAACTTCCCACTCTACTTCTAAATACCTTGAATCATCAAAAAAGTAGAGTGACTCTAGTAGAAATCTCTTTACTATTATTCAACACAAAGATGGAAAATATTTGCTACCAAATGTGTTGCCTCAAGTCAAATTTCCAAGTTTAACAGTACAAATTATAATATGTGAGGCTTCAAGGGTTGCTATTTAAAAGAAAATCATCTGAGTTTCTAACTAAAAGCTAGACTTTTTTCAACAATCCAACTTTCATAACTCACACACATAAGCTCATTTATATTACTAACAAATTACTAAATTTGTTAATTACTAAACTAACAAATTACTTTAAAACTTGAGTTCCCAGTTGTTTCCAGATCCTACAGTAATTACAAAATTACACACATACATATACACACACACATTTATATACACACAAAAATACTAACCCCCCCCTTTTTTTTTGAGTAAGCTCCACACTCAAGATGGGGCTTAAACTCAAGACCCTGAGATCAAGAGTCACACGCTTGCTCTACAGCTGAGACAGCCAGGCTCCCCAGTATATACACACAGAAGTAATAAAAAGGTGAAAGAGTTCTTATTTTCTCTAAAATGATACTTTTGATAACCACTAATAGCCGCAATGCTCCTTTGTAAAATTATGCTTTTTGTTCAGTTATGAATACAAATTTTGATTTTACTTTCAATATATACAAGTTATTATCTGAGAAATATTAGTGCTTTAATATTAACATACAATAGGGGATGTTTATTATTGATTAGATTGTAGACCTCATCTAAATACATAATAAAATATAATTCCTGATACAGTCTTTTCAGTAATTCTTAAATATCGTACCTTCAAAATTATTGAGATTTTAGATAACAGACTGAGAAAAATTGTCATTACTTACTCTCGTAAATTCTGAACTGTGTTTTGTATAGAAGCAGCTTTCAAGGAATCTAGTATGAGAATGCATGGCCTATGAAAATCAAAAGAAGAAATCAAGATGTACATACTTGTACATGAATTAAACTTAAATATCTGAGAAAACTATTATTATAGCATGTACCTACCTTTTACACATTTTCTTTGGTACTGGTACTGATATATTTGTCTCGGTACTCTGAAATAAAACAGGAATTTTTATGGCTTTGCAATTAAAACCAGTTTGAATACATTAGTGTTCAGTTAATCTTTAAAATGTTTGAAATACTCTGAAATTAAAATTTCAAGTAAGAGTCCTTTTCATCATCTAAAGTGAGCCAATGTTGTTTTTTCAGAAATTCATTGATTTATTTTCTTATACTAGTGAAACAGTATCTTATACTTTTACATGTAGCTTCAAGAAGTTCTAGAACTTTGACATAGCCTAAAAAACAACCTAGAACTTTAATTACTTTTATTCACAGTTACCATCTCAAGCAAAGATAAACTAGTTAATTTAACCTGCCTTTGCATACATTCTCTAACTCAATATATGATGTCACTGGAGACAAATCTGGGAAACAACAGGCCAAACTTAAGCAGATTCTTTAATGCATAACTTCTTAGTACCTTTATTATTCTAATGTAACAGTGAATCTTTAAGAGATGAATAGGACACAGGGTTTAACCAACTTAACTGACCTTACAATCCTTTTTATCATACTCTGCATCTTACAACAGTTGGTCTAAGGAACTTAATTTGGGAAGACTGTTGTACAAGCAAGAAGAAGGTCCCCTATTGTGCCACTGTTAGAACAGAAAAGGAAACTTCCTTTCTTCTGCCCACCCTATACCAGTAACAGTAAAGACATAAGCCTCTGCCAGGATAGCAAGGCTGCTACTGTCTATACATACAAAAAAAAAAAAAAAAAAATCACTAGGTGGCTACCTTAATCAATTAAGACACCAAATCTAGACCATACATAACAGTTTGGAAGTCCATAAAAGAAAAGTTAGGGGTGCCTGAGTGGCTCAGTCGGTTGAGTGTCTGACTTCGGCTCAGGTCATGATCTCACGGCTGGTGAGTTTGAGCCCCGCCTCAGGCTCTGTGCTGACAGCTCAGAGCCTGGAACCTGCTTTGGATTCTGTGTCTCCCTCTCTCTCGGCCCCTCCCCCACTCATGCTCTGTCTCTCTCTCTCTCTCTCAAAAATAAACATTCAAAAAAAAGAAAAAAAGAAAAAAGAAAAAGAAAAGTTAACAGAACCTAAAAATGTGGACACTAAACCTGCTATTAAACAACCAATGGGTCAACAAAGAACTCAAGGAGGAAATCACAAAACTACATGGCAACAAATGAAAATGAAAACACATTAGCCCAAAATCTTTGGGATGCTACGAAAGCAGTTCTAAGAGGTTAGTTTATAGTGATATAGGCATACCTCAACAAATAAGAAAAATTTCAAATAAACAATCTAACCTTACACCTAAAGAAACTAGAAAAGTTAGATCCAACAAAGCCCAAAGGTAGTAGAAGGAAGGAAATAATAAAGACCAGGGTGGAAATAAATGAAATAAAAACTAAAAAATAACAATAGAAAAGATTCCTTCTTTCATATCTATAAAGAACACACTTACTTGGGAATCCTCTGTGCCCAAGGACAGTGTTGAAGTAGTATGTACATCATTATCTAGTTAGAAATAATAAAGCAATAATGAGTGCTTATTTTATATCTAATATCAAGTATTTAGATGTGGTTTGGACCAGTATTAATGGCAATGGCTATTAATATTCTGCTTACTGCTTAGACTATAGCTATAAAACATGTAATTTTCTTTTTTTCTCAAAATAAGTAGGCTTATTTGCTTACTGAATTAACATTTGGGTTGTAACATAAGAAAAATCATGGAAGAAGTTTAAGAGACCTGAAGTTTAAGTAAGAATTTTAAGAATTTTAAGTAAACCTAGTCAGTTTACTAGCATTAACAAGAAATGTGTTCATTTAAATTGAGAAAAAATGTGGGATTTCACCACCCAAAAACTCTTAGAATACATTAATTCAGTAGGGTTGCAAGATACAAAATTAATGTACAGAAATTTGTTGCAGTTCTATATACTAATAACAAAGTAGCAGAAAGAGATATTAAGAAAACAATTCCACTTACAATTGCACCAAAAAGAATATGAATATATATATATATGTGTGTGTATATATATACATGTATATATATGTACATATATATACGTATATATATGTACATATATGTACATGTATATATATACACATATATATATGGTATATATATGTATATATATGTATATGTATATGTATATGTATATGTATATGTATATGTATATATGTATATGTATATATGTATATATATATATGGTATCATGTCATCTGCAAATAGTGACAATTTTACTTCTACCTTACCAATTTGGTTGCCTTTTTTTATTTTCTTGTCTAATTGCTGGACTTCAGTACTATGTTGAATAAAAGTGGTGACAGTGGACATCTTTGTTCCTGATCGTAAAGGAGAAGCTTTTAGCTTTTCTCCATAAGTATGATGTTAGGTATGGGTTGTCATTCATGGGCTTTATGATGCTGCTGAACTATGTTCCCTCTAAACCCACTTTGTTGGGAGTTTTTATCATGAATGGATGCTTTTTCTGCATCTTTTAAGATGAGCAAATGGTTTTTATCCTTTAATTTGTTAATGTGATGTGTCACGTTGGTTGATTTGCAGATACTGAACCATCCTTTCATAGCTGGAATAAATCCCACTTAACTGTCTTTAAATGTAGTTTTGGATTCAGTTTGTTAATATTTTGCTGATGACTTTTCCTTCTGTGTTCATCAGGGATATTGGCTTGTAGTTTTCTTGTTTTTTAGTGTGTTTGTCTGGCTTCAGTATCAGAGTAATGCTGGCCTCATTGAATCAATTTGGAAGCCTCTCTTCTTTTTTTTGGCGGGGGGGGGGGGGGGGGGAATAGTTTGAAGACAGTAGATACTAACTCTTCTTTACATGTTTGGTAGAATTCATCTGTGAATTTATCTGGTCATTGATTTTTTCTTTGGTTTTTGATAATTGGTTTAGTTTCTTTACTAGTAAAAAAAAAGAATACAATACCTAGGAATAAACTTAACAAAGGAGGCCAAAGACCTGAACTGGTCTATGCCTGAAGATCCATAGTATGAATTCTTAGTCATGTTAGCAAGATTATTTTATAAAAAATGCTATGATAAAACTTGACATAACATTATAACTTAAGAATTACATTTTGTCTATACATGAGGTTGGGCATCTATATGAAAATTTCAGATTTCTTATTCTTTCTACTAGTTTCATTAAAAAAAAAAATACTACCACCAGGGCTCCTGGGTAGTTCAGTCAGTTGAGCATCCAACTCTTGATTTCAGTTCAGTTCATGATCTCATGGTTGTGAGATCGAGCCCCACACTGGACTCTGTGCTGAGCATGGAGCCTACTTCAGATTCTCTCTCTGGCTCCTTCTGTCCCTCCCCCTTTGCCTCTCTCTCTCTCTCTCTCTCTCTCTCTCTCTATCTCTCTCTCCCCCTCCCTCCCTCCCTAATGTGTGTGTATATATATATATATATATATATATATATATATGTATATATATATATATATATAGATATATATGTATGTATATATATATAGATAGATAGATATAGATATAGATATATATGTATGTATGTATATATATATATACATATATATGTATATATATATATATATACCATATTTTAACCTCATATTGTTCACTATAATCATTCTACTGTTGTCATCATCATTAAAAACAGTATCTACATTAAGTTTACCACCTATTATTTTGTTGTCATGTTGAGATGGCTGAGCCTGTGAGTGCTGGGATACAGTTTGTGGAAAATCTTCATATACAGCTTCTTCTAACCATGGAAAACAAATGACAGCAAGATACCAATGAGATCTGTTGAAAAAGAAACACAATCTTAATAACACGAAATCTAAACAATGCATAGCAATGTGTTTTGGATCTACAGCTGAGAAAGTGGGTAAAACAAACTTCATACCAATTAACTACACTGTAATATCTGACATAACACGGACCACACATTCCAAAAGTAATTAAATGAGTAGTAAGACTACTTAGGGTAAAATCTGAGTTATTTCAAATTTATTTACTTTCATATAATCAGTGCTTCCTATTGAAGAACTGCTTTAATAAATAAACTCATAGCATCATCTTTTTTCTGTTAGTGCTTAAACAGTTTGTTCTCTTAAATATTTTAAGGTTTATTCTAAAATCTTTTCATCTTTTACTTAGTAAGAAATTCTTTTGAGCCCAAAAAAGAAAAATTCAATGTCTCAGTCATTACAGTCTTATGGGCATTTGTCATTTTTATTTTTTCTACTATATTTACAATATGACCATTTGCCAAATCAAAATCTAATATAGTCACTCAAAGTTTTAGCTACTTCTTTGGAAAATTTAAACATAGTACTCGAGATGCATACCCATACCTTTTACTGATTATTAATCTAAAAATGCACAAAATATTTTTTTCTGTACTCTCCAATTTTGTTTTTAAATAATCCGAAATACTCACGACTCATTTACAGGCACAAAGATGTAATCTTTGTTAAAGATGTTTATGTGACGAGTCCATGTTCTTACTCTTTTATGTCTCCTCTGTGCCATTCTGGGAATATGAAAGATACATGTATTTTACATATAAAAAATTAAAAATTGAAGATACAGATTTCAGGAGTCATTTTTATATACTGAAAAATGTGAGATTCAGTTTACTTAACCATCTTCTTCAAGATATATAATATTTAACACATATTAAGATATATAATACTCATTTCCTTTCATTAATTTCTAATTGTTGTTAAACTTAATGACTGTTTATAAACAATGTCATAGATAGAATAGAAGGAGCAATTTATAAAATGGTTTATAGACTCCAAAAATAGCTCAGTAACTGTATGTAAACAGCTAAACCTATTTATTTACTTTAGTTCCATCTGGGCATGATAAAAATATTATCATTAAACCTTAAAAGAATTGTCTAAATGTTATACCTGTGATGAGGGAGGTGTTAAAGCTAACAGGAGGAATGAGGCATATATTCTTAGATTTTTTTAAAGATGACAGTCATCTCCTTTCATTTTACATATAAGGAAATTATAAGACAATGAGTTGAAAATACCCACTATTCATCCATCTTTCATTTACTTCTTCAACATAGATTTATTAGGTTCTTAATAATAAATAATAAAAATCACCCACGCTGCCCTTAAGGAGTTCACAAATGAAGAGGGTAGAAAAAAACCATGTCTAAAATATAAGTGTCATAAGGGACACAAAGGAATTATGTTATAGCATTTAGAAAAGCCACCTAGAAAAGAACTAGGACACACAAATAATTGTTTCTTTATCTTATCAGGAAAATAAGGAAGGAAGATATTAAACCAAGTTTGAGTATCAAAAAAAAGTTTTAAGGGGGGTGCCTGAGTGGCTCAGTTGGTTAACCATTCAACTCTTGATTTTGGCGCAGGTCATGATCCCAGGGTCATAGGATCAAGCCCAGCATCAGGCTCTGACCATGAAGCCTGCTTAAGATTCTCTCTCTCTCCCTCTGCCCCTCTCCCTGTTCATACTCTAAAATAAAAATTAAAAAAAAATAAACATTTAAAAAGTAAAACTTAAAAAAAAAAGACTTTCAAAGTCTTGCTTAAAAAAAAGTTTTAGAAAAGAGGTGGTGTGTAACTTCTAGCTCAGGGCCTCCAAGAATTTTTTTTTTTTTTTAATGTGTATTTTTGAGACAAAGAGAGACAGAGCTGAAGCAGGGGAGGGGCAGAGAGAGAGGGAGACACAGAATCTGAAGCAGGCTCCAGGCTCTGACCTATCAGCACAGAGCCTGATGCAGGGCTCAAACCCATGAACTGTGACATCATGACCTGAGCCAAAGTCAGAGGCTTAACCAACTGAGCCACTTCGGCGCCCCCAAGAACCTCCTTTTTATGCAAGGAATTAAATAAGTTGTTTTATATTTATATACCAAGTAATATAGGAAAAGAAATCTTTGTCTCATCCCTATTCATCTGAATATCTAACCATACTCACAGGAGTAAACATTAGGAGAAGATGGAATTTAGAATGAGCTAATAAAAGGTGGTAGGAATTAGACACTATGTAGACTTTAACTTCATAAAATGATCAGAAGTCACATGTTTACTGAATTTTGTTTCAGAATGACCCAATCATTATAATGATTATGAACAATTATTTTCAAATAGTGCATAGCCTATTAATTTGCTTTTCCATTTGAAAATCTTAAAGATAGACACCTGGTTTTCTTTTGTTTTGTTATGTTGGTGTTTGATTTCCTGATCATACTGGACTTATTTGATTGATATATTAGACACTAGATGGAACAAGGAGAATGGGAGAGGTTATGGGAAACACAATATAATCTCTTATTCTCAGTTCCTAACTCTTTGGAAGATCTGTAATTATATGTCTAAGAGTTCTCTCCCATTCAATAAAATATATTATTATTCTCTTTCGAGTTCCTAGTATGTTACAAGCACTGAGAAAAAGGCACTGGGACAGAGTAGAAAATAAGACAGATAAAGTCCATGACCTCATGAAGTTTAACCTTAGGACAAGCAAACAAACCAATGATCACAAACCATGTTACAATACAAAAAAAGTGCCAGGAGAAGAAATTTCAGTCAGAAAATAGGAAAAGAGCTTAGCATATTTGAAAACTGAAAGGAGGAAGGCTGAGCTGAAGGAGGGTAAGTGAGGAGAAAGAATGTCATGAGGTGAGAGTATGGAGACGGGCAGAAGCCAGATCTCTCAGCATCTCATAATCCATAGTAATGAGTTTGTGCATCATTTAGTCTGCAATTCCCTTACACTAGTAGTTGGAGTTTCTTGTCAGAGATTTATTTACCATTAAGGTTTATACCCCTTACCACTCTGCTTTGTGGCTATCTTCTTATTTTTTTACTGATTTGTAGAAATTCTTTGTGTGATAACTAATTACATATATATCAGGCCAAGCATTAACCTAAGTATTTACCTGTGAGGGGATAGGGGAACTGAGCCCCGCCATGGAGTTAAAAACCCACCTATATAATTTTTGGATCCCCAAACCTTAACTACTACTAATAGCCTACTGTTGACCAGAAGCTTTACTGATTACATAAAGCCAATTAACACATATTTTGTGGTATATGTATTATATATTTTTATAATACAGTAAGCTAAAGAAAAGAAAATGTTGAGAGAATCATAAGGAAGAGAAAATACATTTGCAGTATTTACAGTATATACATGTACTGTATTTATCCCAAAAAATCTGCATATAAATGGACTCCCATGGTTGAAATCCATGTTGTTCAAGGGTCAACTGTGTGTATGTATGTGTATATAAGATATGAAGTATAGTATCTTAGTACCTTATATATGTCTTACCCTGGAATATGCCACTTATGTAACACTGTTTTATATTACTTTTATATATGATCAAACATGTAACTTCTAATTTTAAAAAATTACTTTAAAATTTAAAACCACAGCAGAATCCACTTGCTTTCATTTCATCAGTTTCTAGGTGGCTATGCCAAATAATGACTAGTAATCTTAAAACAAAACATAAGATTAAATGCATGGTACCAACCATCAATTTCTATATACATAAAATAGAACAGGAAGCCATCAAATAAGTTAAATATAGGGGCACCTGGGTGGCTCAGTCAGTTAAGCATCCAACTCTAGATTTCGGCTCAGGTTCTGATCTCACGATTCTTGGGTTTGAGCCCCGCATTGAGCCCTGTGTTGAGTGCCACGCTGACAATGTGGAGCCTGCTTGGGATTCTCTCTCTGCCCCTCCCCTCACATGTGCTCTCTCTCTCTCTCTCTCAATAAATAAACTTAAAAAATAAATAAATAAGATGGGACCCATAGAGGAAATAGAGCCACTGCCAAAATCACTGCCCAATGCAAAGAGGGTAACAAAGAAATAACCTGACTTTTTCCTCCCTTGCCCTCCAACTTCCAGTGTCCCCCACAGAACATGCACTTGGAAATGCAGCCTGCAAGAGTCAGCCTCCTCTGATAGGGAAAAGAACAGTGGGGTGAGAAAGAGCTGAAAGGCCTGCACAAATGGTAATACTGATCACTCTAGGAAAAACTGTAAGAAGTTTTTTTTACTAGGAGCATCAACACAGCATATTTTTCTCTTAAAACTGAAGTACATTGAAAGACTGACTTACGAAAGACTTGGATTATCTTCAGTCAAATTATTTTCTTTTCTTGTCAAGCATTTATAGAAAAAGCTACTAAAAATGTGACTTCGTTCAACAAGTTCATCTGATGCCTTCTCCAATATAAGATATCTGTAAAATAGCAAAACCACAGCAGTAAGTTATTTTTAGATTTTACCTAATCTTCCCCCAATTATCTTATGTGTTCTGTAAATCTTCATTTTTATGACCACTTAGATTCAAAGCAATCTTGCAATCTGCTCAGATTCCAGCTAAAATTGTTCTTTATTTACCTCACCTTCCATCAAGATTGTTTAAAGCAGAAATTGCCCACTTATTAACTCATTTACTTAACAATTACTTATCAAATTCCTAACATGTGCAGAGCACCATAATTACATTAGAGACATAAAATGGGGAAAGGGGGGGTAGTACATGCTGACATATAGCTTACAATCCAGAGGAGTGAGTATAGAAGGAAATATTAATCAAATACCACACAGAGATAAGATTGAAACCATGACACTCCTAAAATAAATCTAGAAAAAATTTAATTACTGTGAGATATGTCCAATATATAAATCCTGAGTCCATTTCTACTAAAACAATTCTTCAACAT
Source organism: Panthera onca (assembly GCF_046562875.1). Taxonomy (NCBI): domain Eukaryota; kingdom Metazoa; phylum Chordata; class Mammalia; order Carnivora; family Felidae; genus Panthera; species Panthera onca. The sequence goes on from NC_138347.1 coordinate 49,067,493, forward strand.
AAGCTTGTAATTGAATCATTTAGTGATTAAACTCTTCATATTAGTGAACTCTGCTATTCTTAACTCTGCTTTTGAATCTCTGCAGATTCAGAAATGACCTTGTAATTGCTTTAAGAAAAAAAGCATAGAAGACAAATACAACTTGACATTTTTTTAAATGTGGTTATGGACAGGCTTTGCTACATGGAAGGAGACACAAAGGATGCTTCTGGTGTGCTGGAAATGTTCTTTACCTTGATCTAAATGATGATATTATGGGTGCATACATTTGTGAACATTCACTAGCTGCACACTTAAGATTTATGTACTTTACTACTTGAAAGTTACACCTTAATTTAAAAAATAAATAGAAAGTCATTTAAAACCTAAAGTTAGGGGGCGCCTGGGTGGTTCAGTCGATTAACCATCCAACTTTGGCTCAGGTCATCTTCTTACGGTTCCTGAGTTCAAGCCCCACATTGGGCTCTGTGCTGACAGCTCAGAGCCTGGAGCCTGCTTCTGATTCTGTGCCTCCCTCTCTCTCTCTGCCCTTCCCTTACTTGCATTCTCTCTCCCAAAAATAAATAAAAACATTAAAAAATTATTAAAAAAAAAAAACACTAAAGTTAGAATCCTCTCTGAAAATAAGTCAATGAGACAGAGAAACAGGTAATTTAGTGAATAGGAAATATAGAAAAGTACTACTGGAAATAAATTAGGAATAAAATTGTATTCATTAATTCTAATAAAACATATAAAGACTAACAATATGATCCAGTTCATCTCACCAAATATAAATTTGGCACTATTATACAGATACAAAAATAAGTAAGATGGAGGTGCCTGGGTGGCTCACTTGGTTAAGCCTCTAACTTCGGGCCACATCATGATGTCACCGTTCATCTAGCCCCACATCGGGTTCTGTGCTGACAGCTCAGAGCCTGCTTCAGATTCTGTGTCTCCCTCTCTCTCTGCCCCTCCCCAACTTGCGCTCTGTCTCTCTCTCTCTCTCTCTCAAAAATAAACAAACATTAAAAAAAATTTTTTTTTGAAAAAAGACATAAGATGCTTAACCTTTAGAATAAGAATGATCATAAAATCACCAACTAACTGGGGCACTTGGGTGGCTCAGTCGGTTGAGCGACCGACTTCGGCTCAGGTCATGATCTCACAGTTTGTGAGTTCAAGCCGCGCATCAGGTTCTATGCTGACAGCTCAGAGCCTGGAGCCTGCTTCGGATTCTGTGTCTCCCTCTCTCTCTGCCCCTCCCCCACTCATGCTCTGTCTCTCTCTGTCTCAGAAATAAATAAACATTAAAATTAAAAAAAAAAATCACCAACTAACTTTAAAATAATGCAAAATAAGGGGTGCCTGGGTGACTCAATCAGTTAAGTGTCCGACTTCGGCTCGGTCATGATCCTGCAGTTCATGGGTTCGAGCCCCACATCCGGCTCTATGCTGACAGCTCAGAGCTTGGAGCCTGCTTTGGATTCTGTTTGGATTCTGTGTCTCCCTCTCTCTCTGCCCCTCCCCTGCTCATGCTCTGCCTCTCTCTAAAAAAAAATTAAATAAACATTAAAAAAATAAAGAAAAATATTATAAGTAACATAAAAGAGATGCAAATGGAGTATTATGGGAATTAGTAATATCTGTTTAGAAGATGAGGAAAAGTTTTGAGGAAGGCACCATTTGAGAGGAACCATGAAAGAGGAATAAAACTTCAACAGGTTGAGATAAAGAGGAAAGTCTTCCAAGAAACAAGAGAGCAGGGCATTAAGGCAGAAGAGTGACTAAGAATAGGCTTTGTTTAGTAAACTGTTTATAATTCAATTTTGCTGGACTATGAAATACGTGTAAAAGGCTAAAGAGATAGATTAGTGTTATATTATCAAGACTCTCAAAAGCTAGATGGTCTGAACTCATTTTGACAGGTAATAAGAAATTACTGTAAGTTTCTAATGGGAACTGCATTCATAGAGTGGTTTAAGAAGAATACTGGTGGTCATAATACACCTAATGCACAGGAAAACAGAGATAAAAAATACAAGGACACTAGTTAAAAAGACAGAATAACAATTCAGATAAGAAGTACTAGGAAATCATGATGACAGAAGAAAAAGAATAAATGAATTTGAGAGACAGAATATACTAAAATTGGCAACTGAGTATGCAGATAGGGAAGGAAGGGTGAAGAGTCAATGATGATGAAGACTCCTGCTTCCAGCCAAGACAGAACAATAGGGACCAGATTTACCCACCTGGATGAAAGAAGCGAAAAATCACACAAAATACATGTGAATCAATAGTTTTCAAAACACTAGACATCAGGCAACAAAGAAGAGTGGTCTTTGAGAAATGAGAAATAAACAAGGTGAGCTCCACTCATGCCCCAGTTTACTGTTTTGGTAGTTTCCAGGTGGCAGCACAGGAAGGAGTAACCCAGGTGGCAGACTCCACATTGAGATGCTGAAAGTCAGGAGAGACCAAGACAGCTAGAATTTACAGATCAGAATACTAAAAAGGGAAGAGTCGTAGATAAACAGAACTCCAGACATCTGCAGAGTCCTCCTCAAGTATTTAGAAGAATGACCATTGCATGCGTGTGAGGAAAATGCTGGGGTGAGAACTACCTGCAAAGATGAGAGGGAATGAGCCAGTGACAAGAATAGTGCCTGTTCTTACCAGACAGGCTGGAAAACCTCCTAATTCATGGAGGCCCTAGGTATAAGATATTAAAAAAGACCCAGATCAAACTTCTAGAGGTCAAATGTACAGTATCTGAGATGAAGGGCTAGTGATAGAGATTCAGAGCCTGAGTGACTGAAATAAGGCTAGTATACGTAAACAATAGGACTCAGGAAAGATGCAGGCTAGAAACTTTGCATCAAAGTTTATAAAACCTTCCTACCTATTCCTTCAACTAAGCTATGCAAAGTTGAAAATTATTTTTTAATGGCATAGTGATATGTGTTTTTTAAATGACAGGTAACTCTTACAGCACTTGAAGACAGAATAGATAACTACAGGGTTGCTTCTTTTCCTTTCCCAAAGTGATCTGTAATTTTTAGATACTTCCTTCACCACAGTAATACAACAGTTAAGAAGTATAAATAAAAAAAATAAACAAATAAACAAGAACTAAAACAAACAAAAAATAGCAACTCTTCTGGAGTATATACAAACTGAAGTAGTCAACTGTAGAAAACCTCGGTAGGCAAACAGTTTTTTCAACATGTATTTATTTTGAGAGAGAGAGAGAGAGAGAGAGAGAGAGAGAATCCCAGGCAGGTTCCACCCTGTTGGAGCAGAGCCCAACACAGGGCTCAATCCCACCACTGTGAGATCATGACCTGAGCTGAAATCAAGAGTCGAACACCTAACCAACTGAGCCACCCTGGCGCCCCGGCAAAAATTTCTAAAATCTGAATTGTTGGCAGGTTACTTTTAGCTAGAGTTAAAATACTTCAGTGATAGACATGCAGTTTAAAGTTCACATCAAAACTGATAAAACAAATGAGATCATTCATCACTGTACTTACTTAAGATAGAAATCAATGATTACATCATTAAGAAACTCTCCTTCTTCTAAGCATTCCAGATCTTCATTAGTTACTCCTAATCCCCCTTTAGTAGGTGGTGGAGGATATACAATCAACCTTAAAAAAGTAAAACTAAAGTTAAAACACATTGGTAGTGAAAATTCTAGTATCAAAGAGATTTGTTATATGGAACAATACTAGGGCAGTGTATTCAATAACTATAATGTACAGAGTAAAAATAATTGACAGGATACAAACAATTATATTTTCCTTTATTTTCAGAAGCTAGTAATAGTACTTCCATTATCTTTTCGTTTCCAGTCCTTCCCATGTGACCTAGTCTCATATTTGTCTAACCAATACGTTATGTCTCAGTTATAATGCCATCTAAGATGTCTCTCTTCTGCACAATTTTTAATTTTCAACACACTGATGTAATAAACCATGAAAGATTTTCCTGTGCTCTACCTTCCAACTCTAAGTTTGAATCCCCAAGACTAGTTCCTTTCCATTCAAAAGAGCAAGCAGTCAAAAACTATGTTCTTCTACTTGTGGCTAGTCTACACCAACAGCCGAACAATACAGAAATAACAAGGGAGCAGAGAAGCAAGTTTGCTTATAATAAAGTGCTTATAATGTAAAACTTAACAGAATATAGGAAACAAGTAATTATAACACAACCAGAAAGAAGTAGGAAACAAATGACAACTAATTAGGCATCTTTCTTCTGGCACCTTTTCTTAAAACTCAGAAGAGCAGTTGTGAGTTTCCAACTATAATCTTGGAATAGACAGGATGGTCCTCACTGCACAAATGTAGTAAAAAATAAAGGTATAACTATACTTCTTGAACTAGAAAGATTCAAGAAGATGGAGTCAACTGCAACTGATTTAATCTAGGCAACCAAAGCACTTAAATCAAATAAGAATATGTGAAAACTTTAAATGCTAATATGATAGTATTTTATTGGCTATTTTCTATCCTATTCTTTCACTTGCTTTTTTTTTTTTAACAGAAAAAAGGAATCACACAGAAGAATAGAAGTCAACCTTACATGCACAGAATCCCTATTCTGCCTGACCACCCTAAGAAGACATATAAAAGAGGAAATATGAGTAACATAGCAACTTCAGAAAAGAAAGTTCTGATAAACTCCAAAGTACTTAAATTGAGGCATACTTTACTAAAAATAATGGAATGGCACTGACTGTTTTCTTAATAAATGTTTTTAACTTTCTCTAAAATAAAAAATTATTATTTCTATCACTAACCATCAGTGTAAGAATAAAACTCAAAACACTGGGGCGCCTGGGTGGCTCAGTCAGTTGGGTGTCTGACTTAGGTTCAGGTCATGATCTCATGGTTTGTGGGTTCAAGCCCTGCATCAGGCTCTGTGCTGACAGCTCGGAGCCTGGAGCCTGCTTCAGATTCTGTGTCTCCTTCTCTCTCTGCCCCTCCCCAACTTGTGCTCTGTCTCTCTATGTCTCTCAAAAAATAAATAAATGTAAAAAAAAATTTTTTTTTTAAGAATAAAACTCAAAACATTTACAAAGGCAAACTATTGTCAAACCATTATGGTATACACCTGAAACTAATATAATATTGTATGTCAACTATACCTCAATTAAAAAGAAAAAGTCAAACTACTTAAAATCAGCAACATGACTGAAAACTACTAATGTGTCTACCTATCACAAACAGCCTATGATAGTACATACTTCTGAACAGGTCCCGTGGGCCTGACTTCTCGCCATTCTTCATCTGGATTAGATGTAATAGAAAGTGAGTAGCAACCGCTAGTTTGCTTCTGTAGGAAGGTGTAAGTAGGCTTGGTTCTATCCATATTTGAAGGCTGACAAGAAATGGCAAAGAAAAAGATTTCCTTATAAATACATAAATGCACATTAGCTCTCAAAAGGACGAAGTCAAAACCTAAACTTCTATGAGAAAAATGTGACTAAATCAATATCATTGAGTTATATCTATACATTTGGAGTTTCTACAAAGATATAGCTGAATCAAAATAACACTCTTGACCAAAACATATTGTATATACAAAGATCAAAGTTTAACTTGAAGTGTTACAGATCTGGGCTCTATAATTAAAGAACAATGTGAAAACTTTATAGTTCAAAATGAAAAGATACAATAAATAGGACAAAATAAAATTTAAAAGACAAAAAGTTTATATTTGTCATAGCAAACTTTAAAAACTTTCTTTCTAGAGGTATTTGGCAGAGATATACAAGCCTCTCCTAGATTCCCCTAATATTAACATCTTATATAACCACAGTACAATTTTCAAAACTAAGAAATTAACATTGGAATAATAACATAAACTAGAGACTTTATTCTGATCTCACTAGTTTTTTTACTAATATCTTTTTTTCTGTATCAGTACCCTTTAATTCCTGTCTTTCCTTGTCTTTCATGACTTTGATATTTTCGAGAGTACTGATCAGTTATTTTGAAACTGAATTTGTTTGATTTTTCTCATGATTAGACTGAGGCTACACAATATTGGGGAAAATACCAGAGAAGTCATGTACCCTCTCAGTGTATTATGTGACAGGTACACCATGTCGGTATCTTATTCCTGGTGATATCTGCCACATTTCTCCACTGTAAAGTTATTACTTTTCTTTTGGTGATAAATAAATATTTTGGTTGAGAAACTTTGAGATTATGCAAATATCCTGTTTCTCCTTAAGTTTTTACCCATTAAATTTAGTATCTCTTGGTGGGCCTTGCCTGTAACAATCATTAACTATGGTTTTTCTTTCTTTTTAATATATATATATGTATTTTTTTTATTTATTTTTTTTTTGAGAGAGAGAAAGAGACAGAAACAGAGTGTGAGCAGTGAAAGAGCAGAGAAAGAAGGAGACACAGAATACAAAGCAGGCCCCAGGCTGTGAGCTGTCAGCACAGAGCCTGATGCGGAGCTCAAACCCACGGACTGTGAAATCATGACCTGAGCTGAAGTCAGAAACTCAACCGACTGAGCCACCCAGGTGCCCCTAACTATGGTTTTTCTATGGTGGCTTTGTAATTTTTATTCCTTTTACATTTATTAGTTAAATACTTTCCTAAGAAAGAACTGTCAATTATCCACCATCAGTATTTTCCATTCATTGATTCTGAAATTTATTTGTATCAATATAGATTTTGGGTATTTATTTTATTCTTTGGTAATAATCATGTTATCATTACTGATTTTATTGATTGAATTATTCTAGCTGTGGGGTACCTGGCTGGCTCAGTCAGTGAAGCATGTGACTCTTGATCTTGGGGTTGTGAGTTTGAGCCCCACATTGGGTGTAGAGTTTACTTAAAAATAAAATAAATTAAAAATAAAATAAGACTATTTTAGTTTGGTATTCAGAGTTCCCTCAGGTTGACTCCTGAGCACTTAGGACAAAACACAGCATTTTGAAATCACCTGATTTTCAGGGAAAAAGTTTTTACTAAAATTTGACAATTATATTAATCAGATGCTAACCTGAGACACTGATTTCATCTTCATTTCTTCAGCAGCAACAGCAGGAAAAGAATAAGTCGAAGCACAATAATAATGAACAAAAGAACTTTCTTTTGAAGAGAGGTTCTGAAATAAAGGAAGTGCCTGAAACCAAGACAATGGATAAGAAAGTTCCAATTCTCCACTGGTTGTACTTATTTCTGTCATAATATCTTTTAATTTCAATTCTTCTCTTTGCGAAATAGGATTGTATAGCTCAAGAAAAATGAATTCACTGGATTTTGCTGTAAAAGAAAAAATAAATCAATTTTAATCAAGTATTATATTTCAAGAGGACTATAAATAATTTAATTATTAATAACAGCATTTTGTATGTTAGTTAATAACCGAGGGAAATTAAATCCCCAAACAGGCTATTAGTAACCTAGATTCAAAACCCAAGTTTTAAACTCCTCCTGCATTAAAATGGAAACTTCACAATGGCATTAGCTACTGTATCTCTACTACCTGGCATTTGTTAATGAATGTATAAATAAATGAATGAATGATAACTAAGGAACTAATTATTTTTCTCTAGCCTCCTCCATTTATCAAATCTACCAATTAAAAAATTATTCCAACCAACCAAACACTTCCTTCAAAATCATTCTGTTTCATCAAACATTTCAACAATCATCTCAAATTATATTCTCTCCACCCAGAATAATTATAAATGGCTAGTTTTATTCCCCCCAACTTCTCTGATATTTAATCATGAATTCTCCCAATTAATTTGGAAGTAGGACAGCAAAGTAACTAAGTAGTCCTCCTTTATCCATGGTTTCATTTTCCACAGTTAAAGTTACCCATGGTCAACAGCAGTCCAGAAGCAGATCTTTTTTCTGGCCTGTTGCCATAAGGTCAACAGTAGGCTAGCACTACATCAAAATGCCTGTGTCATTCACCTCATTTCATGTCATCATATAAGCATTCCCTCTTCTCACATAATCACAAGAAGATGTTACACATTCATGTAACTTTTCTTACAGGATATTGTTATAATTATTCTTATTATTGTTAATCTCTTAGTGTAGCTAATTTGTATATTAAATTTCACATGTATAGGAAAGTATGTAGGTATGTCTAGGGAAAAAAAACATAGAGAGTTCAGTACTATTTGTGGTTTCAGGCATCCACTGGGGTTCTTGGAATATATCCTCCATGGATAAGGGAGGGACTACTATAATATTAAAGGTATAAAATTTATTCACTACTTAACATCTTTAATATATAAGGGAGTAGAGACAGCAAGGTAGAGAGATCAAAGAGGTAAGAAAGAAGCTTACTAATCTGATTTACCCAATTCTAAACTAGACTCCTTTAGGAGTTGAAAACTAAACAAAGTTGGGAGATATTTAAGATGCATATATACAGACCAGTTTATGGGAACATACAGAAAAGTATTCAATCCAGTCTTAGAGAAATGATATATATAAGTAACTAGGTTTTATTTATTTATTTATTTATTTTTAATTTTTTTTTCAACGTTTTTTATTTATTGTTGGGACAGAGAGAGACAGAGCATGAACGGGGGAGGGGCAGAGAGAGAGGGAGACACAGAATCGGAAACAGGCTCCAGGCTCCGAGCCATCGGCCCAGAGCCTGACGCGGGGCTCGAAATCACGGACCGCGAGATCGTGACCTGGCTGAAGTCGGACGCTTAACCGACTGCGCCACCCAGGCACCCCTTATTTTTTAAAAAACTAAAGAAAATGTTGAAGGTAAAGACTTCCGTATTTTATTTAACTTTGCCATTGATTAGCTGCCACAGTTCTTTATGCAACAAGGGCAAGAAATTCATAAGAAAGGTAGCCAAGGATGGCAACTGACTAAAAGATAAAGTATTCCTTTCATTTTACCAGATAATTTCTCTTGGTTGAGTAAAATTATCAGGAGAAATTGTGTAGAATAAATAATTTACCTTGTATAATATTAAGGGCTAAAATTATTTTTAATCAAGTCTACTTAATTTCAATTCAATGAAATAATTACATTCTATTAAATTGTTTTAGGAGAAAACTATACACAGGACTTCTCAGGTTATTCTGAAATATAGAAATATTTCATATACTCACAGTGCTGGCTTAATATGGAATTTTCTAGTTGGGTCTGAATCTCTTGAAGATAATTTGCAGAGACCCAAAGGAAAAGGATAGCTTGATTCCTTTTACTGTGATCATCATCCTTATTTTTCCATAACCCAAACCTCTTTAAATGTGTGGTATCCACTAGCAATGAAACCTCATTCAGGGAGACTGAAACAAATAAAAGGTAACAAGTTAATAAATTATCCATTTAGGAATTAACACTGATATGCTTTATGACTCTTCTTTAATACATGATGTTTTTCAAAAAGAAGGATATGTGAAGTTTTACAAAAATCATTTCCAGTGTACTTCACTAACCTTGGCTGAAATACCTCAAACAATATTATTAGCATAAAAAAGATCATATTGCAATTAGAAAGGCCCAAATAATTATCAATCTCAGTTATATTCAGGAAAGGGAAATATGAAATTGAATTTTCATAGCATATAAACTTGTCCAGAGAGATTTCTTACTGGAAGTGCTATATCACCGGAAAAAATAAAATAAGAAGGAGAAGGAGGAAGGGTGGGGGAGGGGAGAGGGAGTGGAAGAAGGGGAAGCAGGGGGAGAGGGGAAGAAAGGAAAGAAGACGACTTTATCAATGCAGACAACTAGCACGGTTTTAACTTAGAAAATTATATATTTCTATCTTGGTTAATATGATCAACCAAAATCCCCAAATGCTATCATTAGCCAATTTATTCTTATGTTTCTTCTCCTAAAATATCTGCATTCCCCTATACAGACTAGCCACTATCAAAAGATTCTCAAAAATAACATGAGCTTTTGAATGGTCTAAGATAGTATTTTTTTTTAATTTTTTTTTTTAACCTTTATTTATTTTTGAGACAGAAAGAGACAGAGCATGAACGGGGGAGGGTCAGAGAGAGAGGGAGGCACAGAATCTGAAACAGGCTCCAGGCTCTGAGCAGTCAGCACAGAGCCTGATGCGGGGCTTGAACTCACGGACCGGACCGCGAGATCATGACCTGAGCTGAAGTCGGATGCTTAACGGACTGAGCCACCCAGGCGCCCCTATTTTTTTTTTTAATTCTTCCATGTTTTGGTGCACCTGACTGGCTCAGTTGGAAAAGCATGTAACTCTTAATCTCAGGGTCATGAGTTCAAGCCCCACATAGGGTATAGAGATTAAATAAATACATAAAACTTAAAATAAAATAAAATTCTTCCAGATTAGATTTTACTTCTTGAAACTTCTAGGAAATCACCTAGAATTATGGGTCCTTCTCTGAGTTAGCAAAAGAATCTTTCCTAAAGATTTTTTTTTTAATTCAAAGAAATAGAGAACTGGTATAAATAAGTCCTGAAGGTCATCTGACCCAACTTTAAGAAAACAAGCAGTTGAACAACTAATACAAGTATTGGTTAAGTATAAACTCAAGATGAATACCTATTTGAAACAAATTTCTTCATACTCCTCCTCCTATTATCTCCTGGCACCTTGCTACTTAAAATCTACTTCTGAGCCTGAGACACTGGCATCACACTGGAGCCTGTTAGCCTATTACAAATGTAGAATATCAGGCCACACCTTAGATGTACTGAATCAGAACTGATTTACAAATAAAACAAAACAAAAACAAAAACCCCAGATGATTCATATCACTCAACACTGAAGTTTGAAAAGCATTTTACAGTAAGTACTTACATACTTAACTAGTCATCTTAATGTTCCCACACGAGCCATTCTACTTTTAAATATTTTCTTATAATCAATTAATCCATTTTAAACATCTTGTCTTTATTTCTTTCATATTTCCTCTTTCCTTCATTCATTCTCTCCTTCCCTTATTCCATTTCTCCATGCCTTTTTCTTGCTCCTTTTCTGTGTTTCAATGTTTTCCTCTGTGTCTGTCTGCATGCATACCTGCCTACTTACTCTCTATTTCATGGAAATTTTTAAAAACATTTTACATTTCTTCTTTCCCTTTCTAACTCTCTTTCTGCCTCTTATTTATTGACATTTTCTTGGGTAATCCTTTTTAAAATCGCTTCTACCTATCAATCTTTAGCTACCTACTTACCTATCCATCACCTACCTATGGATCTATTTGTATTTTGTACAGCTGCCTACATATCTGTCTACCTTCCTATCTAGCACCCAGTCATCAATCTTATTTTTACTGTAGCATTTTGACTGAGTTACTTTTAGATTTCTTTCCCCACTGTCCACTATTGTACTTTATTTTCTTACTGGCTCCTCCTTTCAAACCCTTCTTTTTATCTCTCATTCCCACATTCTTTCCTTCATTTTTTTTGTATTTTATTCTTAGACACTCATCACTTTAAACTTCTCTCTCTTGCCTCCCCTTTCCTATCTTGGCCACTTCCTTTTTCTTCTCTCTTTGATAGCTTTTTTTCTTTATCTTTTCTCAGTCTAATTTATTCACTATCCTTTTCTTTCTCTATTCTTACCTTGCTGTATACTGCCTGTTTTCCATTCTTCTTAACTTCCTCCCTTTCTCTCCTTCTTTTATCCCTTTATCTCTCCTTTCTCCTTTCCTTTCATTCCTCCCTCTATTCTATCTTTGTATTTTTAAACATTTTTCTTTACATTACTCTTTTGTTCTCTTTCTCTTTGCATCTATTTTGTAGTCTTTCATACTGACTTAGGCCATTTAAAGTCTGCTCTGTCTCTCCCTATCTCCCTCTCTCTCTTTACCTAGCTATTCTGCTTTATATTTCTTTTTTTTTTACACTTACTTTGACCTTTCATTTTATTTTTTCCAGATAAAATTAATTGACACAAAATTATCATATAACATTGTGTAAGTTTAAGCTAATGTTAATTTGATATATTTATTGCAAAACAATTACCATCAAAGCATTAGCTAACACCTCTGTAACTACCATTTCACATTCGTGATGAGAACATGTAAGATCAACTCTCTTCGCAATTTTCAAGTATATAATAACAGCATTATTAACTGTGATCACAATTCTGTACATTATTGATCTTATAACTGGAAGTCTATACTCTCTGACCAACATCTTCCCATTTCCCCCATGTCCCAGTCCCTGGTAACCACGATGGCTAGTCTCTGTATTTATGGTTCAGCCTTTTTAGTTTCCACATATAAGCAATATCATGCAGTATTTGTCTTCCTCTGACTTATTTCAATTAGTAAAGGCCCCCAAGGTCCATCCATGTTGTCGCAAATGTCAAGATTTCATTCTTTCTCAAGATTAATATTCCATTGTACATATACACCACAAAATTATCCATTCATCAACAGACACTTACGTGGCTTCCAAATTTTGGCTACATGAATAATGAGGGGTGCATATATCTTTTCAAAATCCGTTTTCATTTCTTTTGGATATAAACCCAAAAATGGGACTGCTGGATCATATAGTAGTTTTATTTGTAATTTCTTAAGTCTATAGACCATTTTCCACAGTAGCTGTACCAGTTTACAATCTCAACAACAGTGTACTTGCTCATTTCTTGTCATTTTGATGATAGCCATTCTAACAGGTGTAAGGGAATATCTCATTGTGGTTTTGATTTACATTTTTGTAATGATTAGTGATGTTTACCATCTTTTCATGTGCTTATTTGCCATTTGTATATCTTCTTTGGAAAAATGTGTATTCAGTTCCTCTGCCCATTTTTTAATCAGACTTTTTTTTCCTGCTGAATTCTCTGAGTTCTTTATATATTTTGGATATTAACTCCTTCTCAGATATTCCACAGAATGCTTTTTCTTTTTTGCTGATTCTTTCCTTTGCTATGCAGAAGCTTTTTTGTTTGATGTAGCTCCACTTGTTTATTTTAGCTTTTGCTGTCTTTGCTTTTAGTATCAAATCCTAAAAAATCATTGCCAAGAATGATAGAAAAAAGCATTGGGGATAAGTTTTTTCACAAGTTTTATGGCTTAAGATCTTACATTTAAGGCTTTAATCCATTTTGAGTTGATTTTTGTATATAATTCAGGTAGGAGTCCAGTTTCATTCTTTTCCTTGTGGCTGTACAGCTTTCCCAACATCATTTATTGAAAAGACTATCCTGTCTCCATTGTATATTCTTGGCTCCTTTGTTGAAAATTAACTGACCATATATGCCTGGGTTTGTTTCTGGGTTCTTAATTTTGTTCCACTGTTTTATGTGTCTGTTTTTATGCCAATACAAAACTATATTGATTACTATAGCTTCGTAATATAGTCTGAAATCAGGAAGTGTGAGGACTCCAGCCACGTTCTTCTCACGACTGTTTTGGCTATTTGGGGTCTTTTGTTGTTCCAGACAGATGTTAGAACTGTTTTTTCTATTTCTATAAAAAATGTCATTGAGATTTTGATAGGTATTACATTGAATCTGCAGATCACTTTGGGTAGTATGGACATCTTAACAACAATAATTCTTCTAATCCATAAGCTATATAACTTCCCCATTCTGAAAAATGTCAGTGAAACTGGCAGCAAAGACAGATTAAAAGAGTAAAAACCTTCAGGAAACTTCTCAGCATTTCTTCCTCAGTCAGCTCATAACCCCAAATAATTGATATTATTTCTGTGCAATCTAGACAATTATTATTAATCCAAATGTACCAACCTCTTGGCATAAAAGCTTAATTTTCTTTAGAAAAAAGATTTAACACCATCATTAAGGAAAGTTTACCTCATTACCAAATTTTCCCCCAATATTTGGTTTATTCTGTAACAGGAATATAGCAGTAACTGAAAATGGGAGTTGTCTATCATCTGTCCTACCCACTATTAGCGATCTTAGTAACAGACCCTAATTTTATTTAGAAACCAAGATACTTAGCTGTTAGAAACTATTTCCTAGCTTCCTTTGCAAATAGATGTGTGGTCAAAGGACTACCTTCTAGCTAAGAAAATTTAAGTAGAAGTTAGGTGGCATGCACATCTAAGAAACCTCCTTCAAAAGGCAAGAGAGGGGCACCTAAGTGGCTCAGTTGGTTGAGCATCCAACTCTTGATTTTGGCTCAGGACATGACAACAGTCATGAGATCAAGCCCCATATCGACCTCTGCACAGAGCCTGGAGCCTGCTTAAGATTTTCTCTTTCTCTCTCCTCCCTCTGCCCCTCTCCCGTGCATATGCACTCTTTCTCTAAATAAACAAATTTTTTAAAAAGACAAGAAATAGGTGGTATGTGTGTGTTGTTGTTGTTGTTTTTTTTTTTACCATTTTCCCCTTCCTCCTGCCTTCTACCTAGAACGCAAACATGATGACTAAAGTACAAGCAGACATTTGGACCATGAGACAAACTTAGAAATAGAAGTCATACATTAGGAATGACACAGTACAAAAACAATAGGGCCAGGACCTCTGATGACCAAACGAAACACCGTATCAGCCCTCTTCAGCCTACCTCTGGAATTCTTCTTTGGAAAGGAAAAATAAATTATTTTCTTTAAGCCACAGCCAAACAAAATTAATAGCTAATATAAATATGTAAATCATTATTTCTCTCAGCTACTACAGAAAAAGAATAAACATTTAGATCTAGGTTCCTTATGTATAAAAACCTTTTTATATGCATGCCTTGTTTATAAAAGATTTTTATATATGCATATACAGAATTTGTGGAAGAAGACTAATGTTTTCCTCTTATATTACAAAATCATAAAGCCATTACTACTGAAGAGAGTATTTTCCCTAATTGTTAATTTTAAAATACTTTTTAAATGCTTGTTTATTTTTGAGAGATTGAGAAAGACAGAGCATGAGCAGGGAAGGGACAGAGAGAGACAAACACAGAATGTGAAGCAGGCTCCAGGCTCCGAGCTGTCACCACAGAGCCCAATGTGGGGCTTGAACTCGTGAACCTTTCCATCATTTTTTATTAAAAATGTCTTTCAAAAATCACTTGGAACAGAAAAGTTATAAAAGCAATATTTGAAACAAGATATAAATATTAACTATTAAAACTTAAAATATTATTTTTGAGGTTTGTATCATACATATTTGAGAAGTAGCTCTGTTACACAGGTCTTTATAGATTATAGATGATGTAGTGGAATTACAACAAACTGAAAATCTTCTGCACAGCAAAGGAAATCATTAACAAAATGAAAAGGCAACCTATGGAATGAGAGAAAATATTTGCAAACCATATATCTGATAAAGGGTTAATATCCAAAATATATAAAGAACCCAGAGAACCCAACAGAAAAAAAAAATCCATTTAAAAAATGGGCAGAGGGATGCCTGGGTGGCTCAGTCAGTTAAGCATCCGACTTTGGCTCAAATCATGATCTCACAGTTTGTGCTCAAGCCCTGCGCTGGGCTTTGTGTGGACAGCTCGGAGCCTGGAGCCTACTTCAGGTTCTGTGTCTCCCTGTCTCTCTGCCCCTCCCGTGCTCACACTCTGTCTCTGTCTCTCTCTCAATAATAAATAAACGTTAAATTTTTTTTTTTTTTTTAATGAGCAGAAGGGCACCTGGATGGCTCACTCAGTTAAGTGTCTGACTTGTTTTCAGCTCAGGTCATGATCTCAAGATAGTGAGACTGAGCCCCACATGGGGCTCATGCTGGGCATGAAGCCTGCTTAAGGTACCCTCTTTCTCTTTCCCTCTCCTTCTCTCTCTCCACCCTCCCCACCCTATCCTGCCCCATGTGGGCATGCACGTGCAATCTCTCTCTTTAAAAAAAGAAGAAGAAGAATGGGCAGAGAAACTGAATAGACATTTTTCCAGAGAAATCATACAGACGGCAAACAGATACATGAAGAGACACTCAACATCATTAATCACCATAAAAATGGAAATCAAAACCACAATGAGATATCCCCTCATACCTGTCACAATGGTCATTATTAAAAAAAAAAAAAGTGTTAATAAGGACGTGGAGAAAAGGGAACCCTTGGGGCACTAGGTGGCTCAGTTGGTTAAGAGTCCAAGACTTTGGCTCAGGTCATGATCTCGTGGTTTGTGAGTTCAAGCCCCACACTGGGCTCACTGCTGTCGGCCTATCTGCACAAAGCCTGCTTCAGATCCTCTGTTCCCCTTTCTCTGCCCCTCCCCCATTTGTGCTCTCTCAAAAATAAATAATAAAACATTAAAAAAAGAAAAGGGAACCGTGAACACTGTTGGTAGAAACGTAAACTGGTGCAGCTACTGTGGAAAACAGTCTGTAGGTTCCTCAAAAAATTAAGAGAATTACCATACGACCCAGCAATTCCAGTTCTGAGTATCTATCCAAAAGAAAAGAGAAAAAACATTAACTCAAAAAGATGCATGCACCCCCACGTTCACTGTCCCATTATTCACAATAGCAAAGATATGGAAATGACCTACGTATCCACCGAAGGATGAACGAATAAAGAAGATGTGTTATGTATATAAAATGGAATATTATTCAGCCACTAAAAAGAAAGAAATTTTGTCATTTGAGACAACATGGATGGGCCCTAAGGGCATTGTACTAAGTCAGACCGAGAAATACAAATACTGCATGATATCACTTATATGTGAAATTAAAACACACACACACACACACACACACACACACACACACACACACAGACAAGCTCACAGATATAGAGATCAGATTACTGGTTGCCAAAGACAGAGGGTGGAGTGGGCAAAATGGGTAAAGAGGGTCAAAAGGTATAAACTTACAGTTATAAAATAAATAAGTCACGGGGATACAGCCTAAAGTGTGTGACTATAATTACTAATACAGTATTGCACATGTGAAAGTTGCTAAGAGAGATCTTAAAAGTCATCAATCACCAAAAGAGAAAAAAAAAACCTTTTGCAACTGTGTATGGGGAAAGATGTTAACTAGACATACAGTCAGGATCATTTTGCAATATATACAAATACCAAATCATTATGGTGTACACCTGAAACCAATATAAAGTTACATGTCAACTGTACCTCAAGTTAATTTAAAAAAAAAAAAAAGAATATGAGAGAAGCACTGTCACATAGGTATTTTTTTAATGAAAAAAAGCACTTTCTTCTATGAAATTATTTCCTTTTAAATCATAGGTTTTTGTTTCTTCTATTTAGAAGTTAATGTTATATTATTCCATAACTTGTTTAAACATCCTAATTAGGAATATCAATATATTTATTCTGTGCCTAGCCTTATTATTCTTACCACTTATATCAGCTTCCTGATTATTAGATTATCATAATATACAATTGTGGTTCTGTGCATGGGTACCTGCAGAGTCTGATTAAAATTACTTTGATCACTTCTTCAGTCTTGGAACAGAAGCTTCCTCTCTTCCCTAGTTCACTTGTGAAGTGGATATTTGTGTATATTTTTCTTCCTCATTCTTTTCCTTATTCATTCTCTAAAGAGACTATTCTCTATTGCTTCTTATTTTTCTTAGTGTCATTATTATTCTGAAATGATTTTACTTGGGGAAAGAATAAGAAAACGTTCTGAGTCTTTGCATATTATAGGTACAATTTCACATCTACTTTGCTTTACTCAGATAAGAAAAGATATTAAAAATCTCTCCTAACTCCTATGCAAAACCATTTCACATATTTTGTACAGCATTATAAATTTTCCTTACACTTCCTATTTTTCATACATTTCATCATACCAAAATCTTCTTGCTATCAAAACTTTATTTCTGTTAATCCCAAAAAGTTACCATGAGTCCCTTATTATTCAAGCCATTAAAACAATAGTTTACTATTTTCGATGTTATAAAACACTTTAACACCTTTTGAAGCTGCTTAAAAAAGTGTTAACTAGAAACACATTATTAACCTTAGTTTTACTTAATTTCTATACTGGAAAAAATTATGGCTGCAGAAAGATTTCAAAGTTTTGCTATTTTATGTTCAAAATTACAGTGAAAAAAAGATCACAAGACAATGATAGCTTACCTTGAAATGGGATCTTAACATACTTTGTCGTGAACTAAAGAAAAAACAGAAAAGCAAAAATGAGTTACCACTCAACATATGGTTCCATTCAAAATTTTCAATTTTTCTTTTTCAAACACAAGTATATATTCAAAGTCGATACTAAAAGTGCTCAAGCCTTTTTTTTATTTTCTTATTATTTTCAAATGTTTATTTGTTTATTTTGAGAGAGAGAGAAAAAGAGAGAGCATGAGCAAGGGAAGGGCAGAGAGAGAGAGGGAGACAAAGGATGTGAAGCAGGCTTTATGCTGACAGCAGAGAGTCAGATGTGGGGCTTGAACCCACTAATCGTGAGAACATGACCTGAGCCAGAGTCGGACACTTAACCAACTGAGCCACCCAGGAGCCCCTCAAGTCTTTTTATCAATAAACCAAGAAAATGTAAAGACTTAGTTTTTATGGAAGAACCCAGCACATGTAATTTAATTCTCAATATGCTCATTTGTAAAAACCAGTAAGACTTTATTTAACATATTTTCAAAAATGTTTTCTGAATATTTATAGAAGAAATAAGACAAAGTCTTAAGAAACTGCCAAGAAACCCAACAAGGTATCAGTGATTTTGGTAAATAAACCACAAAACAAGGTTTAATTCTTGGCTTTGTTGACATTTTGGCACTCATATTTCTTTCCATGTTACAAATCCCCTTCCAACTGAGGATTTAGCCAGGTTTTTGTTCTTTCTGCTCTTTCTGTGCCAGGACACTAATTTTCTCTAGGAATCTTTTGTATACATCTGACCTTAAGTATTGTTTTTATAATAAACTCAAGAATCGTGGAGCACCTAAATCTTACATGTTCTACCTAAAATAGGCTTGTGCTCTTAAGTTTGTTTTTCCATTAATGCCAAATAAACTCATACCTATTTATTTATTATTCGGGTTCTCTTTTGATCAATACATTTGTGAAATTGTTTACCAAATGAAGGGTACAGTCTGTGAACACAAAACAAAATCAAAAAGGGTCTTGGTACCTGGTTACCTAAATTACTACCAACAGAGTTCCAGATAAGTAGCAAACAATGCCCAGTGAAGCCACAGGGTTACTGTGACTCCATTTCTTTTTCTAATTTAAGACTTACTTCATATTGTAGTTTCAGAAATATAAAACTCATATTGCAGAGTCTAAGTCAGCCGCTAAAGCAAAATTCAAGCAAACGGACATATGAGTTAAAAGCTGAATTTGAGGTTCAAATCCTATCTCTAACTCTACCACTTATACAAACAGTTAAGTAGGTAAATTTAGGTAACTTACTGAACCTCTGTCAGCTTTAGATTAAAAGCCTTAATCAAAAGGAGCAATTATCATTAGACACAGCATCTGATTAAGTGTATTATCTAGTTTAATTTAGTCAAATACATCTCATTATTCTGTCACTTTCACACAACTGTTTATATATATATATGCATACACACACACACATATATATGGTGTATATTTTCCTTTCTCAAATTTTGACTTATTTCACTGTGTCTTTAATCTCATAAAATATATCTTGGCAAATGTAAATAACTAGTTACAGAAAAATGAATATAAGGAATGTTTGCTTTTGAGATTTTATAGACATTACTATAAAATTATGAATTAGAAGTAGTGTATTTATGTATCTTGGCCTCAACTTTGTCATCAGTCTCTCATTCTTCCACAATAAGCATTCTTGTCCTACCAAATCTTTCAGCATGGCAAAGATCTGATATTCATTTACACCTTTGTGTGATGACTAAGCCAACATGTAACGTCTCCCAAAAGCAAAGCCCTATTCCCAGCAAAAATTTAATCCCCTGTTGGGAAAATAAGGCAGATGTTTTTGTCAGAGTAAGGTAAACTCAGTTCTCTGAAATCATACCATATCCATTTTGTAACTTCTTACAAAAGCCAGTATAGTTCTCTGAACACAATGTGTACTTAATAAACATTTGTCCCACTATCAACAAAGTTGAGAAATAAAAACTAAAATGTTCACGTCCATTGCAGCATTCTCTACCTTAAAAAACAATAATACTAACTTAAATGTCCAACTCTATGAAAATGGGCTCTAATTTAAGTAGTTTCCCACTCTAGGTATTTTTCTGGTTTAGCTAAAATGTAATTATCATGAGAGTGAGAACAATATCTATCTCTAGCTAATCTATAACAACACATTACTTATTTTTTTTTAATTTTTTTAATGTTTATTTATTTTTGAGACAGAGAGAGACAGAGCATGAGCAGGGGAGGGGCAGAGAGAGAGGGAGACACAGAATGTGAAGCAGGCTCCAGGCTCTGAGCTGTCAGCACAGAGCCCGACGCGGGGCTCGAACTCACGAACTATGAGATCATGACCCGAGCCGAAGTCGGATGCTTAACCGACTGAGCCACTCAGGCGCCCCTCTATAACAACACATTAATACTCATTAAACATCTGGAAAATGACTGAGTTTAATTATCTTATTTATTCCCCCACAAAAAATTCTTCAATTTCTAAGTTACAGAGCATTATGAACAGTGTCTGAAAAGAGATTATATAAAAAGTCTTTTGAGGGGTGCCTGGATGGCTCAATCAGTGAAGCGTCCGACTACAGCTCAGGGCATGATGTCACAATTTGTGAGTTCGAGTCCTACGTGGGGCTCTGTGCTATCAGCGCAGAGCTGCTTCAGATCCTGTGTCCCTATCTCTCTCTATCCCCCTCCCTCTCTGCCCAACTCTCAAAAGTAAATACACATTAAAAAATAATAAAAATAAATACGTCTTTTGAATCCTTGAAAGTTTTTTTTTTTAGTTTATTTATTTATTTTGAGAAAGAGAGCGAGTTCACCCATGCGAGTGCGTGAGGTGCAGAAAGAGGGAGAGAGATAGAGAGAGAGAATCCCAGGCAGGCTCTGCATTGACAGTGCAAATCAGGGGTGTGAACTCATGAACCATGAGATTATGACATGAGCCAACATCAGACACTTAACCAACTGAGCCACCCAAGTGCCCGAATCCTTGAAAGTTTTAAGACTTTTCCCTTTTTCCCTTTTCCATGTTATGCATTATTTTTAATTTCTAAAATTGCTTATGCTCTCTCCTTAGTAACATAACTGTTTTAATTTTTGTAGAATTCTTCTCAGTATTTCTTCATATACATATATTATACCTGCATATATTTGCTTTATTTTACTAAATTATTTTCCTTTAAACATTTAAGTTTTCATTTCAATTATAACAAATGTTCCAACAAACATGAAACACATTTTTAAAACCTACTTTATCACATTTATTGAGTATTTGCACTCCCCTACTACCAATAACAAATACTGGGACAACCAAAATGTCCCAACAGTCAGGAATTAAGGACAACACAAATACCCCCAAATAGGTACATGAACTAACTTCATATAATAATGGCAAGTTACGAAACAGTATATATGTCACATGCTTTTGATTTAAACATATATATGTATCTAACGAAGAATACAGAATGATATATACACTGTAGAGTTACTGGCAATTGTCTCTGGGCAAGCAAGATTATAGGTATTCTTTAAACTGTTTCTTTATTCAATTGTTCTCTTAAAAAAATTTGTTTTAACACTTATGTATTTTTTGAGACAAAGAGAGACAGAGCGTGAGCAGGGGAGGGGCAGAGAGAGAGGGAGTCACAGATTCCAAAGCAGGCTCCAGGCTCCGAGCTGTCAGCACAGAGCCTGACGTGGGGCTCAAACTCACAACTGCAAGATCATGACCTGAGCCGAAGTCAGACACTTAACCAACTGAGCCACCCAGGCACCCCTCAATTGCTTTTCTGTTTGGTCTTCTTTTTTGCCCATAACAAGCCCACCTAACTGTAATATACAATTAATATATTAACTAATGACAATCCACTGCTGAATATTTATGTTGGATTTTCCTCCCCTGACTAATCAATTGTTGTCATATATTTATATTATCTAATTTTTTACCATCACAAAGAAGCCAACAGAAAAAAAGTGATTAAACTGAATTTAAAATAAAAAAGTAAAATGGGGATAAGAGGAGTGAAGATTGTAAAAAGTGCATGAAATTCCTTAACAGAAAAAAATTGTAATATCACCCCAGGCATGCCAAAATCATTAATATCTAAAAACTACTGTTTAGGGAATATTAATTTTAAACAAATTATTCTTGTGTTTTCATACAAATAAATTTTAACTATATCACAAGTTACTACTGTTTGTAGAACGCAGAATTTGCTAGATTTATACATGAAATTAGGTCTTCCTCCTGCATGGTCACCAAGTAAACATATACTTTACGTCTTAAATCGTATGCTGTCTTCTCTGTGAAGTCTTCTCTGATTCTTCCAGACAGATATTCCCATATGCACCCTTCTTGTCCATATTTCCATTGTACAAAATATCTATTTATGTGTCTGTCTCTTCCATTAGACTACAAGTTCCATGAAAACACAGACCATGTCTTACCATTTTAATATTCCCTGCCCTATCCCTAACACAGTAAATATTAATAAAACTTTTGGGAGAATACCTCAGTTATAATCTGACATGGTCAATACAATTTAACCAACGTTTTAAGTGCCTATTTAGGTGTGAACCATTTATGGAAGATATAAAAGCGAATAAAAGTATGGCTCTTCACCACAAGATGTTTAAAGGCTAAAACTGAGAGGTTTAGGCAAAAATGTAAAAACAATTATGAACACAAAGAATAAATCTTACAACAGATGTACAAAGTGTTATAAGTACATAGTAAAGGGAGAAGTTATTTCTGGTTAGAAAAGAGAAATCAGGAAAGGTTTCCTGGAAGAGGAAGTATTTCAGATAAACCTTAAAAGATAGTTAGAATTTTAATAGGCAGAAATAGAAAATATAGAGAACAGAGTAAAATCCAGTATAGTTTTCATAATATAATATGTGAGACAGAACACTGAAAAAAAATGGAATAGGAACTATTCCTGGAGACCTTTAAATAAATTTAGGAATTTGATGAACTCAGTTTACAATTTAAGCCAGCAAAATAAGATTTCTTTTTGCTCTCAACTATACCCTGAATAAAAATTTACTTTACCACCAAGTAAGTTTAGGAACCCAAGGAATATCAGTACTATGTATGATTTTCATACATGATCTTCATTAGAATAGTCAGATCAAAGATGTAATTTTAAGATATTCTCTTATGATTTTAGGATTTCCCCCAATTAAAGACATGTATCAAAGTAGATATAATATATATTCAAAATGTCCCATATAAAATTAAACTCAATTCTATTTTCATTTGTAGTAAAAAAAAAAAAAAAAAGATAATATGTAAATGCTTTGTCCAAAATCTAAAACAAAAACATATTAAATATACTTACTGTAACGCAACCTTTAGAAGCTCCTTTTATTTTACCAATATAAACAGAAGTAAATATAAAATCCAGTTGTAGATCCATGTCATTACTAGGTAAAATACAGGAAATGTTTTCCATGACCGGATTATATGGACATAATTCAGATGAAGCCTAACAAGGAATAAATTATAAAATGCATATAACCCTAAGTATTATACAAATGTGACAATGATTTTCAAAGTGAAATACTTCTTTAAATTATTAATGCGTTTATGAAGGATTTTGTACTGTTCTTACTGTGAAAAAATACTTATCTAGATTTTTTTTTCTTAAAAAGTATATGATTTACTTTGAGACTATTACTCTTAATAGTTGAATCTTAAATTAACTCCATAGGCCTAAACTCCAGAAATATATCTTCCTTTATATTAAAGCCATGATTGTAAATTCAGTATTCCCTAATAGGCTTTATTCATTTTTAGCTCAACAGAAATAAATTAAGATTTACATAGTATTTTAGTTTAAAATAAGTTCCTAAATATTATCTCTTTTAATCGCCATAACCACCCCATGAAGTAGTCTGGGTGTTTTGTTTTTTTGTTTTTGTTTTTTTTCCATTTCATAAGTAAAACTAATAGATGTGTGGATTGGTTAAGTTACTTGTCCAAGGTGATGAAGTCAGGATGAAACAAACCCAGGTTTCTATCTCCAGGTCAAGGGTTATTTCAACCATATACAATTGCTTCATAAACCAAGATGATGCTCTTAGGTAATGCACTTCAAGGGATGAAGTACCTAAGAACCATCTGTTATATCAAGTCTATATGCTTTTTACTCTTTCCATGTCTGAAAATAGCCAACCAGTTGCCTAAAACTTCAAAATTCATAGTGCTTCCAAACAACTACATAACTGTACTTTTAAATTAGAATAGACTACCAGGAAGTATCAGCAGCAGCTGTTTCCCACAATCTCTTCTGAATTTTAAACTGCTTTCAAATGACTTTTTGAACTCCACATTTCCCTACCCTTGATACATTATTCCTCTTTAACCCTAACATCACTAACAACTAAATAAATTACCACCAGAGCAATTATGCATGTGTATTCACTCTCCTCCTACCTCTAGGAAATGGGATTATTCTTACTCTGAAACACATGTAGTACTCATTATTCTTCACTCAGCTCACAAATGAATTTATCTGCTTAATAAAAAAATCTTTGTCATTCTCATCTTTTATTGCTTACTCTACTATTCTTATTCCTTAAAGAACAGGTACCAAATCAACTACAGGTGATTCTAATCAGTCAGACAGCTAACTGTTTGTAAGCATGTGTGTGTTTTAAGTGATAAAATGAGAAAATGGGATAAAAAGAATTTCTCATTGGGGCCTCAAATTTTGCAAAGACTAACTACCTCCTAAAAATGGCCAACCCATGTTTCTCATAACTTCATTTAAAACTGAAAACAAAGGAAGGTGTGGAGATATTAAGGTATGCTGCCCTATAGATCTTAGTAGGTCTTCACATTATTTATTGCCTAGTTGCGATCATATTCAGTCAGTTCTACAAAAAAAGTTACTTTCTTATAATATGATCATTTCACACTGTATTATCAAGGTATATACTGCCAAGGAAACTATAATTCATTTAGAAATTTGAACTCCTTATCAATAATGACACGGTTTTCATTACAAATACAACTAAACCGTTAAGTAGGCTACTTGCCCAATCAAGCAAAAATGGCTACATTTTAACAAAACTTCCAAACATAGCTGCTAAGGTGCTTTCTGTATAGAGTACCAAATGCAATAGAAACAGCAGTGAAACAATAATCAGACCACCAGACTTTTTATAGAACTGACCCAATTCTTCATCACACCTTAGAGGATAATAGCCTCAGACATTATTAAAAAACAAACCAACAGAAGTTTACCATAATCATTACGATTATGATTAATGGTTATGATTATCATAATCAAATTATCTGCATTGATAATCATTTCTTTAAAATAGGATAATTAGAGGCTGATAATAAGAATGAATACTGAAAACAAATGATTTGAACCTCATTTTACAGCTACACTCTTGTAGTACTATGTCAAAACACAACTCGCTGACATTAAACCAACAAGACATTTCCCATTTATTATTTTCTGTAAGAAGGAAAAGACAAAGGACTTACCACATTGATAGGTTTGTGACACTCTTCTAAATGCTTTCATATGTTACTTCACTTAAAATAATCTTATTATCCTCATGGAACATATGAGGAAACTCAGGCTTAAAGAAGTTAAGTGACTTGCCCAAATGACAGAGTCAAGATTTGAACCCAGGTCTGTAATCCCCATAAGCCATGTTCATTCCTCTATATCATGCTGCTTTAAGAGCATGTGAGGAAAAAAGTAATCTCAGTACTGGAAGACCAGACAGACTAATATTGGCAACTGTTTAATTCTAAGAAATTAAGATAAAGTGGTTAACTGTCCAATTAGAATCTTTAAGAAAAAAAAAAAGTATTCAAGTCATAGAATATTTAGACTGAAAAAATATAAATGAAAAAAAAATAATTCCTTCACTTCAAAATAAGAACTACACATTTCCTTCAAACTAATATGAAAATTATCTCAAAATTCAAACTAAGAAAATTTGTAATTTTTACAATAATATTCTGCTTGATGAAAGAAACAATCGTTAGCCAATAGTGTATATTTCACTGTTAATCTATGAGAAAGCAGAAATAAATTACCTGTACAGATTCACATGTCATCAATGGTTCTGACAATGCTGCTTCAGAAGTACTCTCATTGTCATTAGTGATGACATGGTCTTGCTTAGGTTGTAACTTAAGAATTTCTGAACTTTTATGTTCAACAGGTCCTTCTTCATCACTGGAAACAACAACTAAAAAGGAAAAATCATTCTTTAAATGTATCACAATAATCACACATCAAACAGAAAACTTTCCAATTGAAGCAACATATCCCTTCATAATACCATTAAAATTTAATCATCTAACTTTGTTCAACTTAGAAACTGGACTACCATTCATTATTTGATTTATACTAGTTAAATGCAATATTCCATATCACTGCTATTATTTAGCAGTTACCTACAACCTCACCTTCTGGAGGATCAAGACATTTAAAAATGGATAAAGACATGAGGAGAACTTAGGAACAAGTTCTAGTTAGAATAATAAAAATCTATTATGCCACCACTCTAAATTGTACTGTAACTCCGGTTACATTCAGTTTCTTCCAGAAGGAAGCAATGGATGGCTAAGAGAAGATGTGGGAGACTATTCACTGTATATCCTTTAAAACCTTTTTTTGAACCATGTGAGTGTACCAAACACTTGCAAATAAATCCAAATTAATGACCATAATTATATAGCACTCAAATTCTGCACTTCAGCTTCATCAACCAAAATGTCAATAATAATGGTCCTTCCAGAATCCTTTTAAAAACTACTGAGCTGGGGCCCCTGGGTGGCTCAGTCAGTTAAGCACCTGACTCTTGATTCTGCTTCAGTTCATGCTCTCATGCACACTTGAGATCTGAACCACACTTGAGATCTGAACGCACAGTGCCAAGCCTGCTTAGGATTCTCTCTCTCCCTCTCTCTCTCCATCCCCTGCTTGTTCATTCTATCTCAAGTTCATTCTATCTCAAGCACGTGTGCATGCACATTTGCTCTATCAAAATAAAATAAATAAACTTAAAAAAATAAAATAAAAAATAAAAACTACTGAGAAGATGAATGACAGTTCACCATTGTAAAAAAAAAAAAAAATACTCCTGCCTTCAAGTAATCCACTGTTTACCTAAATTAATACTACAACAAAGTCCCAAAACTCCAGGTCTTTTTTTTTCCTCAAGTTAATATATTCCACAGTGATGTTACAAACAGCTTATTGCCTCGGAAAAATTTGTTTGAGAGGAGAAACAGAACAACTAATTAAAGCAGAGAAAATTAAAAGATATTACAATCCTACTGTTACTTACTTGGTTCAACGGATACCAAAGACTGGTTCCCTTCACTGTGTTCACTTAAAGCAGGCTTTTCTATTACATTCAACTCACTCTCATTCTTCTCAACCAGGGTAGAATTCCCCATGGAATCAGTGGAACTAGAGCTCTCAAAAGTTTCAGTGGCTGAAGAGTCAGAGGTACTTTTGGGAGCAGCACTCAAAGCCAACTCCTGACTATCAAGTGAGGATAGTTTAGCAAAATCACTTTCTATAGGTTCAGGTGTAATTTCTTCAAGCACTTTTGAGTCTTGATGATAGTTTTCACTTGACTTTTTAAACTCGGCAGATACTGTAGAGTCATTTTCTTGTTTTATCTGAACAGAAATAAATGCACACAAAAAATTAGTACTTTTCAAATTTGGCTAAAGAATTTTTTAAAGTTTGAATTCCTAAAGAAGAATATAAATGTAAAAACATTATACAGGGACAGAAAACTACACAATTATACTATATTACTCTTGCCAGGGAGTAAAAAGTACTTTTCCCAAGTAAAAAGATAGAGAGTTGGTCTGTCCAATCAAATACTCAAACATTTTTTTTAAAAGGCCAGGATATGGAAATTCCCATACGTATTTACAAGTGGTTTAGATGGTCTCCCACAAACTAAGTCAACTTAGAATAAGAGGAACTTTTCTTTTACAATTTTATTTTGCAAAAGTAATGAGGCCATATGACATCATGTGATTTCATTAACAAAAGCAAAAAATTAAAACTTAGGAAAACAATATGAAAAACTATTCATCAATCACTGCCGTCACACTGCTATTACCATTTAAATCTAAATCATGTTTATAACTCAAAGGTCCTGAAAAGTCCTGAAAGGCCTTGTGAATCAAAGGAGTAAAAAAATTATCTTCTTATACTTTTATTAACTGTATACTAAGTTTTGAAAATAGGTAATGTGTGCATGAAGTATCATAATTCTTTATATGCAACAAACTCCCTAAACTCTAGGCAGAGAAAGGCTTCAAGAAGTTGGCAAGTAAATTACTACTGATAAAAGAAATCTGGTAGTACTTTTACAAAGCATATGAAAAAGCAATTGACTGTACAGTATGGATAGAGTATTAATAGTTTTTGTTAAAATAAGAGAAAATAAAACAAGTCTGATGGATAAATACCAAACTACTAAGTAAGGAGTGGTATCAAAGAAGGAACATATTTATTTTTTTTACTTGTTCATATTTTAAATTTGCTCTAATAACTATATTACTGAAAAAAGTTTCATTTAAATTATTTTTTAAAAATCAAAGAATTAAAAAATTGCCAAAAAAAAGAAAGAAATCTGATGACAAAAGCAGAAAGCTGTAAGAACAATATCTAATTCATAGTCAATTCATTTTTATCATAGCATAAATTATTTCACATGATATCTAAATACCTATACTTACTATCTGTTCTGCTGACTCATACAAAGAAGAAGTAGAATTATGACAATCAGGTAAATTACTTCTAAGCCTTTTCTTTCTCTTCCTGGAAGTCAGAGTGGGTTCCATTTTTGAATCAGAAAATGTATCATCCTTATTTTTGCTCCCCTCTTCAAGATGATCACAACCTCTACTTCCACTACTGAGGTCTTAAAAAACAAAAGAGACATAAATATGGCCAAAAAGTACAGAAAGAATCCCTTTTAGAAGAGCTCAAATAAGCATCATCAAAATTGCTACACAACTTTTAAAACTAATTTAAAACAAAGTTCCCTTGGACATGAATATAAAGAAATACCCTATTTTAAACTGCATCGACAAAATAAATGTTCATTGTACGATAATGAACGAGGAAAACATAAAAAGGGAGTATTCTTTAGTAACCAAAGCAAAGCAATCAAAACATGTTTTGTTTTGTTCTTGCTATAATTACATTTGACTGTAATACAAAAAGAATGGTGGGGGGGAGGGGTGTTAATAAAATTTGGAAAATTCCAATCTTAAAATGTTTTGATAATTCATTGTGACTTTAGAAATTAGTTGTCTTTTTAAAATTTAAGTGTTACATACATGTATGTACTTTGTAAGTGAAAAAGAACAATAATTACAAAGAGTATTAGTCACTATCAATTTGTTTGTTTCTTCTTTTTAAAACTCAAGATCTCGCTTTAAGTGTCCAATAAGTCTACTAAATGCTCCATTTTTTTAAATCAACAAAGCATTATTTAAAACCCATGTCAATTATTACTAAAAATGTTTAGTATTTCAGTTAGCAAATATACGCAGTATACAAAAATACCTTCCAAAAAGCTCTACCTAACCAACTGAAGATTATCCTGAATTATATTTCTTTCTGAATCTATATAAGTACCAACCCAAAGTTTATGTAAACAAAATCACAAAGCAGCTTCCTTGAACTCCTAACTGATAATTTATGTAACACTGGGCCTGACCTCTCCATTCACTCAAAGTTCTTCAATACTACCCACCTTCTCTTCAGACTATTCTTGCTTATTCTAGCTTCACAGAAACCTAATAGCTAACATTCATTATATCTGTCATTGCTTAAAAGGTAGGCAGTGGGGCATGATTGAGGCAAAACTCCGAGATGATCAACAGTTTTCCAATTTGCAGGGCACCTGGGTGGCTGGGTCAGCTAAGCATCTGACACTTCATATTAGCTCAGGTCTTGATCTCAGGGTCATGAGTTCAAACCCTGCATTGGGCTCCATGCTGGGAGCAGAGCCTACTTAAAAACAAGAATAAAAAGAAGAGTCTTCCAATTGCCAGAAAAAACATTCTTCACTCTCCCAAAAATTAAAATCTCCTCCTAAATAATCAACACAATATTTTGAAAAGCACAATATTTTTTTGTAATTTTGTAAAGGTAGTCAAATATAATTTCTACATATAAATGCATCAAATTACAATTTCTAAAGATAAATACTACAGCAAAAAGATTGAGAAAATAAAAGGGGCTTGAGAAAAACCCTACTATATAAGAGTTTTCCTCTTTCAGTTTATTTACTATTCATAAGACTATACCATGGGAAACAAGAATAAATGTATTAGATAGAGCTTGCCATTGTAAAAATGGGATTCTGCCTACATAACATATACAATTTAACTTGCTAGTACATAAAAGTGACAAATTCCTGTAAACAAAATATTAAATATTTCCAATATAGGGGTGCCTCACTGGCTCAGCTGGCAAAGCATACAACTGATCTCAGGGTTGTGAGTTTGAACCCCATGTTGGGTACAGAGTTACTTCAAAATAAAACCTTTAAGGGGCACATGGGTGACTCAGTCAGTTGAGCACAGTACTTCAGCTCAGATCATGACTTCATGGTTCTTGAGTTTGAGCCCTGCATCAGGCTCACTGTTGTCAGTGCAGAGCCAGCTTCAGATCCTCTGTCCCTCTCTCTATGTCCTTCCCTCACTTGTGCACGCATGCGCTCTCTCTCTCAAAAATAAACATTTAAAAATAAATAAAACCTTTAAAATATATTTTTCCCCAATACATTATTTTCATAAAAGCTAATTCCACAAGACAAACTTAATATACCACAAAAGAAGGGCACACCTGGAGTTTAATTCAGAATTCCCATTAATTTATGGGCTTATATTAAAAAACTGGTACTGGACACAATTATCTGTAGTATGGAAACATGATGAGTTTCAATAGTTTCAATAGTCACTTTTCTTAACAACACTTTATCTCTGAAAAGAACCTCCAGAGTAGGTACTAAGAAACTATGAAGTGTTTCTTTTATTATGCATTTTTTCACTGTGACTTTGGAGAATTACTAAAGGACGTAAATCAGAAAGCTTTTTATTTAACTATTTCTACTCTATCTAGGAAATCAGTGGAATGTGAGGGTTTAACAGTACCTTAATAGTATGTGAACTGAGCCAACTTATACAAATACTTTTTATTTGGTAATTAATGAGAATTATTTCTGGGAAAAGTACAATCCATAAGAAAATAAATGTCTTTCATTTTATGCAGCTAGTGCTTAGTAGCTAATTGAAAGATTATGTCTAGGGGCGCCTGGGTGGCTTGGTCAGTTAAGCGTCCGACTTCAGCTCAGCTCATGATCTCACCGGTCCGTGAGTTCGAGCCCCTCGTCGGGCTTTGTGTTGACAGCTCAGAGCCTGGAGCCTGTTTCCGATTCTGTGTCTCCCTCTCTCTCTGCCCCTCCCCTGTTCATGCTCTGTCTCTCTCTGTCTCAAAAATAAATAAACGTTAAAAAAGAAAAAAAGAAAAAAAAAAAAGAAAGATTATGTCTACACAGTTAAAATGCTTTCTCCAGATTGCCCTCATATGAGTTGAAGCTGGTTATTAGTCTAGTTTCTTTTTAAGTTTTCCTCCTGTATGAAAAAAACTACTAAAAATTGTAAATAGCTGTGTTTCAAATAATGTGCAAAGAATTATTGCATAGTGCCATTGCAGAGGCATTTTTTTCTCATGAATAGTTTCTGAAATCATTCAGAAAACAAAGATCTCAACCAGTTTTAAGTGATCGTGGGGGCCTGGGTGGCTCAGTCAATTAAACGTCTGACTCTGGGTTTTGTCTGAGGTCATGATCTCATGGTTTGTGAGTTTGAGCCCGGCATCGGGCTCCACACTGGCAGTGTGGAGGCTGCTTGGGATTCTATCTCCTCTCTCTCTGCTCATCCTTCACTTTCTCCCTCTTTCTCTCTCTCTCAAAATAAATAAACTTAAAAAAAAAAAAAAAAAGCAATCAGTAATCCAAGAGATCCCTGAAGATATGTGTTCCACAAGATGTGACTAATGTAGTTAAGTGTTTTGGTGCAAAATTTTGTAAATTATTTTAAAATCTTAAAAGAAAGACAAAAAGGAGAAAAATCAATTAATTAACCCTACACATGCAAGGAGGCCTAAAAAGAATGTTCAGAAGTCTGGGATGTATTTACTTTTAAATTTGCTAATAGTGGCTTGTAAAGGCATCATCCTACAGTTGAGAGAAATTCTAATGAATAAAGAATGTATGCCATAGGAGGATAGACAGTGGGAAGCTAAGAATAATAATCAAATTAGCAGTAATATCAATTATTACCAGACATATCCATGGAAATAATACTTACAAATAGCTAAACTAGCATTATAATTGTATAGCTGTATGCCCAGCCCCAATAACAAAAAAGAAATGATAGTCAAATGTAACTTATAGATTCAGTAAATAAATCAAGAAATGAATACTATAGTGTACAAATAGTAAACTTCGCAATTTCCTTTGTGTTGCTAAATAATCTCCCTTTACTTTCACAGATCCTTTAAATGTAAGATTAAATAAAGTTAACTATAACTTAAAAATTATTATAAATGCAAAAGACAAAAATTCAAATGACAAAAATTTTCTAGTGTTCACAAACCTTTAGCTTGAGCATCAGACATTACAAGAGAAATGCCATCATCATCTCTTTGCTTTTCTTTAGTGTGTGAGGCTTGCTTTGCATAATTATTATCTACAGTCTTACTTGGTTCTGAATCCCTGCAAAAGAAAGTAATATTACACTCAATTCTTCTATGTCTAAATGAATTAAGAAGTCAATTGATATATATATACAAGATAAAAATCCAGTTGGTTAAAAATACAGTCCCATATAGCAGAGTATATGATCTGAACAAAAGAAAGAATATTGAAATAATATTTGAGAAGTAAGTTCTCATCCCTACTCTACTATAAATTCTCCCTATTTCTTTGGGGGGGAAAACACATAGATACCACAGAAATGGGCACATGCAAAATGAACAAAAGAATAATAAGAGTATTTAAATACATCAAAGAAGTTTAAAAAGTAAAAATTCCATGGACAGAAGTACATGATAAGTGCATCTATACATAATCAAAAAATAATAACCCGGGGCACATGGGTGACTCAGGTAAGCATCCGTCTTCGACTCAGGTCATGATCTCACAATTTGTAAGTTCGAGCCCCACGTCGGACTCTGTGCTAACAGCTCAGAGCTGGAAGCCTGCTTCAGATTCTGTCTCATTCTCTGTCTGCCCCTCACCAACTTGTGCTCTCTGTCTCTCAAAAATAAATAAATGTAAAAAAAAAAAATTTCTTTTTATCAAAAAATTTATCAATTTTTTTTTTTTTTTTTTTTTTTACATAATAACCCAGAGGAGCCTGGGTGGCTCAGTCAGTTAAGCAACTAACTCAACGTCAGCTCAGGTCATGATCTCACAGTTTGTGGGACTGAGCTCCACAATGACAGCACAGAGCCTGCTTGGGATCCTCTCTCTCCCTCTCTTTCTGCCCTCTCCCACTCACACACATGCATGTGTGCTGTCTCAAAATAATTAACTTTAAAAATAATAATAATAACCCAAAGGACTTGTTAATATGTTCCAAGCATGGTTCATATATCAACAGTTAGGTATAAAATAAAGTTTGGAGTGTGATAACAAATTTTACCTATAGAATGAATAATTTAAAATATAGGGTACTAGGTTAAATATATAAAATATAAGGTGTGTGAAAAACAAGTTTTGGAAGGACAAGCCCAACATCACCATTAATGAAAACTTAATAATAATAAAGGATTTCAATACCCCACTTTCAGCAATGGATAAATCATCCAGACCAAACAATCAAAAAGAAAACACCGTACTAAAAGCATACATTAAACTAAATTGACCTAATATGCATTTATAGAACATGCCATCCAATAGCACCAGAATACACAATTCTCAAGTGCACACAGAACATTCATAATCATATGATAACTATAAATCATATGGAAGGCCACAAAAACAGTTGTAGCAAATTTAAGAAAATTTAAGTCATACTAAGTATCTTTAACCACAATAGTATTAAAATAAAAACCAAAACAGGAGGAAAAAGCTAGAATATTCACAAATACATGGAGATTAACTAATAAATTCCTGAACAATTTGTCAAAGAAGAAATTGAGGCACGCCTGGGTGGCTAGGTTAGTTAAGTGTCCAACTCTTGGTTTGAGATCAGGTCATGACCTTACAGTTCATGAGTTCGAGCCCTGCGTCAGGCTCTGCACTGACAGCATGGAGTCTCCTTGGGATTCTGTCTCCCTATTTCTCTGCCCCTCCCTTACTCACTTTCTCTGTTTCTCTCAAAAATAAATAAATATTAAAAAAGAATATCAAAAAGGAGACCAAAAAATATCTTGAAGCTATTAAAAATTTAAGCACAATATATCAAAACTTAGTGAATGCTGCAAAAACAGGTCTAAGAGGGAAATCTGTAATAATAAAAGCCTACATTAAGAAACAAGAAATCCAATAAACAACCTTACTTTACACATTAAAAAACAGAAAAGGAAGAACTAAGCCCAAAGTTAGCAGAAAGAAAGGAATAACAAAGATCAGAACATAAATAATGAAAACCAGAAAAACAATAGAAAAGATCAACACAAGAGCTAGTGTTTTGAAAAGACAAACAAAATATCCAAAGCTTTTGCTAAACAAACTAGAAAAAGAAGACTTAAATAAATAAAGAAATGAAATAGGAAACATTAAAATTGATACCACACTAATATACAGGATCAAGAGACTACTACGAAATAATCATATGCCAACAAATTGGATAACCTAAATGAAATGGGTAAGTAACTAGAAATATACAACCTACCAAGACTGAATCATGAAAAAAAGGAAAATCTGAATGGTTCGATAAGGAGTAAGCAGATTGAATTAATAATCAAAAACCTCCCAAGGAGCCTGGGTGGCTCAGTCAGTTAAGCATCCAACTTCTGCTCAGGTCATAATCTTGCAGTTCATAAATTCAAGCCCCGTGCTAGACTCTGTGCTGACAGCTCAGAGGCTGGAACCTGCTTTGGATTCTGTGTCTCCCTCTCTCTCTGCCCCTTCCCTGCTTGTACTCTGTCACTCTCTCTCTCTCTCTAAAAATAAACATTAATAATTAAAAACCTCCCAATACAAAAAACCCCAGGACTAGATAGTTTCCATGGTAATTCTACAAACAATTAAAGAAGTAATCCCAATCTTTCTCAAACTCTTCCAAAAAACTGAAGAGGGAATACTCCTAAAATCATTTTATTGGGTCATCATCACCCTGATACCAAAGCCAGATAAGGACACTACAAGAAAAGAAAACTATATACCAATATGCCTGATGCATATAGATGCAAACATTTTTAACAAAGTATTAGGAAACCAAATTCAGTAATACATTAAAAGGATCATACACCATGATCAAGTGGGAATTATTCCAGGGATGCAAGGATGATTCAATATCCACGAATCAATGTGGGACACCACATTAACAGAATGAAACATTAAAAGGATCTGATCACTCCATACATGTAGAAAATGCACCCGACAAAGTTCAGTATCTTTTATGATAAAACTCTCACCAAACTGGGTATATAAGGAATGCATGTCAATATAATAAAGGTCAATAAAACCAACCCACATCTAATATCATAATCAACAGTAAAAGATTAAAAGTTTTTCTTCTAAGATGAGGAACAGGACAAGGGTGCTCATTCTCACCACTCTTATTCAACACAGTACTAAAAATCCTAGCCAGCACAATTAGGTAAGAAAAAGAAATAAAAGGCATTCAAAAGCATTAATTGTCATTATATGCAGATGATATGATTTTATATATAGAACGCTCCCTCCCCCCCAAAAAAAAAACACCAAAAAACTTTTAAAATAAAAAAAAATTCAGTAAAGTTGCAGGATACAAAATCAATACACAAAACTCAGCTGCTTTTCTATACACTAACAGTGAACTAGCAGAAAGAGAAATTAAGAAAACAATCTCATTTACAATTGTATTAAAAAGAATAAAATACCTAGGAAAAATATAGCCAAGGAAAAAAAAGAACTATACACAAAAACCTTAAGGCACTGATGGAAAACAAAACAAAACAAAACAAAACAAAACAAAACAAAAAACCACCACAAAGATGATAGAAATAAATTGAAAGACATTCCACACTCATGGATGGGAAGAATTAAGAGTGTTAAAATGTCCACCATACACAAAGCAACCTAAGATTCAATGCAATCCCTACCAACATTCCAATGCCCTTTTTCATAGAAATAAAATTATCTTAAAATCTGTACGTAACCACCAAAGACCCCAAATAGACAAAGAAATCTTCAGAAAGAACAACAAAGCTGGGATCATCACACTTCCTGATTTTAAACTACATTACAAAGCTATATTAATCAAAACAGTATGGGATGGCCTAAATATAGACATACAGGTCAAAGGAATAGAATCAAGAGTCATAAATACATCCACATATATATGGTCAATTAATTTATGGCAAAAGAGACACAAATATACAAGAGGGAAAGGAGAGTCTCTTCAACTAATAGTGTTGGGAAAACGGGACACCCACTTGCAAGAGGACAAAACTGGACCCCTATCTTGCACCATACAAAAAAATCAAATCAAAAGTAATTAAAACCTTAAATGTAAGACATAAAATCATGTAAGTCCTAGAAGAAAACATGGGAGTAAGCTTGTTGACATCAGTCTTGGCAATGATTATTTGGAATTAATACCAAAACAAAGGCCACAAAAGCAAAATGAACAAGTGGGACTACATCAAACTAAAAAGCTTCTGCAAACCAAATGAAACTATCAACAAAATGAAAAGGCAATACATGGAATGGGAGAAATATTTGCAAACCATACATCTAATAAGGGGTTAATATCTAAAATATATAAGGAACTCATACAACTCAATAGAAAACATTCTATTAAAAAATTGGCAGAGAAACTGAACAGACACTTTTCTAAAGAAGACATATACATACATGGCCAACTGGTACATGAAAAGTAATGCATTAATGGTATATCATTAATTGCAGGGAAATGCAAATTAAAACCACAATGAGATATCACCTCACACCTGTCAGAGTGATTATCATTAAAAAAAAAATCGATAACACATCTTGCTAAAACGTAGGGAAAAAAGAACCCCTGGGCAATCTTGATGAAAATGTAAATTGGTGCACTACTGTGGAAAATAGTATGGGTTCCTCAAAAAAATTAAAAGTAAGGGAGTAGTTAAGATGGTGGAGAAGTAGAGGAAGCCTGGGTTTTTCTAGTCCCTCAATCACAGTTGTATTGAGGTGAGATCAAGCAGAACACCAAGGAAATCCATCTGTGGAATGGCAGAAGAATCTCCATGGTTGGAGGAAGACAGAGTAGCAGGTGCAAGGCATGTGGAAGTGAATTGGGGAAGAAAAAAATGTCGGTGCCATGAGGGGGAGCAAACCCTTTCCATGCAAAGACAAAAGGGAGAAAAAGTGAGAGGATTTGGGAAAGCATGGCATCTGCTTTGCACAAGATGAAAACCTCTCTGGACCATGGACTGGGGAGCAAGAAGTACTTTGTATCACAGGGTTTTTTTCACAAAGAGACTTTGGAGTTCAACTCTGATTTTGGAAGTGAGTGATTTTCTCTAGAATGTAGCTGGGGCATGCACTGCTGGGGAGGAAGGAGGTGGAGCCAGAGCGCATAGTGTGGTGTAGGGATCTCCAGGGTGCACTGAAAGAGAACGTTCCCCTTCCTGGAGTATTTTTGGAAGAGGTTTCCTCCCAGGGACACAAGACCTTGTAGGTGCCAACAAAAGGTCTTTCGTTAGCAGGGGACAGAGACATACCAAGAAAGATAACCTTTGCTGCTTTTAGCGGTGCTACACCATAGATACCACACACTGCACAGGCGTGGGACTATTTTTCAAAGAAAAAGGACTTCAGACACAGTGTAGAGAAGCTCTACTCGGGAACAGGGAGGCAGTATAGGGTCCATTAAGACTTCCAGTTTTGGGGTGACTAGATGGAGGAGTAGTCAGTTAAGCCTCCAATTCTTGGTTTTAGCTCAGGTCATGATCTAGTGGTTCATGAGATCGACTGTCAGCACTGAGCCTGCTTATGCCAAGAAACTGCTTACTCCCAGGGCAAGACTGACTCTGAGCCAACACAGGAGCCTCTCCTCCAGAAGAACAGGACAGTCAGCACCCCACATGCACCAAGTGTACTGAAATTGAGTGCTTCATAACATCACCTGCAGCTCTAGTGGAAATAGACCAAGGTTAATCTTTTTTTCTTTTTTGTCTTCCTTATTCTTTCTTTTCTATTGGAATCAGGCTAAGAATTTCTTGTTTGTTATTTTTTTATCTCCTTTTTTTTCTTTTTATTGGATCAGGCTTCTTTTTTTTTTTTTTTTTTTCCTTTCTTTTTCTTTGGAATCAATCTTAAAGTTTTTTGATTCTCTGTTTGGTTGGGTTTTTTTCCCTTTTTTTTCCTTTTTTGGGGATCGGGTTTGGTTAATTTTTTTTCCTTTTTTCCAGGCTTTTCTTAACAAACAAATCAGCTTCATTAGGCTTATTTTAACACACACATCAAAGCACACCTAGCTAAACGTCCAAACACTTCCCAATGCAAGCAAGTTGGGGCTCTGCAGAAGACTGGCCAGTGGGAAAGAGCAGCCAAAACACAACAGCAGAATGCACACACCATACAACATAAACACTTCATGAAGTGCCAGGCCCTGGTCAGTGTACGACTTCTTTTTAATACAGCATTATTTTCAGATGAGGAAACATAACACGCTTTTAAAACACACAAAAGACAGAAACAGCAAAAATGACAAGATGGAAAAATTCTCCCCAAAAGAAAGGTCAGGAAGAAATCACAGCCAGGGACTTGCTCAAAAGAGATATAAGGAATATATCTGAACAAGAATTTAGAATAACAGTTATAAGATTACTAGCTGGGCTTGAAAAAAGCATAGAACACACCAGACAAACTCTTGCTGTGGAGATCAAAGACCTAAAAACTAGTCAGGCTAAAATCAAAAATGCTGTAATTGAGATGCAAAACCAAGTGGATATAGTCACAAGGATTGAAGAAGCAGAGTATAGTGAGAAAGAATATAAAATTATAGAAAATAATGAAGCTGAAAAGAAGAGGGAAAAGAAACTATTAGATCACTAGGGGAGAGTTAGAGAACTTAGTGATTCCATAAAATGAAGTAACATCCATATCATAGCACTCCCAGAAGAAGAGTGAGAAAAAGGGACAGAAGATTTATTTGAACAAACTATAGCTGAGAACTTCCCTAATATGGGGAGGGAAACAGATATTCAAGTCCAAGAGGCACAGAAAACTCCCCTCAAAATAAAAAAAAATGGGTCAACACCACAACGTATCATAATGAAACTTGCAAAATACAAAGATAAAGAGAGAATTCTGAAAGCAGCTAAGGACAACACATCCTTAAACAAAAGGGTAGAGGGGCGCCTGGGTGGCTCAGTCGGTTAAGCAGCCAACTTCAGCTCAGGTCATGATCTCACAGTCCGTGAGTTCGAGCCCCGCGTCAGGCTCTGTGCTGACAGCTCAGAGCCTGGAGCCTGTTCCAGATTCTGTGTCTCCCTCTCTCTGACCCTCCCCCGTTCATGCTCTGTCTCTGTCTCAAAAATAAATAAACATTAAAAAAAAAAAAAAGGGTAGACACATAAGATTAGCAGACTTGTCCACTGACACCTGGCAGGCCAGAAGGGAGTGGCAGGAAATATTCATTGTGCTGAAGAGGAAAAATACGCAACCAAGAATTCTTTATCCAGCAAGGTTGTAATTCAGAATAGAAGGCAAGATAAAGAGTTTCCCAGACAAACAAAACTAAAGGAGTTCATGACCACTAAACCAGCCCTGTAAGAAATTTTAAGGGGGACTGAGTAGAGGGGGGAAAAAAAAGGAGAAGATGACCAAAGAAACAAAGATTACAAATGACCATAGAACATCACCAGAAACACAACTTTACAGGTTAATACAATGGCACTAAATCCATATTTTTCAAAAACCACTCTGAATGTAAATAGACTAAATGCTCCAATCAAAAGACACAGGGTATCAGAATGAATTAAAAAAAAAAAAAAGATGCATCTATGTGCTGCCTATAAGAGACTCATTTTAGACCTAAAGACACATGCAGATTGAATGTAAGGGAATGTAGAACTATCCATCATGCTAATGGACATCAAAAGAAATCCAGAATAGTCATACTTACACCAAACTAGATTTTAAAACAGAGACTGCAGGGGCGCCTGGGTGGCTTAGTCAGTTAAGTGGCTGACTTCAGCTCAGATCGTGATCTCATAGTTCATAGGTTTGAGCCCCGCGTCGGGCTCTGTGCTGACAGCTCAGAGCCTGGACCCTGCTTCAGATTCTGTGTCTCCCTCTCTCTCTCTGTCCCTCCCTGCTCGCACTCTGTCTCTCTCTCTCAAAAATAAATAAACATTGAAGAAAAAAAAAAAAAAAAGACTGCAACAAGAGATGAGGAAGGGCACTAAATCATAATTAAGGGTCTATCCATCAAGATCTAGCAATTGTAAATATTTATTCCCCCAACTTGGATGCATCCAAATATATAAATCAATTAATCACAAAAATGAAGAGATTAATTGATAATAACACAGTAATCGTAGGGGACTTTAATACCCCACTAACAACAATGGACAGATCATCTAAGCAGAAAATCCACAAGGAAGACATGGTTTTGAATGACACACTGGACTGAATGGATTTAACAGATATCATCAGAACATTTCACCCTAAAACAACAGAATACACATGCTTCTTGAATGTTCATGGAACATTCTCCACAACAGATCACATACTGGGTCACAAACCAGCCCTCAACAGGTATAAAAAGATTGACATCATACCATCCATATTTTCAGACCACAACGATATGAAATGTGAAATCAACCACATGAAAAAATTTAGAAAGCTCTCAAATACATGGAGGTTAAAGGACATCCTACCAAAGAATGAATAGGTTAACCAGGAAATTAAAGAAGAAATAAAAAGATACATGGAAGCAAATGAAAATGCAAACACAAAGGTCCAAATCCTTTAGGATGTAACAAAGGCAGTCCTAAGAGGAAAGTATATTGCAATTCAGGTCTATCTCAAGAAGCAAGAAAGGTCCCAAATATACAATCTAAACTTACATCTAGAGATTTAAAGAAAAGAAACAGCAAATGAAGCCTAAAGCTAGCAGAAGGTAAATAATAAAGACTAGAGCAGAAATAAACGATACAGAAACAAACAAACAAACAACTGTAGAACATATCAACGAAACTAAGAGCTGGCTCTTTGAAAGAATAAGCAAAATTGATAAACCAATAGCCAGACTTTTCAAAAAGAAAAGACTTATCAAAAAGAAAAGAGAAAGGACCCAAACAGATAAAATCATGAATGAAAGAGGAGAGATCACAACCAATACCACAGATATATAAACAATTATGAGAGAATACTATGAAAAATTATATTTCAACAAACTGGACAATCTGGAAAAAATGCACAAATACCTGGAAACATACAAATTACCAAAACCAAAAATGGAAGAAATAGAAAGTTTGAACAGACCCATTAACAGGCAAAGAAACTGAATCAGTAATCAAAAATTTCAAACATGAGTCCTGAGCCAGACGTCTTCCCAGGGGAATTCTATCAGACATTTAAAGAAGAATTAATACCTATTCTTCTCAACAAACATAAATGGAAGGAAAGCTTCCAAACTGATTCTATGAAGCCAGCATTACCATGATTCCAAAACAAGACAAAGATCCCAGTAAAAAGAAGAATTACAGGCCAATATCCCTGATAAACATGGATATAAAAATTCTCAACAAGATACTAGCAAACTGAATCAACAGTACATTAAACGAATTATTCACCATGATCAAGTGGGATTTATTCCTGGGCTGCAGGGCTGATTCAATATTTGTAAGTCAATCAATGTGATACACCACATTAACTAAGAAAGGATAAGAACCATATGATCCTCTCAATAGATACAGAAAAAGCAATTAACAAAATATAGGATCCTATCCTGATAAAAACCCTCAAGAAAGTAGGGATACAAGACATATACCTTAACATCATAAAGGCCACATACGAAAGACTCACAGCTAATATCCTCAATGGGGAAAAACTCAGAGCTTTCCCTTTAAGGTCAGGAACACGACAGGGATGTCCACTCTTACCACTGTTGTTCACATAGTATTGGAAGTCTCAGCTTCAGCAGTCAGATAACAAAAAGAAATAAAGGCATATAGATCAGCAAGGAAGAAGTCAAACTCTCACTCTTCGCAAATGACATGATACTCTATGTG
Organism: Panthera onca; assembly: GCF_046562875.1. Lineage (NCBI taxonomy): Eukaryota > Metazoa > Chordata > Mammalia > Carnivora > Felidae > Panthera > Panthera onca. Next base: position 49,109,938 of record NC_138347.1, read on the forward strand.
GAAAACCCAAAAGACTCCATAGAAAACCTGCTAGACCTGATACATGAATTCAGTAAAGTTGCAGGATATAAATCAACATACAGAAATCAGTTACATTTCTATACACCAATAATGAAGCAGCAGAAACAGAAATCAAGGAATCGACCCCATGTATAATTGTACCAAAAACCCTAAGATATCCAGGAATAAACCTAACCAAAGAGGTAAAAGATCTTTATGCTGAAAACTATAGAAAGCTTATATGAAAGAAACTGAAGATACAAAGAAATGGAAAAACATCCTATGCTTATGGATTGGAAGAACAAATATTGTTAAAATGTTTATACCACCCAAAGTAATCTACATATTCAATGCAACCCCTATCAAAATAACACCAGTGTTCTTCACAGAACTAAAACAAACAATCCTAAAATTTGTATGGAACCAGAAAATACCCCAAATAACCTAAGTAGTGTTGAAAAAGAAAACCAAATCTGGGGGTGCCTGGGTGGCTTAGTCAGTTGGGCATCCAACTTTGGCTCGGGTCATTATCTCGTGGTTTGTAAGTTTGAGTCCCACATCAGGCTCTGTGCTGACAGCTCGGAGCCTGGAGCCTGCTTCAGATTCTGTGTCTCCTCCTCTCTCTGCCCCTTCAGTGCTCATGCTCTCTCTCTGTCTCTCAATAATAAATAAACGTTAAAAAATTAAAAAAAAAAAAAGAGAGGAAGGAAGGAAGGAAGGAAGGAAGAAAGAAAGAAAGAAAGAAAGAAAGAAAGAAAGAAAAAGAAAACCAAAACTGGAGGCATCACAATTCCGGAGTTCAAAATGTATTACAAAGCTATAATCATCAACACAATATGGTAATGGCACAAACACAGACACACAGATCAATGGAACAGAGGAGAGAGCCCCAAAAAGGACCCACAAATATATGGCCAACTAATCTTTGACAAAGCAGGAAAGAATATCCAATGGAAAAAAGATAGTCTCTTCAGCATATGGTGCTGGGAAAACTGGACAGCCACATGCAGAAGTATAAAACCGGACCACTTTCTTATATCATACACAAAAATAAACTCAAAATGGATGAAAGAACTAAATATTAAGACAGGAAACCATCAAAATCCTAGAGGAGAAAACAGGCAGCCACCTCTTTGACCTCGGCCACAGCAACTTCTTTCTAGACATGTCTCCAGAGGCAAGGGAAGCAAAAGTGAAAATGATGATGGATGGATGGAAAAAGATGAATGGATGAAGAAAATATAAGACACAAAAATGAACTACTGGACCTCATCAAGATAAAAAGCTTATGCACAGTGAAGGAAACACTCAAACAAACTAAAAGGCTACCTACAGAATGGGAGAAGATATTTGCAAATGACGTACCAGATAAATGGTTAGTATCCAAAATCTATAAAGAACTTATCAAACTCAACACCCAAAAAACAAATAATCCAATGAAGTACTGGACAGAAGACATGAATAGACATTTTTCCAAAGAAGACGTCCAGATAGCCAGCATACACATGAAAAGATGTTCAACTTCACTCGTCAAGGAAATATAAATCAAAACCACAATGAGATACCACCTCATACCCATCAGAATGGCTAAAATTAACAACTCAGGCAACAAGAGACGTTGGCAAGGATGCAGAGAAAGGGGGTTCCCCTTTTGCACTGCTGGTGGGAATGCAAACTAGTGCAGCCACTCTGGAAAACAGTACGGAAGTTCCTCAAGAAGTTAAAAAAGAAGTTAGAACTACCTTACGACCCAGCAATTGCACTACTAGGTATCTATCCAAAAGATACAAAAATGCTGAATCAAAGGTGCACAATGCACCCTGATGTTTATAGCAGCACTACCAATAATAGCCAAATTATGGAAATAGCCCAAATGTCCATCAACTGATAAATGGATAAAGAACAAGTTGTATATGTATGTATGTATATATATATTTTATTATATATATATTTATTTATTATATATATTTATTATATATATATTTACACACACACACATACACAATGGAATATTACTTGGTGATCAAAAAGAATGAAATCTTGCCATTTGCAACAATGTGGATGGAACAAGAGTGCATTATGCTAAGCAAAATAAGTCAGAGAAAAGACAAATATGATTTCACTCATATATGGAATTTAAGAAACAAATCAGATGAACACAGGGGAAGGGACAGAAAAATTAGTTTTTAACAGACAAGAAGGTAAACCATAAGAGACTCTTAAAGACAGAGCTCAAACTGAGGGTTGCTGGAGGGGAGGTCGGTGGGGGGATGGGCTAGATGGGTGATGGGCATTAAGGAGGGCACTTGTTGGGATGAGCACTGGGTGTTGTGTGTGTGTGTGTGTGTGTGTGTGTATATATGTGTGTGTGTGTGTGTGTGTGTGTATATATATATATATATATATATATATATATATATATAATGATGAACCACTACATTCTATTCCTGATATACTATATTAACAAGTATAACTAACTTGAATTTAAATTTTTTTTTAAAAGGAAAAAAATTAAAAATAGAACTGACATATGTTCCAGCTTTTTCACTTCTGGGTATTTATGCTTAGGAAAACAAAATCATTACCTCAAAAAGTTATCTGTGCCCCAATGTTCAGTGCAGTGCAATTTACAAGAGACAAGACATGGAAACAACCTAAATGTCCACTAAAAGATGAATGGATGAAGAAAATATAAGACACATACACAGGAATACTATTCAGCCATGAAAAAAAAAAAAAAGCCTGACATTTACAGTAACATGAATGGAATTTGAGGGCATTATGCCAAGTGAAATAAATCAAAAAGAGAAAGACAAATACTGTATGATCTCACTTTTGTGTAAAACCTTAAAAAAAAAATGGGAGGGACTGGCCAATGGCCTACAGAGCAACACATCTAAGTTCTACTGTAGCTACTGCAACACATACCTCAACCATGACTCTCCATCTGTGAGAAAGACACAGAGCAGTGGTAGGAAACACAAAGAGAATGTGAAAGACTACTATCAGAAATGGATGGAAGAGTAGGCTCAGAGCCTGATCAACAAAACAGCTGCTACATTTCAATGAAGAAAGCTATCTCCTACTTGATTCTCTGTTCCTCCTCCTAAGGGGCAATGATCCCACCTCTTCCCAGTCTCTTGGGTCTTCCTTGCCCTGGTATGATGCCAGCACCTCATATGGGGGCCCCTTCCATGATGCCAATGATGGGTCCTCCTCCTCCTGGGATGATGCCAGTGGGACCTGCTCCTGGAATGAGGCCACCTACGTGAGGCCAATTGCCAATTATGCCTGAGCCCCCAATGATGAGACCTCCCTACCTATCCCATGATGGTGCCTAGTTGGCCAGGAAAGAGTCAACAAGACTGATAAGGAGAAATGTGAACATCTTTATATCCATTTTATATTACATGTTCTACTTCACCAGTAGATCATGGTGCTGTGACTCTGGGTGTTTTCTAACAGCATGACAAGGAAGACTTGCTCTCCCTTCCTATCAAAGACAGAATTGTTTTGGCAGGGGAGTAGTGGAACAAAAAAAAAAAAAGCAATTATCAATTTTTATTTGTATTGTGAAATGTGAAAATAAAACTGTCAACTGTTTTAGTCAAAAAAAAACACACACACCTAGATACAGTCAATAGATTGGTAGTTTTAGGGAATGGGGGGAGGGGGGTTGGAGAGAAGAGAAGGTATTAAAAAGGTACAAGTTTCTAGTATTAAGACAAGTAAGTGCTAAGGTTGTAACATACATACAGCATAGTGACTATAGTAAACAGCAGTGTATTGTGTATTTGAAAGTTGCTAAAACAGTAGATCTTCAAAGTTCTCATCACAAGAAATTTAATAACTATATGCATGCTGATAAATGTTAACTAAATTTATTGTATTAATATCACAATATAGGGGCGCCTGGGTGGCTGGGTCAGTCGGGCATCCAACTCTTGATTTCAGCTCAGGTCATGATCCCAGGGTCAAGGGATCAAGCCACAAACTGGGCTCCACACTGAGCATGGAACCTGCTTAAGATTCTTTTTTCTTTCCCTCTGCTCATTTCCCCCACTTGTGCGTGCTCTCTCTCTCTCTAAAATAATAATTGTTTCACAATATAAACATACATAAAATGGTGATATTGTATACCTAAAGCTAATACAATGTTCTGTCAATAATATATCAGCAAAATTAATTTTTAAAAATAAATTGATAGAAAACACTGGGAAAGCAATTTGGTATTAATTAAAATAGCCAGAGAATGAATTAAATCTTTATACACACAATACTCTAACTCATAATAATTATTATTAACAAAACAACTCATTATGGTATTAAACTAGGCAAAAAATTTTAAATAAAAAACTATATAAAATTACTAACCTATATTATTCTCTTATAATAAAAAATATTATATAGTATTTGCTGCATTTTCAACACTATTCAAGAACATGGAAATTTTTACATCATTTATAAGCACTAAAAAATTCAGATACCAAGAATAACTCAAGGATCCCTGTGCAGTAAACTATAAAACATATACCAAGTGATCACAGGAAGACTGTGGAGTCAGAACCACCTACCATCCTCCAACCTACACAACATCTACACTGGCAGAATCTGTCTGTGCAACTATTTTGGGATTCTAGAGTCTATTGAAGGCCTGCAACTACTAGTCAAAATATTCAACCGCAAGTGACAGTTAATTTCGGTCAATTTGAGCTCCAACAGTGGTAGCAGTGACCCAGTCCCCTACCCCTAGCAACAAAGTAAGCAGCAAAGCTTGAGTTCTTAAAATAGTTTGCACAGGCTTGCAATCACCAAGGTAAGCAAGAAGAACTTTATTCTCCAAATATTGGGAATCTGTATTCTGATCACTGATGGCTGTTTCTGTTCATGGATGAGCAGACATAGAGAAAGGCAGCCAGTGTTGCAGCAACCACCACGATTGTTACAACACTTATGACTTCCAAGAGACTTAAAGGGTTAGACCTATTTTGTTTTATCTACTCCCCCCCCTTTAATTTTTCCCCTTTTCTCCTTTTGGAAACCAAACATTTAAGGATTGTGATTATTAGAAAGTAATCACATACATGAGGGAATTCAGAAAGGCACAAACATTACTACAAGGGGTGCCTGGGTGGCTCAGTCAGTTAAGTGTCCAACTTCAGCTCAGGTCCTGATCTCACGGCTTGTGAGTGTGAGCCTGAGTGTGAGCTCCACATCGTGCTCTGTGCTGACAGCTCAGAGCCCGGAGGCTGCTTCAGATTCTGTCTCAGTCTCTCTGCCCCTCCCCTGCTTGCGCACTCTCTTTCCCTGTCTCTCTCAAATATAAATAAACATTAAAAAAAATTACCACAAAAAGACCAAGCTTATAAAGGACCTGGGAAGATCTTATATTTATACATCAAGCTGATGTGTGGAACAGAGTCATGTTAACAATAAAGAATGAGAGAGAGAGAGAGAGAAGAAGGAAGGAAAAGAGTGAAAGAGGGAGGGAGGGAGGGAGAGAAAGAGAGGAAGGAAGGAAGGAAGGAAGGAAGGAAGGAAGGAAGGAAGGAAGGGAGGGAGGAAGGAAAAAAAGCAGCAAACCCTTGGGAAGGGGAAGAATCAGATTTCCAGACTTACCACATAATAAGATTGAAATGTTGCATTTTCAACAACACCAAAAAAATCACAAGGCATACAAACAGGAAACCATGGATGATTCAAAATGAAAAAAAAAAATCAACAGAACATGTCCCTGAAAAAAATTCAGAAAGCAGACTCAAGAGAAGAAAAAGACATTATAACAACGGTCTTAAAGATCATCAAAAAGCTACAAAAAAAAAAAAAAAGGAAGTCTTGGACAGTCAAGAAAATGATTAATGGGTAAACAAAAATATCAAGAGACAAAATATATAAAGAAATCAAAAGGAAATTCTGGAGTTAAAAAGTATAATAACTAAAATTAAAAACTCATGGGGCACCTGGCTGGATCAGTTGGGAGAACATGAGACTCTTAATCTTGGGGTTATGAGTTCAAGCCCCACATTGTGCACAGAGATTACTTAAATAAACTTTAAAAAAGCAGATTCGAACCGGCAGAAGAAATAGTCCATCATCAATCCTGAGCTTGGGAATGGGAATGGGAATGGGAATGGGAAAGGGAATGGGAAAGGGAAAGGGAAAGGGAAAGGGAAAGGGAAAGGGAAAGGAAGGGAAAGGAAAGGAAAGGAAAGGAAAGGAAAGGAAAGGAAAGGAAAGGAAAGGAAAGGAAAGGAAAGGAAAGGAATGGAAAGACAGGAAGAGAACTTGAATATATGATCATGGAAATTATCAAATCTGAGGATCAAAAAAATTTTGAAAAAAGTGAATAGAGCCTAAGGGACCTGTGGGACAACAACAAGCAGACCAATATATGCAATACTGGTATGTCAGTAGGAGAAAAAATAAAGGAGAAGAGAAATTACTGAAATAAATAATCACAAAAAAATTCCAAATTTGATGAAAGACATGAATACAAACATACAAGAAGTCCAAAGAACTATAAGCAGAATAAACTCAATGAGACCTGTACCAAGAAACATTATAATCAAGTTGTCAGAAGACAAAGACAAAGAGAGAATCTTGAAGGCACCAAGAAAGAAGCGACTTATCACATACCAAGGACACTCCATATGATTATGAGATTTCTCATCACTAACCATGGTAGTCAGAAGGCATTGGGTTGGTATATTCAAAGTACTGAATAAAAAAACCTGCCAGCTAGAAATCCTGTATCTGGCAAAACTATTCTTTTTCCAGTTCCTTAAGTTGTAAAGTCAGGTTGTTGATTTGAGATATTTCTTCTTTTTTAATGTAAGCATCTACAGCTATACATTTATTTTGCCTTTAGCACTGCTTTTAATGCATACCATATGTTTTGATGTGTTGTATTTTCATTTTCTTTCATTCTTAACCATTTTTTAATTTCCTTGTGATTTCTTCTTCGACCCATTGGTTGCTTTAAGTATGTTAATTTCCACAAACTTGTGAGTTTCCCAGTTTTCCTTCCATTAATAATTTCTAACTTCATATCATGTGGTCAGAGAACAATGGGAGAAAATATTTCAAAATCATATTTCTGACAAGAAATTAATATTCAGAATATATAGAGAACTCCTAAAACTCAAAAGTAAAACACAACCTAATTCATCAAAGGGCACAGGACTTGAACAGACATTTCTCCAAAGAAGATATATGAACGGCCAATAAGCACATGAAAAGATGCTCAGCATCACTAATCATTAGGGAAACCCATAACAAAACCACAATGAGCTATCATGTCACACCCATTAGGATGACTATTACATAAAAACAGAAAATAACAAGTTTTAACAAGGATGTGGAGAAATTGGGACCCCTAACCACTGCTAATGGCAATGTAAAATGGTGCAGCTACTATACAAAAGAGTAACGGTGGTGCCTCAAAAATTACTAATAGAATTACTATATGATCCAGAAATCCCACTTCTGGGTAGATATGCAAAAGAACTTAAAAGTAGGGATAGAGATGCCTGCATACCAGTGTTCATAACAGTGTTATTCACAACAGCAAAAAGGTGAAAGCCACCCAACCATCCAAAGACATTTATACCAGACTACAGAGAGGCAAAAAAAAAAGGAATTAGAACTTCAATTAGGAAAGTGATCCCCAGACTGTTGTTCTGGATCTGTCACCTCATCTACATCACCACAAATTAAGACACCGGTTGACTAACCTATTTCTGTACTTGGGGTTGAAGAGGTCTTTCCAAGGATAAACCAAAACACAGGGGTCAAGCCCTAACATATTTTTTATAAAATAAAATTTTTAAAAATTATACTACAGAAGATACTATAAACAAAGTAAAATTAACAAACAGGAAACTTGAAAAATTTTTTCCAACACACTGGTAACAAAAAGTTAATACCTTTAATAAGAGTTCTTACAAGTCAGTAAGAAGCAGAACACCTGAATACATACAAAGACTACAGAGAAAACTTATATAAAAATACAAAATCCATCTTCACTAAAAATAAAAAATGGCTGAAATGAAAACAATTTTATGTAAAGTTATATTTATTTTTATCAATAGAGTCTGAAAAAAATTTTCTTTTTAACGTTTATTTATCTTTGAGACAGAGAGAGACAGAGCATGAACAGGGGAGGGGCAGAGAGACAGGGAGACACAGAATCTGAAACAGGCTCCAGGCTCTGAGCTGTCAGCACAGAGCCCGACGCGGGGCTGGAACTCACGGACCGTGAGATCGTGACCTGAGCTGAAGTCGGATGCTTAACTGACTGAGCCACCCAGGCGCCCCTGAAAAAAATTTTCAATGATTAACACTTAATTCTGGTTAAACGAATGGCACTATAAGAATTTATAAAAATACACAAACTTACTGTACCAATGCTATACAGACAGAAAATGAAAAATACCCTAAATGTCCACTCATAAGGAAACACATATTTGTAAAAGTAGATATATCTCAATATATTTATTGGCAAGTTATCAAATTAAAAGAGAAAAGCTAATTCTTTATTCTCCAGCATACCTACGTATTATTGTGATTTACAGATGAGGTAAACTGAGGCACAGAGAAAGAAATTAAGCAAACAGACTGAGATGAATTTCATTTATCACAGTATAATATCACAAATACTTAACAAATTTTAGTTAAAAGTTTTTAAGGGATAATATAAAGTTTAATAATTAAGTATTTTAAAATAATTAATTGCCAACTAGAAAAAACAAATATGCTACTTCAAAGAGATCGTTTTAATTCAAATTTCCTATTCATTCATGATGTTTTTTTACTATTCCTTTATTTTGGGCATAAAACACAATTTCTTTTTCCTGCATAAGTCCATTTAAGTTGTTATTATAGTCAACAATAACAGTTCTGAACACTAAAGACAGGCTAAGGCTAAAATAAGACTCTTAGCCTTGGGGCACCTGGGTGGCTCAGTCAGTTAAGCAGCCAAATTAGGCTCAGGTCATGATCTGGCAGTTTGTGAGTTCAAGCCCTGCATCAGGCTCTCTGCCATAGCACAGAGCCTGCTTTGGATCCTGTCTCCCTCTCTGTCCCCCTCCTCCCTCCCTCCCTCCCTCCCTCTCTCTCTCTCTCTCTCTCTCTCTCTCTCTCAAAAATATATAAATAGACTTTTAGCCTTTATAAAACACTTTTCCACAAATATCATAAGGGGCATAAGTGCTAGGTTTTCAAAGAAAACTTCCTCAGTTTTCAGTCATAGCCTCCATTCTCCCACCCACCAATTTTTAGTTGTTATTCGACATTCTAGCTTTGTAACAAAGAGCTGACATGTTTACCACATTCTCTGCAATAACAATTACAATAATGTCAGAACATGTGTCTCCTAAAAAGATCTACATAATTTATATTTCCTCTTCCTGATTTTGATTGAAATAGGCAGGCTGGAAAGAGGCTGGTTACAACAAGAGTCCCATCCTTGAGCCTATCCTGTCCATGCTACAGTGAGTTCTAATGGGGCACATCTAACTCAAGTGATGGTATGGCCACATGTGCAATTTATTTCCATAGGGCACTCTGGATTCTCCTCAAAGTGAACTCCTCTTAAGGGAAAAGAGAACTAAAGCCTGGTTTAAGGAGTACAGTACTCCTCCTTAAACCAAATGGTAATACTTAGTATGGCTGTGACAATTGCCTTGGCAGTACTGGTAATGGTAATGGAGTAACAGTGATCTCAGGATCAGACACTAGCATCCTCACCATAGAAGACTTCAGTAGCATCAACATACAGCACCAGCCTTTAATGGTACTTTTGATAAAAGTATCAATAAGAGAGACACAAAAATAATGACTACCACCTATTAAATTTCAAGCATTATATTAAGAACATCACATAGTTATCTCCTTAAATCCGCACAATAATCTTCTAAGATGTGTGTTACTATCTGTGTTTTAAAGATCAAAGTAACTTGCCCAAGGTAAATCAGCATGTTTGCAATACTGATGTCTGGCTCCAAAGTCTATGCCTATTCTAAATGCAACAAACAAAGCAAATAACCACCAAGAAAATGAATTTTCAGAGCCCACATCAAATATCACCTGGAAATTTCATAAATATTTAGAAAGGACTTGAAGAGAGCTAGAATTCTCACTGAATAGATTTTAGGAACAACTAGAAATTTGAGACTTATTATTATTAAATCTTAGCCCCAAATTGGTATAAAACCTGTACAGTACAGATTATAATTTGATGGTTCCATTGAATCCTCATAATAGTGCTATTTTTTTAACAGTATGAATGTGCACTGATGTCTTTTGAATTCCACAGGGACAGTACATAATAAGTGACTTTTTCTATAGAAAGTATCATCAAAAACAACATTTTTAAATGCATGATGTTTTATGTGCACAAAGAATTCTAAGGTGATATTTATTAAAAAGATAATAAATAACTATGTGATGTATAAGGTCAAAGGTCATTTCTCTTCTTCCAACTCAGGAAACCAAAGCTCAAGATTAAATGACATGAACATTAATCCAAGTGCACAAAATTAAAGTATGTATTTTAGCTAAGCACTGGGCATAAATGTAATTAAGACATAATGCTTCTCCTTAAGGAACTCATGGACTAGTAGAGGAGGCAGAAACAAAATAACTATATTATAAACTGATAAGTACATTTCTAACATCTCTAATTATACCTTAATTTATACATTAAATACATTATTAATTGGATAATGACACTGAAACTCAGTTCTTCTGGTAAATTCAGAAAAAGACCAAATAAAGTATAAAGTTAAAATTGCCATTAATAATTCACTAAGTAGAACTGATGTGAAACATAAAATATTCTCCAAAAGGAGAAAAATTTGTAAAATTTATAAATTCATCAGAAATAAACAGAGTTTATAAAAATAAAGTGCATTAGAAATGTAAAAAATTTATTAAAAATCTTTAAAAAGTCAGCTATAAATACTCTTTAATGTAATTAGGCTTACAAGAGAAATACAAACTAGAAGTTACCTTTGGATGGTTCAGGGAAAATTAAAAAAAACAAAACAAAACAAAACAAAAAACAAGACTGGATCAATAATTTTTCACTGAGATCAAAACTACTTTATTGTACTAGCAACAAGGCAAGAAATTAAAAAGAGAAGTTCATGGTAAAAGAAAGTTAAGAGATTTAGTAGTATTTATTAACTGACATCCCTTAGCTTTATCCCACAATTTATTTTATTTACAGTCCCCACAGAAGCATCTCCTATAGGTTATAACAAAAGCAACTTCAGATTTCCATTTCTCTCACTGGCTCAGCAGGCTATGTTTGTTAATGGAATCTCAAACCATTTTTTTGAGGAACACATTCAGCAATTCATTCAGCAAATATTTACTGAGTACTAAATGCCAGGTCTAGTTCTAGAATCTGGATATAAAAACAGTGACTATGTCAAGATGGAGAGATGGATGAATGAACAGACCAATAGATGGCCAGATGGATAAATAGGAAAGAGGAGGAAGAGGAACAGAAAAATGTCAGAGGAACAAATCTTAATTATATCACATAAATTGAAATACTGAAATAGATAACTAAATTTTCATTAAAGTCTACATCTATTTTCCCAAAACACAAGTACAGTGTACTTTCTGAAACTGATTATTAGCCACAGACTGTTGGTTCCAACAGCCATCTCGAGCCACCAGGGGAGAAAAGTCACACTAGCCAACAGAACACATCTGCCTCACTTTTAGGAATAATGCATCTATGGGGGGGAAGAATAGAGAGGCTCATTAGAGTAAATATATTATTTATTTTTAGTAAAGTTATCACTAAACATACCTTTCAGATAAAAAGGAGCTCTTGTGAGGATTTAGATTTTGACAAGACTCTAGGCTGCCATCAGATGATGAAGAAAGCTGCTCTGATTGCAAGTTGTCTGTATCACCCAAACTGGCCTCAGTTACAGATGAGGTCTTTATGTATTTTCTTCCTAACTCCGTTCCCAGGACATTCGTCAATATAACTCTGGGTATCCTGTCACACAAAATAACAAACACTGTACTGTACTGAGGTTTGCAGTGAAAAATGTATTCTAGGAAGTTGAATTTTCAAACATTTTCATCTATACCACTCTAGAAATCAACCCATAAACACTCAAAATCCTGTATGAACACATTCTTTTTTTTATTTTTAGAAGTACTAGTGTCTTATAAATTGGTGCAGATTAGCCTGCCACAGTAACGGGTTTAACTAAACTAATGGATGCTATTGGGGTGCTTAAAACTTTAATCACTTTTTCTCAAAAAATGCTTTTTCCCCAATAGTTATTAAAAACACAGAGTACTTTAAACCAATTCAAGAAATCTTTATTCTTCTCATTCAACAGAAAGGTTCTTGATAAATAATTACATACTTGTAATTGGCAAATGAGAAATGCTATATCCAACAGGAAAGACATCATTCAGATTGCATCTGTGGTAATGATAGATTCCATAAGTAAAACAGCACATATAGTGATTATAATATATATGCTTTATATAACAGCACCAAGGAAGGAGCCAACAAATCAAATGTCTAGAAAATTAAAGTGTATTTTTAAAGCTCCACACTTTTTAAAATTGGTGTTCACATCAAAATGTACTACATAAAAGCCTGCTATCTCCTTAAACGGAAGAGGATAATATAATCTTCTCTTGGTTAGCCAATTGTTTTACAAACACCTTATATATTTTGCCACACTATAATGACGCCCTTAGGCAATTATTTGGCCCTGAACTGACAACCCAAACCAAATTACTGTATTGGTTTTTAGTTCTTGTTACTGAATTTTTTAAGTTATTCTATCTCCTCTTCATCAGATGTCCCCCTGACTTTATCAATATGTCACCTGCACTTTATTGACCCATTGTGAGAGACAACAAAAAACACTTAGAAAGGGCCTGAGTGCTTCTATTTAAGTGAAACATGTGAGCTTCCCTGTACTTTGTTATATTTGTTGTAGTACCTAGAGGTACTCATTTTCACTACACAGAGGCATTATGTTCTTTTCACTATGTTCTAGACAGCATGGAATTTCAGATCTTGAAAACTTTAAAATAATTTAGTCTTACCTTTATTTTAAATATGAAGAATTCAAATCTCAGAAAAATTAAATGGCTGAAGGTATAACTCTTCCTAGTAGAAGAACCTGGGCCTATTATCTTTTGGTTTTTTTATTTCATTCCACTACAGGTATCCTTAATATTAAGTTGCCAGAGGATCCAGATAACTGAGCTTTTCTATAGATACCGCAGGAAATTCTTGAAAATAGGCATTTTCCAGCAGAACCTCCACAAAAAAATATTGCAATGATTAAGTAGTACGTATGACATAGGGGCGCCTGGGTGGCTCAGTCGGTTGAGCATTTATTTGACTTTGGCTCAGGTCATGATCTCGTGGTTCATGAGTTCAAGCCCCACATCAGGCTCTCTATTGACAGCTCAGAGCCTGGAGCCTGCTTCGGAATCTGAGTCTCCCTTTCTCTGCCCCTCCCCCGCTCGTGCTCTGTCTCTCTCTCTCTCTCTCTCTCTCTCTCTCTCTCTCTCTCTCCCCCCCCCAAAAAATAAATAAACATTAAAAAAAAAAGTAGTATGTATGATGTAAAAGCAAAGGCAGGTAGTAAATACAATCCCCTAAACTCAGAGTTTGAGTAAAGAAAAAGTGGGAAAGAAGTTAGCTATCTAGCATAACCACCAATTATAAGGAGGAGAAGGCAGATATATTTTTCTACCTTCTCATATGATTTAAATCTCCAAGGATCCTAGTTGTCATTGTGAGCTTTGTGTATCTGATTGCCTGACAGAACCCTCCTTAATATCTTGGATCTGAAGTAGGAATGTAGGTAATATAGGACCAGTAAGGAGTCTCAAGATTTCTTTTATCTGACCTCACACTAGAAATTGCTATGAAATAAAAAACTTCACTCACTAAAAAACTTCAACTATAATTCAATAAAAAAAAAAACTCATCTTGTGTTTCTCAATATTTTAGGGAAAATATAGGAATGATAGCAGAGGCTAGAACTATTTCAGGTTAGAACTATTATTTTCCAGATCAATACCTTAATGTAAGTAAGTTTTATTTACTTTTAAGAGATGAGAGAATCTGATATACTAACTTGATAAATCATTTTAAGAATTGATAATATACTATTTTTATGGTCCCCTATAATTACTGAATTCTAAAATGTGGCTCATAATAAAATAATCCAAAAACTGTAGTATAGCAAAGAGAAAGCAAAGAGAAAATTTGTGGCACCTAAGGAGACACATCAAAGAAATGTCAACTATCATGTAGTATCTCTGTTTAAATGCCTGACTATATTATGTTTAAGTATGTTTTAGAATGTTGAGTCCCTTAAAAAAGCGGTCCCTCCAAATAGGAGTGACGCAGTCCATAAAAGATTACTTTTGTACAAAGTGCTGAAGAGAATAATCAACAACAACAAAAAATACAAATATCAGCAAGCAAAGGGACAATTTTTAAAGATTAGAATTCTCTTCTGAGTAATAAATGATCATCATCCTATTCTTGTATGGTTTATTTAAAGAAAGAAAAAAGCAAAGGAGATATGAAAAAAGAACCCTGGAGGATAAATTAGACCTTTTAAGTTAGACAAATATGTTAACAAATAGCTGAAACAAACATCTGAAAGTCTTTCCTAGAAGAGAAAAAGTTAAATGGTTAAACAAATAGCTGCCAAGTTTTTCCTAGAAGAGAAAAATATCAAAATTGACCCCAAAACTGGTTGAAAAGATGATATACCAAGCTTCAGTAGAACCTGCAACTCTAAAGCACAAGAGCCCTAGAGAGCCCTTGAAGTCCTCAGAAGGTTCCAGCCACTACCCTCAGCATCTCTACCGTGGTAGATCTTTCAGTGAGACAGTACTCTATTAAAACGTGAACAAAATACCACAAGAAAAAAAATTAAAGAATAAGTAGAATATTTAAAGGTCAATAATTTAGATCTCACAGATAATAAGTAATAAAGTCCAATTCCTACTTTACTTATGAAAAAATTAAATTTCAGAGGAGTGAAAAGCACTGGTACAGGGGTTAAGAACAAGGACTCAAGAGTCAGAAAAAAAATAGGGGTCAGGTTTTGACTTTGGCACCTAATAATATAATTTAGGCAAGCTATTTACTATAATTTATTTCCCTTAGCATTGATCTTTTCATCTATAAAATTAGGAGAAAACCTACCTTACAAAGTTGTTAAGACTAAATGAAATAAATTAGATGTAAAGCAGTTGGTATAAGTCCTGGCACGTAGTAGGTACACAGTGAGAAGAAAATCACTTTAACTTTCCTATTACTGAAGTCTTCCTCAAAGTTATAAAGTATCCTTTCAAATGATGCATAATTGTCCTGGGCTCCGGGGTGGCTTACTCGGTTAAACATCTAACTTCGGTTCAGGTCATGATCTCATGGTTCGTGAGTTCAAGCCCCATATCGGGTTCTCTGCTGTCAGGTCAGAGGCCACTTCAGATCCTCTGTCCCCCTCTTTCTCTGTGCCCCTCCCCTGCTGGTTCTCCCCCACCCCCCAAAATAAATAAACTTAAAAAAGAAAAGAGCAAATGGTGCTTAATTGTCCTAATTCATCATACTCTGTAATCCTGATGAAAACATCTTATTAGAAAAGTACATAACTAAACACTTAGCAATGCCCTTAGTACACTCAGCTCTTCACAACACATAGCCACAGCCCAAACATCTTTCATCAACCATTTGCAACTCATGCAATTTGGTTACCTTGAAGAAAAAGAGCTCTCTGTAAGAGCCTTCCAGAGTACAAATCCAGGTAGTGGTGACTAAGTTCATAATACCTAAGCTACCTTTTGGTGTACAATTAAATAAGTTAGCACTGTCATGGAAATTCCATGGCTAGCCACAATTTCAAAATATTCTAAATTTTCACAAGAAATATATAAAGGTATACATTTCATCCTTCACACTAACTCAATATGGAAGAAAGTGCTAAAAAAAACTGTCATTTTACCGTCTATCCAATTTTTCCTTAGTATGTAAACAATAACAGTAAGTAAAATAAAATGCCATTTATGGGGCACCTGCATGGCTCAGTTGGTTAACCGTCTGACTCTTGGTTCAGGTCAGGTCATGATTTCATGGTCCCTGAGATCGAGCCCTGAATGGGGCTCAGTGCTGTCAGCAAAGGATTCTCTCTCTCTCCCTTTCTTTCTGCCCCTCACCCACTCTCATGCTCTCTCTCTCACTCTCTCTCACACAAAATAAACTTTTAAGAAAATTTACTTTCTAAATCAGTTTCTTAAGCTATATAGTGAAAATAATTTTAATTGCTGAGTAACTGTTATTCACAGATTTTCTAAGTTTGCTCCTTTCTTTTACTAAGCTAATTTTAAATGAATAAATTATCACTCAACTAAAATTACACTGGCTGAAAGGTGACAGGAATACTATAGTGTCCCAAAAGTCTTACCATCACAACATCTAAATTGTGTATTTTTTAAAAACTTCAAATATATGTAAATTTAAGAGACAAATGAATAAATATAATTAGGGATATTCCAAGAACTAGGACCTAACTTTTCTTAATGGAATATGGGTAGTACACTGTCTCCATATTTCTCTAATAATCTCTGGTGCCAACTGATGTAAAGAAGAGAAAGATGGTTTATCTTCTCAAAAGCTTTGTGTTATGTGTCCCATGAGGCTCTTTCCTGCCTAATGATCAAGGTTTATCAATGCCTCAAAGTTATCTCTCAGGAAAATAGATGTGAATCATATATGGAAATAAAAACCTACACTAAAATATTGTTTACTTATTTAAAAGAAATTTGTGCATTCCACATACTGCTAGTTTCATATTTCTAAAACTCTTTACCCTTTTCCTCACTATTTAAGAAGACAGATTTGGATTATGTTTTGTTTTTCTTCTCAATATTGTTCAGAAATTAAAATTCTAAATTGTCCTGATATAAAACCCAACAAAATACAAATAAGGGGCACCTGGGTGGCTCAGTTGGTTGAGCATTCGACTTCAGCTCAGGTCACGATCTCAAGGTTCATGAGTTTGAGCCCCACATCAGGCTCTGTGCTGACAACTCAGAGCCTGGAGCCTGCCTCAGATTCTGTGTCTCCCTTTCTCTGCCCCCTCCCCTGCCCTCTTTCTTTCTCCCTCTCTCTCTCAAAAATAAATAAACATTTAAAAAAATCTAAATGCAAATAAAATTTCTAAAAAATGTCATTTTGGGGACTGAATGAGTAATTTTGATTGACTCAATAGTCGATCTTTTTTTGGGTCTTTTTTGGTATTTTGTTTTTTTTTTAAATAGTGTACAGTGGGGACAAGGGCAGTGGGAGACAGACAGAATCTTAAGTAGGCTCCACACTCAACTCAGAGCCTGACACAGGGCTCGATCCCAAGACCCTGGGATCATGACCTAAACCAAAATCAACAGTCAGACACTCAACTGACTGAACAACCCAGGGGCCCCTCAACAGTTACACTTTAAGATAAAATTGAAAACCAAAAATAAATTTTTCTCCCTTTCATCTTTCTGAAATAATAAAGTCCTAGCTAAGTAAAATGAAAGTAAAACAAAAAGCAAAAGTTAAGCTAAGCCTGAAGAAAGAACAAGCCAGATATTCCAGATCATTCCAGATAGCAAGTAAGTCTCTGAAAGAAAACACTGTCCAAACCGATACCCTAAACTGTTCTCCAGTATTCTTATTTGAAGCTTGTAATATCCCTTTTCCTGGTTGTCACCAAAATTACAGAGCAAATAAATGGTTCTAATGGATGAAAATACATTTTAATCAAAGAGACTGGAGATGTAACTCTGCTGAGAAGCAACCTTCCTTGAATTCAGCAAAAACTGAGCATTTAGTAAGCACCCAGCAATGTGCTAGGTATTAGTATCAGAGTAAAAAATAATAAAATGTAGTCCCTGTAAGCTTCCCTTGTGAAGCTTACTGTCAGGGAGGCAGAAAAACTAAAACTCATAATATAATGTGATAAGTGTTATGATATATAAACAGGCTGCTAAACAAAGCAAAAAATGGGATTAAATGCAAATGAGGAGGGTGGAATCAAGGAAGCTGTCCCCAAAAGATGGCATATGAGTTCAATGTTAAAGACTAAAAAATATCAGTAAATGGGAAAGGAGAACAGTTTCCAAGATAAGAGAGCAAACAGAATGAGCTCGGAGGTATACAACAGCACTATACATTTACTGAGCTACCACCAGTTTCTTACAGACTAAAGCTCAGTTATGAATGTGTAGACAGGCACAAAGCTGAGACCATTAAGGACCGTGTATGCTAAAGTGAGGAGTTTGAACTTTATCCTGAAGGTTATGTGGAGCCACAGAAAGATGTTAAACTAGAGAGCTAAAAGTAACATCTGCCTTTCAGAACGATTAACTCAACAACAATATAGGGAAATTATTAAGAAGAAAAGGCCATACATGGGAAGCCCAATACTAATAGTAATAAAGGCACAAAGTTATCAGGGCTTGAACTGAGGCAGTGGCAATAAAAGTGGAGAAGAGATCATTTCAAAACTGATTTAGGAGGCAAAAATATCTACACATGAAAAAAGACTGAATATAAAGGGTGAGAAAGAAAGAGTCGTCATATATTCAGACAGGGAGGGGATACAGAAATAGGAATAAGTCTGAGAAGAAAGATAATGCATTCACTTTGGAACAGTTCAATTTAGGACCCCTGGAGATGAGAGAAAAAGTCTCCATTAGCTGGTAATGACAGAAAGGAAAAAAACACAGACACATACTATAAAAACCAAATTAGAATCTTAATGAGACTTTTAACTTCATACTATATTTTAATTTCATGAACACATAAGGAAATTCTTCTACTTAACTTTGTTTTTGCCTTTTTTAAAAGAGGTATCCTCCTTTAAAATTAACATGTAATACTATAGAGTTCTACTTTTATTTTTTAAATAATTGTGCTGAAAGTTATCAGTTTTGGAGAGCCTAGGTGGCCCGGTCAGTTGAGCATTCGACTTCAGCCCAGCTCATGATCTTGTGGTTCACGAGTTCAAGTCTCATTTTGGGCTCTGTGCTGACAGCTCAGAGCCTGGAGCCTGCTTAGGATTCTATGTTTCCGTCTCTCTCTGCCCCTCTCTAGCTCACGCTCTCTATCTCTATCTCTCTCTCTCCCAAAAATAAATAAAACATTTTTTAAAAATTTATCAGTTTTTTTCTGGACTTGGCTTAAAGCACTTATATATTACAGACCATATAACCAAAGCACTACCTAGCTAATGACAAATTTTTCTAATTAAAAGCAAAGTATTTCCATCAAAACATTAAGGGTTAAAACTGTAAGTAGAAGCACATTAAAAATATTATGTCACAGATAACAAATTCCCAGAGCTAATTCCCAGTATTTAGCCCCAAATTCCATACACAATTCCTTTAAAAAATATAAAACAAAACTGGTCTTATTTATAAAATTAAACTGCATATTTACTATTAAAAAATCTAGGGGTATTATTTTAATATCACCTCACTTATTTAAAAATGCATGTAAATTACAAGAAAACTCAAAGTCAAAAGTGGTAAGGACTATATTAAACACTATTTAATAGGTATGTTAAAGATGCAGAAAATAAAAAATGAACTATTAATTCTGTCAACTCTATCAAGGCATAAATAAATAAATATATATACCTTTATTTTCTCCATCTTTAACATATCTTTCGTAAGTTATTTAATCTAGGTCCTTACCTACCTATATATATATAAGTATCTTCATTTTATATCATAAATGAATCTATAAAAATATGTGTATGGGAATCAAATTATAGTTAAATATAATGATAATTGGTTTTAAAAATAATTCTATGTCAACTTAATGAAATGCAAAAATACCATTAACTTTGTAAATTGAGACTGTCAGCTTTAAGATTTGCTTTAGAGTGGGGCACACCTGTATATGCAGATTTTCTTAAAAATCATTTCCAACAATCTTAACAATTTTAAGATTATTGGAGTTTTATTAGTTCAAATGCGGTAAGTTGAACAAAATCAATACTGAACAACATACCTTTTAGATAAATTAAGGCTTTGGTGAAGAGGTTCTAATTTTTGACATGTCTCTAGGCTGTCAACAGATGTCGAAGGCAATGAGTCTGATTGCACCTTGTTGGCATCACACAAATTAGCATCGTTTCTAGGTAGGATCTTTCTGAATTTTCGTCCTAAATCCGTCCATAGGACATTCGTCAACACAACTTTGAGTTGCCTGTTACACACATAAATAATTAACACATAAAGTACTAAACAGTGTATATAATACATGATTAATCACAAACTATACCAAAAGAAAACCTCCAGGAATTCTTAATTTCAGTTCTTGAAGCAATTAACTAGAGCAGTAAATAAGTAAAATATTTGCTTAACCATTCTCAAATATATATTAAAAAGTAAAGCCTATTTCACTTATATTGGAATTTTCTTCAGAATTCTGTCTAGTATACTATAACTATGGCCACACACACGTATGGCAACCCATCTGCACCTATTTACACTTTTAGTAAAACAATTGTACACATCTGCATATCTCATCACAAAGGCAACCACTTTCTGCAATGTAAATGTATTTTGTTTTAGCATTTGTTAATTTGGAAAGCATTATTAAAACTACAGGTGAAACGTATATCATCTACAGCCTTACTAAAGCTACGTAGTCTTAAGTCTTCATAGTCTTAAGATATAGACTTAATTTTACCTCGTTTCTATAAATAGGTCAATTTAAAACATTTATTTTTACTGTACCTATACCCTTTTAATAAGTAAAACTAATAAATGCAAGCAGCCCCAGCTTTTTGTCTCATTACATTTTGGTTGTTACTCATTCAATAAATCTTTTGCTGGTAATACTTGAAGAGCTATGTTCAGTTCTGGAACCAGAGAATAGTTCTTCCAGTAGTCTGGATAGGCTACCAAGTGGACTTGAGACAATATCAAATGAGAAATGTCTTAAAGAATTGGAAATGTGTGATCAGAAGAGTGTCTGTTCTATTTTATTTATAAAGCTGTCCTGTAACTAGTTTTAGGGATTTTTTTTTTTAATGCTTATTTTATTTTTGAGAGACAGAGGGGGAGAGAGAGAGAGAGAGAGAGAGAGAGAGACAGAGCACAAGCGGGGAAGGGGAAAGACAGAGAGAGAGACACAGAATCCGAAGCAAGCTCCAGGCTCTGAGCTGTCAGCACAGAGCCTGACAGGGGGGTTTAAATCCACAAATGTGAGCTCATGACCTGAGCCGAAGTCCGAAGCCTAACTGACTGAGCCACCCAGGCACCCCAAGGAATTGTTTAACAAAAGTTAAGATGGTGCCTGGGTAGCTCAGTTGATAAGCATTCAACTCAATTTAGCCTCAGGTCATTATCTCACAGTTTGTGAGTCTAAGCCCTACGTCCTGCTCCACACTGACAGTGCAGAGCCTACTTGGGATTCGCTCTCTCCCTCTGCACTCCCAGCTTGCACGTGCATGCATGTGCTCTCTTTCTCTCAAAATAAATTTATAAACTTTTAAATAAATAAATAAGTCTAAGACTTAAGAAACAGGGGCATCTGGCTGGCTCAGTAGGTGGAACATGCAACTCTTGATCGAGTGGTTATGAGTTTGAGCCCCACATTGGGTATAGAGATTACTTAAAATATTTTTTAAAAAAGAATATTAGGAAACACAAAGCAAGGTGTTCAAATATTTTAAAGATAAAACTGATCTTGGGTGCCTGGCTGCTTAGTTGGTAAAGCATGCGAATCCTGATTTGGGGGGGGGGGGGGGGTCTTAAGTTTAAGCCCCACACTGAGCCAGAACTTACTTTAAAAAAAATTAAAGGGGCACCTGGGTGGCTCAGTCGGTTAAGGGGCCAACTTCAGCTCAGGTCATGATCTCACAGTTAATGAGTTCAAGCCCATACTAGGCTCTCTGCTGTCAGCATAGAGCCCACTTCAGATCCTCTGTCCCCCCCCCCCCTTCTCTCTCTCTCTCTCTCTCTGCCTCTCCCACACACATGCACTCTCTCTCCCCTCTCTCAAAAATAAACATATAAAAAACTAAAATTAAAAATACATTAAATTAAAAAAATTAAAGAGGGGCACCTGGGTGGCTCAGTCAGTTAAGTGTCCAACTTCAGCTCAGGTCATGATCTTAACAGTTCATGAGTTCGAGCCCCATATCTGGCTCACTGCTGTCAGCCCAGAGCCTGCTTCAGAGCTTCTGTCCCCCTCTCTCTCTGCCCCTCCCCCACTCACACTCTCTCTCTCAAAAATAAACATGTTTTTAAGAAATTAAGATAAAATCAATTTCAAAGATATCACTTGTATGCAGCAGCCACTTAAGGCTATACTTTCAGACCATCTGGAAAAAGGTGGTATAAGTCTTCAGGGGAACCTCCATAAAATACACAGAAACTTCAAATAAATAATACAGAGATAAGTACATTTCTATGACTAAATAATAGTAATTCATTCTTCATTCAACAAGTACTTATCAAATACCTCCTAGCAAAACAACTGTACTAGCAGAATCTGGAGATACATCGATGAACATGATGGTTATAGTGCCTGCCTGTCTTCACATTCCAGAGAATTACCCAATTCATTATTTAATTATAATTGTAATAAGTGATATGAAGTTAAAGTACAGATGCTGCACTTCTTCTGAACTAGATCAGGGAAGGTTTTACTGAGAATATGACTTTTGAGCTGAAACCAGACACTATCCAAAGAAACAGGTGGAAAATAAAGAGTGGTCCAAAAGTGGGGACAAAATGCAAATGCTCTGGTGTGAGTAAAGCTTGTTGAAGAAAATCAAAGGACGTAGTGGGCTCAAGTGCCTACCCTGAAGAGGACATGTGTACAAGATCAGTATGGGTAGTTAGGCAGGACCAATGAACTATATTAATGATTTGAGATTTTATGTCAAAAACAATTGAAACCCACTAGTTTTTACAAGAGAATGATGAGCTCACAGCTGCACTATTGATCTCTTATGAAGAATGAAATGGAAGCACTAAGGGTAAGGGTAATAAAAATGAATTTAGAGATGGAACGGTGACTTTATCAGGGGCAGTTTAGTGGAATGGTGGGAGCAGAAACCAGAATACAATGGGATGAGTAAATGGAAAATCTGTGTTAAGTTTAAGTGCCTAAGGAAGAGGTCAACAGAATAGGAGAGGTAGAAGATACAGAAGACAGTATAATTCACACAGTAAATTTTTTTAAGAAATGGTATAATAAGAGCTAATATCTATTGCACATGCACTATATACCAGGCACTATGCTAATGATTTTACAATGATTTACCTTATTTAAACCTCACAAACTACTCTATGAGGTACAATGGTAATTCTTCTGTAATTAAGACCAAGACAGAATGATTTAAACCCAAACTTAAATGAGTGAGTAGTGAAAGTGGGATCCAAAACCATTCACTCTCAACTCTACTGCCAGCACTCTTAACTGCTCCATTGTGCTAGTTTATGATGCAAGAAGAGGCACCCCTTTCCTTCTTCTGGGAAGTAGAAGAAATCAAGATCACCTTTTCAAAATGATACAAAAGATAAAGGAACAAAGGCTTGAGAAGAGAAAGATCTCAAATCATCATTGTGGAGAGGGGGAACACAAGCTGACTAGAGAAACACAGTAGGATTATCTTGCAGTACAGAAATCCAGTGAGATTAATAGTCATGAATTTATAATGCCACAAATAGACACTGTTTTGTGACTTTTTTTCCCAGCAATGCTCAGCCTTAGTGTCAGCCCAATGCAAACAAGATAATTAAGTTCACAGGCAATTATTAACTACAGAAGAGAAAGGCACCTTCATAATAGAGCAATCTTAACCAAATGATCAGATGTAGAACCACCAACACAGGGACAAGCAGACACTATGTATCCTCTGATATGATGCAGTAAGCAAATGACAACAGCTATTAAGTATTCTTGCCAAAAATGTAATGTGAACCTAATCCATGAGGACAAACCGAGACAAATCATAAAAATCTAGAACACATGACATTATACAAGACAACTGGCCTAAACTCTTCAAAAAAGTAATGACGTGATTTTTAATAAAAGGCACAGACAGGGGTATCGTAAGATTAAGAGCCTACTGAGACTTAATAACCAAAATACATGATGCATAAACTTCAATTTGATCCTAAATTTAAAATTTTTTTAATGTTTATTTATTTTCAAGAGAGAGAGAGACAGAGTGCGAGTGAGGGAGGGACAGAGAGAGAGGGAGACATAGAATCCTAAGCAGGCTCCAGGCTTCAAGCTATTAGCACACAGCCCAACACAGGGCTCAAACTCACGAACCCTGAGTTCAGGACCTGAGCCAAAGTCCGACATTTAACCAACTGAGTCACCCAGGTGCTCCACTAAATTGTAAAAAGTAATAAAATAAAAAACATTTTGGAGACATTTAGGAATTCTGATTGATTCTAGACTTCATATCCGTTGATAAAATGAGACTACTGTTAATTTTCTTCATAAAGTATTACAGCATGGGATAAAAGAATCTCCCTTGTTCTTCGAAAATGCAGGTTGAAGTATTTAGAGGTGAAACTCCATGATGTTTGCAATTTACTTTCAAATGGTTCTGGGAAAAATGTGTATTATATTCCTATCTACATGTGTATATCTGATACACACATACACGTATACAGAGACTGAAAGAAGGCATAACAACTGGTGAATCTAGAAGAAGAATATATATATATGAATGTTCGTTATGCTCTTGACAAAATAATCCCATGTTTGGAATCCTAAACCAAGAAATGTATGAAATACAGGGAGAAGTTTTATGCACAAAGATATTCATGATGGTATCATTTATAAAAGCAGCAAACTAAAAGTAACCTGTTTCTACCCAGAAACTACAGAATAGTTAAGTAAGCCAGGATAAATCCACTTAATGAAATGTTACTTATTAGTCTCTCAAAATCTTCTACTTTAAATTTTAAGGGTGGTTTACTACCTCTGTGTTTTCTTTTTTCCACTTGTCTTTATTTCTGTTTTCTATACAAAGCAAGTACTATTCATATGAAAAGAAAGGTCAACTAATTAATTTTTTTAAAGAATGGTCAACAGAGCCTGGGTGGCTCAGATGGTTAAGCATCTGACTTCGGCTCAGGTCATGATCTCATGGTTGATGAGTTCGAGTGCTGCACAGGGTGAGCTCCAGCCCCACTTTGGATGAGCTCAAGCCCCTCTTCCGGTGAGCTGGATCCTTACTTTGGGTGAGCACGAGGCCTGCTTCGGGTCAGGTGGAGTCCTGCTTAGGGTGAGCACAGGCCCCACTTCGGGTAAAAAAAAAATAAAAAATAAAAAAATAAAACACAAGCCCCGCTTTTGGTGACTCTCTCTCTGCCTCTCTCTCCCTCTCTCCCTCTCTCTCTCTCTCTCTCTCTCTCTGTGTGTGTGTGTGTGTGTGTGTGTGTGTGTGTGTGACCCTGCTGGGATTCTCCCTCTCTCTGCCCTTTGCTCACTTGTACCCTCTCTCTAAAAAAAAATAAAAATAAAAAAGAATAGTAAATAATTCAGGTTTACCTAGCCAAAAGCTACCAGTTGACTCGTAAATATATGTTTTTTACATTTAGGAAATTAGACTATTTCATGTAAAAGATTTTACAAATGTACAGTCTAAAATTCCAAATAATAAAATAAAAATACTTACAAAATCTTAAGGATATATAAGGTATACTTTTGGTGTAATAGGAAAAATACTGAAAATTAGTAATTTGATAAATTATTTGAAAAATTATTATCCCAATGGTAATTGTAATAATTTTAAATATGAAAATATCCAATGCTGGAAAAAGCCATTTTTCTGTTCACCCAGACCAATTAAAAATTTGTGTTGGAAAATAGCAAACCATTGCCGATTTTACTGATTGTTCTAAAAATGTGACTCTAACTGAAAAAGACAATTTGGATTCTTTGGGAAAATTTTCACATTTATATATTTGGCTTTACTGTCATTTGGCTGACTAGTCACATGCTAAAGCACAAGTCAGCAATCTTTTTTCCCCATAATATTAAAGTGAAAAATGTTTACGGGGCGCCTGGGTGGCTCAGTCGGTTGAGCATCTGACTTCGGCTCAGGTCATGATCTCAAGGTTCATGAGTTCAAGCACCGCGTCGGGCTCTGTGCTGATGGCTCAGAGCCTGCAGCCTGCTTCAGATTCTGTGTCTCCCTCTCTCTATGTCCCTCCCCTGCTCGCATTCCATCTCTCAAAAATAAATAAACATTAAAACATATATATTAAAAAAAAAAGAAAGTTAACTGCAGATTTTCAGCTGAGCCGAGGGTTGACACCACTAAACCCCAAGTTGTTCAAGGATCAAATGTAATTTCATTTACAAGGGAAATCATCACTGATCTTTGTCTCAAGTCTAAAAAATACCACTCCTAGAAATAAAAAACTATATCTCTTCTAGTGTACTATTTTATTATACATTTAAAAATCTCTAATTGTAGGAAAACTCATAACCACAGCAGGAAAAAAAATCAATTTTTTTTTTGCCTATGAACAAAACACATATATTAGGTTTTCTAAAAAAGTTCAAATTTAGTTATAATTTTCAACAAAAGCAGTTTATGCAATGAATACATAAATATAAGTTAACTATATAACTTGGCTAAATAAATTGAGAAATCAGAAAAAATAACCATTGCTCAAAACTTGGGAGTCCTGGAGTACCTGGGTGACTCAGTCAGTTGAGCATGCAACTTCAGCTCAGGTCAAGATCTCACAGTTTTTGAGCCCCACATTGGGCTCACCACTGTCAGTGCAGAGTTCGCTTTGGATCTTCTGTCATCCTCTCTCTCTGCCCCTCCCCCGTTCACTCTCTCTCTGTCTCAAACATTAATAAACATTAAAAAAAAACTTGGGAGTCCTGTTTTCAGGTTCTTCCAACTAACCAGAATAAAAGCAGCGTTTTAATTTCTTTTTTCATAATTGAGAGCATTTCTTGTCCTTCAAAAATAATAGGTGTAGGAAATCAGAATATGTCACCCTAAAATATGTCACTGTGGGGCAAGGATTGTTTTGAACTAAAGACAACCGAGAAACCTCTGTCTGCCTACCACTTGTCTAAATGCAGGCTTAGACTGTTCATTGCTAGAAATTCTTATGAGCTCAGAAATTGAATCTATATAACAAGCCTACACCTTATTTTCATTAGATTTCTCCATATATTTACTTTCCCACAGTTTGCCATCCTTGGGACTCTCAAGCCTTCTCTAAAAATTTATTTAATCTTTGTTAGACACTGCACAAGCCCAAGTTGTAGCTACCCCTTTGGGGTACACATCATAGAATTTCTCCCTCATATATGCACATTAGATGTGTTAGTAAGCTGTGTCTTTTTCTCTAACAAATCTGTATTTTGTCAGTCTAATATGCAAGACCTCAGTCAGAGAACCAAGGAGGGTAGAGGAAAACAGTTTTGTCGCTAGACAAAATATTTCCATTCTTCGTAAGAAAAATACATATGAATGGCTAACATACAGATGAAAAGATCCTGCGTATTATTTATCTTGTCTTTCTGGTATTAAAAAAGAAAAAAAGGTCTCTGTCTTTAAAAGGGAGAGAGATGGATACACCAAAAATGAAGCAACAGAAAGAGAAATCAAGGAAATAATCCCATTTACAATTGCACCAAAAAACATAAGATACCTAAGAATAAATCTAACCAAAGAGGTGAAAAATCTATACACTGAAAACTATAGAAAGCTTATAAAGAAATTGAAGAAGACACAAAAAAATGGAAAAATATTCCATGCTCCTGGATAGGAAGAACAAATACTGTTAAAATGTTAACACTACCCAAAGCAATCTACATATTCAATGCAATACCTATCAAAATAACATCAGCATTCTTCACAGAGCTGGGACAAACAATCCAAAAATTTATATTCAGGACTTCTAGATGTATTACAAACCTATAATCACCAAGACAGTACAGTACTGGCATAAAAACAGACACTCAGATCAATGGAACAGAATAGAATAGAACCCAGAAATGAACCCACAAACGTATGGCCAACTAATCTTTGACAAAGCAGGAAAGAATAGTCAATGGAATAAAGACAGTCTCTTCAGCATGTGGTGCTGGGAAAACAGGACAGCAACATGCTGGATGAACCTAGACCACTTTCATACACCATATGAACCTGGACCACTTTCTTACACCATACACAAAAAGAAACTCAAAATGGATGAAAGACCTAAATGTAAGACAGGAAGCCATCAAAATCCTCAAGGAGAAAGCAGGCAAAAACCTCTTTGACCTCAGCTGCACCAACTTCTTTCTAGACATGTCTCCAGAGGCAAGGGAAACAAATTAACTTTTGGGACCTCATCCAAATAAAACTTCTGCACAACAAAGGAAATAATCAGCAAAACTAAAAGGCAACCAACGGAATGGGAAAAGATATTTGCAAATGACATATTGGACAAAGGGCTAGTATCCAAAATCTATAAAGAATACACCAAACCACACACCCGAAAAACAAATAATCCACTGTGGAAAACAGTTTGACAGTTCCTGACAAAACTGAAAATGCACTTGCAATGACTCAGCAATCTAGCTCCTAGGTAATTACCCAAAAGAAATGAAAATATGTCCACATAAGCATTTGTAAATGAATATTCACCGGAGCTTTATTCATAGTAGCAAAAAACTGGAAACAACCCAAATGTCCACCAATAGCTGAATGGATTCACCCCATTCAAAACACGTCACCCCAAAATACACCACTCTGGCATATTATTTTGAGCTGAAGCCACCTGAGAAAGAGCAGATGCCAGAAAGACTCTCTGACCTCCCCCTTTCTACCTGAAGGAAAGTCATAAAATTTCCCTTGAGAAAGGTGCCCTTTCTATACCAGGAAGACATTCTTATCACTGCAGACTGGGAGTAGACACCAAAACGGATATGTACAAACAAACCTACTAAAATAACCCTTATCTTCCATTAGTTTCCCCCATATATTTCTAGTCACTTTCCCACAATTTACTGTGCCTGGAAACATAAACCCTTTTCTTTTGTCTTGTCACTTCACAAATTTATTATTCCTTGTTAAAAAAATATATAGGCTTTCAGGCCTAGCCATGTCTTCAGGTCTCCATTTTTCCTATAAAAGCTCCCATGTGCACTTTTTAAAAATTAAATAATATTTGTATGCTTTTTTCCCTGTTGCTCTGTCTTGCCAGTTTAATTCCCAGGCCCAGCAAAAGAATCTCAGAGGGTAATAGGGACAATCTCCAAAACATTATGTTCAGTGAAAAAAAAAAAAAACCAGACATAAAAGAATACACATACTTTGTTTTCATATATGTCCAACTCTAGAAAGACAAACCTAATCTATAGTGACAGCAGATCAGTGACTAGGATTGGAGGAAGGGGGTTGTGGGTTAAGTGGGAAAGGGTACATGAAAAGTCTTTGGGGAAGTGGATGTTTTTAGATTGTGGTGGTAGTGGTAACATGGGTATACAAATTAGTTAAAATTCATCAAAAGAAACACATAAAATGTGTGTACTTTATTTTATATAAATTATACATCGATAAAGGTGATTAAAAGTCATTGACAATATGCAAAAACATTTCTATTGTCTTTAAAAAATGAGTCTACCTTATTAGTTTACCTCATCACAGCCAAATTAAATGAATTAAATGACTAACAATTTTATTAATTTATACAAGTATACTTTGTTAAGATTTGGACTGAAAAACTCATGAGTTAGAATAAGTTCAAGGGCTCTAAAGAATAATCATCACTGCAGTATGCCTTAGATGCCACCTTTCTAGTACATGAATTTGTTACCTGGCAACTGGCCAAATGCCGTAGCAAGCACCTTTTAAATAAGAAAGGTACTTAAACTGATTCTTTGAAATTAAAAAAACTGGCACTTAACACATATACTACAGTGTTTGGAGTTTGAGTAAACCACAGTTGAGTGAATAATTTTAATCCATAATCCATATAGTTAACACAGTACACTGCATGCCTCTGCCCTATTCCCCTTTCTTACTGTCAGTCCACTCAGGCTACTTTAATAAAAATACCATAAACCGGATG
Organism: Panthera onca; assembly: GCF_046562875.1. Taxonomy (NCBI): domain Eukaryota; kingdom Metazoa; phylum Chordata; class Mammalia; order Carnivora; family Felidae; genus Panthera; species Panthera onca. Next base: position 49,140,073 of record NC_138347.1, read on the forward strand.
GATTAACAACAAACAAGTATTTCTCACAGTTCTGTAGGCTGGGGAGTCCAAGATCAAGACACCAGCAGATGCAATTTGTGGTAAGAGCTTCCTGTTTCACAGGTGGCCATCTTCTCACTGTATTTTCACATGGCAGAAAGGATGAAAGAGCTCTCTGGGGTCTCTTTTATAAGAGACTTTACTAGAGGCTCCACCCTCATGACCAAATCACCTCCCAAAGGCTTCCCATCTCCTAATACATTACATTAGGGATTAGGATTTCAACAAATAGATTTTGGGGTGGACACAACAATTCAATCCATAACACATACTTAATTTCAGCTATACTTTAAGTTTCTTTATCACCTATTGATGATAATCTTTTTTTTTTCCTCTGAAGCTGCTCTGAGTAAACATTTCCATCTTATTTTACTTGCCTCCATCAGCAGCTTCATGGACATGCAACCTGTACAGCATACAGAACCCTAGGCTCAAGACCCCACACTTGTTTTAATGCTCTGCTGTTACTATCCTGAAATTCTTAAAAATTTTATCTTTGAACCTGTACTTTGTAAGTGAAATTCATGAAACAATGAAGCATGCACAAGAGCAGAGAAAATATTCATCATATGCATGGTCAAACATTCTTGACTGCTCCATTCACATATAATATTTGAGATGTCCATGAGGAGAAAATTTTGGTGAATTCACTATGTATGGAAGTTCGATGAAATTCAAAGTGAGAAAAAGGCAGGCAAAGGCACTGAAAGTCCTGAGAGGCCACATTTTTTTCATTCAAACCAGTAAATGGTTCCAAGAGAGAAAGTAAAAAAAAGAATGGTATCCTAAGAAACAGAAATGACTAAGGTGCCCTACTATATCCTTTCTTACTTGTGTTACTTCCCTGTGTTAGTCAACCACTTGTGCTGAAAACGATGACATAGCAGGAAAAGGAATGACAGGGAAACTCTTAGTTCCTTCTACTTTCATTCATTCTTTTACATATCATTATGCAAAGACAGAAAGTGTTGGTAGAATATAGATGTAACAAAAAGTGAAATAAAAGCTAAGTGGGGAGGGGCCAAGATGGAGAAGCAGCATGGAATGTTTTTATTTCTCTTGTCCCTGAAATGCAGCTAGATCAACACCAAAGCATCGTGCACACCTAAAAAATTGATCCAAGGATTAACAAAACACTTTGCATAACTTGAACCACAGAATTCAGCAAGTATGCAACACAGAGAGGGGAAGTGGGGGAGAGAGAAGGCGTGGAGGACAGGGAGCTGTTTTTGCTTGCGGAGTGAGAAGCGACACAGGGGGAAAAGTACAGGAAAAGCACTCCCCCCAAAAGAAGCTGGAGAGAAAGAGTGGAAACATCCATAAGGGACTTAACATGAAAGGGAGAAAGGAAAAAGAACAGGGTTTAAATACCATCAAGACTCTATACACAGGGGAGCATAAATTCTAAAAACTCCACAGCTCGATACGTGGTGGAGCTATGGTGGGAAGGGTGAATACCCAGGAGCAGAGAGTGAAGTCCAAGGGGTCCTCAGGCACAAGGAGAGAGGTAGTTCTCTAGCTGAGAGGAAATTTGGTAGAGGCTGTGCGGCCTCCCCACAGGCAAAGTACCCAGAGGACCACAGAGAACAGTCACGTTTGCTGGTGTTGGAACAAGGACATAAAGGGATGGTGAAGCCTGGCATCAGATGTGTGTTGTGATTACCATAATCCCTGAAACACTGCTGCTACATGATTGCATCAACTTTTTCAGGTGTAGGTTAGCACCTGGCCGCAGTCTCTGGGCATCTACAGCAGTGCGGTTGAGGGAAGTTCCTGGAGGCAAGCCAGCACCCAACCATTGCTCGCTGAGACTCTCCTCCAGAGAGTCTGAGCAGGTCAAAGCCACAGGGCTCTCAGAGGTGAGGGGATTAGAAATACAGCCCCACCTGAGATAAAACTCAGAAGGGAGGTAACGCCTGGCAGACAGACAGCTTGGACGTGGACAGGTAGAAGTGGGCAGTGGTCAGAAACTGGAGACAAAGGAGGGTGCTTGACTGCCTGTAGGTGAGAGCACAGAGTTCTGGGGTTAGAGACTGGGTAGCTGGGTGACGCTATTTTCACCTCTCCTGCATGCACATACCCACATACACGTGCCACAATGATCCACCCCAGTAAGCAAAGCAGCACCACCTAGTGAGAACAAAGCCTGTCCAACTGTGCCAACCATGCTTTGCAGAAATACCACAAGTCTCTCCACCTGTTTACTTTACAGACTATAAAGTGCTTCATAGTTTGACACCCAGGGGAAACTTCGATGTAATTTCAATCATATTTCATTTTGTTCACTGGCTCATCTATTCATTTTTTTTTCTTTTTGTATTCTTTAATACAGAAAGAGAAAAACATTTATTTTTATTTTCTGTTTTTATAAAAAAGATTTTTCTTTTATTTTTTCTACACTACTTTTTAATTTTGTAAATTTTTTATTCTATTTTATTCTTGTAATTTCATTTTATTCTATATTATTGTATTCATACTTTTAAATTTACAAACATTTACTTTTTTCCTTTTTTTTCCTTTTCTTTTCTTTCCTTTTTTCTCTATTACATCAAGCTTCTTTCAACAACCAGAACAAAACACATCTAGGATCTAGCATCCATTATTTGGTATTTTTGTGTTCTTTTCAGTTTTTTAATTTTTTTACTTGATTAATTTTTTTTCTCCCTCCAAAATGACAAAATGAAGGAATTCACCCCAAAAGAAAGAACAGAAAGAAGTAACAGCCAGGGACTTAACACACATACAAGCAAGATGTCTGAACCAGATTTTTAGAATCATGACAAGAGGAATACTAGCTGGGGTTGAAAACAGATTAGAATCCCTTCTGTGGAGATAAAAGAAGTAAAATCTAGTCAGGATGAAATTAAAAATGCTATAACTGAGTGGCAATCTCGAACGGATGCCATGGCAGCAAGGATGGATGAAGCAGAGCAGCTAACAGCAATACAGAGGACAAACTTAAGGAGAATGAAGCAGAAAAAAAAAAAAAAAAAAAAAAGAGCCTAAGGCAAAAGAACACAATATATGAACTAGAGAACTCAGTGACTCATTAAAAAGAAATAACATCAGAATCATAGGGGTCCCAGAAGATGAAGAGAGAGAGAAGGGAGTAGAAGGTTTATGTGACCAAATCATAGCAGAAAACTTTCCTAACCTGGGGAAAGACACAGACATCAAAATCCAGGATGCACAGAGAACTCCCATTAGATTCAACAAAAACCGACCATCAACAAGGCATACCATAGTCAAATTCACAAAATACTCAGGCAAGGAAAGAATCATGAAAGCAGCAAGGGAAAAAATGTCCTGAACCTACAAGGGAAAACAGATCAGGTTTGCAGCAGACCTATCCACAGAAACTTGGCAGGCCAGAAAAGAGTAGCAGGATAAATTCAATGTACTGAATTGAAAAAATATGCAACCAAGAATTCTTTATCAAGCAAGGATGTCATTCAAAATAGAAAGAGAGATAAAAAGTTTCCCAGACAAAAACTAAAAGAGTTTGTGAACACTAAACCAGCCCTGTGAGAAATTTTAAGGAGGATTCTCTGAGGGGAGAAGAGATGAAACAAAACAAAAAAGTTCAAAAGCAAAAAAGACTTGAAAGGACCAGAGAACACCACCAGAACTCCAACTCTACAGGCAACACAATGGCAATAAATTTGTATCTTGCAATACTCACTCTAAATGTCAATGGACTAAACGATCCAATCAAAAGACACAGGGTAACAGAATGGATACAAAAACAAGATCCATTGATATGCTGTTTACAGGAGACCCATTTTAGACCCAAAGACATCTTCAAATTGAAAGTAAGAGGATAGGGAACCATCTATCACACTAATGGTTGCTAAAAGAAAGCCAGAGTAAGCATACTTATATCAGACAATCTAGATTTTAAAATTAAGACTGTAACAAGAGATGAAGAAGGGCTTCATATCATAATTTAGGGGTCTATCCACCAAGAAGACCTAACAATTGTACACATTTATGCCCCCAATGTGAAAACACCCAAATATATAAATCTACTAATCACAAACATAAAGAAACTCATTGATAATAATACATAATAGTAGGGGACTTCAACACCCCACTTACAACAATGGACAGATCATCTAAAAAGAAAATCAACAAGGAAGCAATGGCTTTAATTGACACACTAGATGGGTGGACTTAACAAACATATTCAGAACATTTCATACTAAAGCAGCAGAATGCACATTCTTCTCGAGTGCACATGGAATAGATCACATCCTGGGACACAAATCAGCTCTCAGCAAATACAAAAAGATCGAGATCATACCTTGTATATTTTCAAACCACAACGCTATGTAACTTAAAATCAACCACAAGAAAAAATTTGGAAAGAAAACAAATACTTGAAGACTAAACAATATCTTACTAAAGAATGAATGGGCTAACCAAGAAGATTAAAAAGTACATGGAAGCCAATGAAAATGATAACACCAAAGCCCAAAACCTCTGGCACGCAGCAAAGGCAGTCATATGAAGTAAGTATATAGCAATCCAAGCCTTCCTAAAGGAGGAGGAAAGGTCTCAGATACACAACCTAACCTTACAGCTTAAAGAGATGGAAAAAAGAACAGCAAATAAAACCCAAACCAGCAGAAGACAGTGAATAATGAAGATTAGACCAGAAATCAATGCTATTGAAATCAAAAGAACAGAACAGATCAATGAAACCAGGACCTGGGTCTTTGAAAGAATTAACAAAATTGTTAAACCCCTAGCCAGTTTGATCAAAAAGAAAAAAGAAAGCACCCAAATAAACAAAATCAAGAATCAAAGAGGAGAGATCACAACCAACACAGCAGAAGTATAAACAATAATAAGAGAATATTATAAACAATTATATGCCAATAAATTGGGTAAACTGGAAGAATGGACAAATTCCTAGAAACACATAAACTACCAAAACTGAAACAAGAAATAGAAAATTTGAACATATCCATAACCAGTCAAGAAATTGAATTAGTAATCAAAAATCTCCCAAAACACAAGAGTCTCGGGCCAGATAGCTTTCCAGGTTCTCCTGGAAAATGTGCTACCAAACATTTAAAGAAAAGTTAACACTGGGGCGCCTGGGTAGCTCAGTCAGTTAAGCATCTGACTTCAGCTCAGGTCATGATCTCGTGGTTCGTGGGTTCAATCCCCACATTGGGCTCTGTGCTGACAGCTCAGGGCCTGGAGCCTGCATTGGATTCTGTGTCTCCCTCTCTCTCTCTGCCCCCTCCCTGCTCGTGCTCTCTCTCTCTAAGAATACACACTTAAAAATTTTTAAAGAGTTAGCACCTATTCTCTTGAAGCTGTTCCAAAAAATAGAAATGGAAGGAAAACTTCCAAACTCATTCTATGAAGTCAATATAACCTTGATTCCAAAACCTGACAAAGACCCCACTAAAAAGAAGAACTACATACCAATTTCCCTGATGAACATGTGTGCAAAAATCCTCAAGAAGATACTAGCCAACCAGATCCATCAATTACATTAAAAGGATTATTCACCACGACCAAGTGGGATTTTTACCTGGGGTGCAGGGCTGGTTCAACATCCGCAAAACAATCAATGTGATACATCACATCAATAAAAGAAAAGACAAGAACCATATGATCCTCTCAGTAGATGCAGAGAAAACATTTGACAAAATACCACATCCTTTCTTGATAAAAACCCTCAAGAAAGTAGGGATAGAAGGATCATACCTCAAGATCATAAAAGCCATATATGAAAGACCCACTGCTAATATCCTCCTCAGTGGGGAAAAACCGAAAGCTTTCCCCCTAAGGTCAGGAACACAACAGAGATGTCCACTCTCACCACTGTTATTCAACATAGTGTTGGAAGTCTTAGCCTCAGCAATCAGACAACAAAAAGGAATAAAAGGCATCCAAATCAGCCAGGAGGAGGTCAAACTTTTACTCTTCACAGATAACATGATACTCTATATGGAAAACCCAAAAGATTCTATCAAAAAACTGCTAGAGCTGATCCATGAATACAGCAAAGTCACGGGATATAAAAAATCAATGCACAGAAATCGGTTGCATTCCTATACACCAATAATGAAGCAACAGAAAGCAAAATCAAGGAACCCATCCCATTTACAACTGCACCAAAACCCATAAAATACCTAGGAATAAATCTAACCAAAGAGGTGAAAAATCTATACACTGAAAACTATAGAAAGCTTATGAAAGAAACTGAAGATGACACAAAGAAATGAAAAAACATTCCATCCTCATGGATTGGAAGAACAAATATTGTTAAAATGTCAATACTACCCAAAGCAATCTACATATTCAATGCAATACCTATCAAAATAACATGAGCATTCTTCACAGAGCTAGAACAAACAATCCTAAAATTCGTGTGGAACCAGAAAAGACCCTGAATAGCCAAAGCAATCCTGAAAAAGAAAACCAAAGCAGGAGACATCACAATTCAGGACTTCAAGATGTATTTATTACAAAGCTGTAATCATCAAGACAGTATGGTACTGGCACAATAACAGACACTCAGATCAATGGAACAGAATAGAACCTAGAAATGGACCCACATATGTATGGCCAACTAATCTTTGACAAAGCAGGAAAGAATATCCAATGGAATAAAGACAGTCTCTTCAGCAAGTGGTGCTGGGAAAACTAGATAGCAACATGCAGAAAAATGAACCTGGACCACTTTCTTACACCATACACAAAAAAGAAACTCAAAATGGATGAAAGACCTAAATGTAAGACAGGAAGCCATCAAAATCCTCAAGGAGAAAGCAGGCAAAAACCTCTTTGACCTCAGCCGCACCAACTTCTTTCTTTTTTTTTTTTTTTTGCTTTTTTTTTTTTTTTTTTTTTTTTTTTTAATTTTTTTTTCCAACGTTTTTTATTTATTTTTGGGACAGAGAGAGACAGAGCATGAACGGGGGAGGGGCAGAGAGAGAGGGAGACACAGAATCGGAAACAGGCTCCAGGCTCCGAGCCATCAGCCCAGCGCCTGACGCGGGGCTCAGAGCCTGACGCCGGGCTCGAACTCACGGACCGTGAGATCGTGACCTGGCTGAAGTCGGCCGCTTAACCGACTGCGCCACCCAGGCGCCCCCGCACCAACTTCTTTCTAGACGTGTCTCCAGAGGCAAGGGAATCAAAAGCAAAAATAAACTTTTGGGACCTCATCAAAATAAAATGCTTCTGCACAGCAAAGGAAACAATCAGCAAAATTAAAAAGGCAACCAACGGAATGGGAGAAGATATTTGCAAACGACGTATCAGATAAAGGGCTAATATCCAAAATCTATAAAGAACAAACTCAACCCCCCAAAACCAAATAATCCAGTGAAGAAATGGGCAAAAGACATGAATAGACACTTTTCCAAAGAAGACATCCAGATGGCCAACCAACACATGAAAAAATGCTCAAAATCACTCATCATCAGGGAAATACAAACCAAAACCACAATGAGATACCACCTCACACATGTCAAAATGGCTAGCATTAACAACTCAGGCAACAACAGATGATGGCGAGGATGTGGAGAAAGAGGATTTCTTTTGCATTTTTGGTGGGAATGCAAACTGGTGCAGCTACTCTGGAAAACAGTATGGAGGCTCCGCAAAAAGTTAAAAATAGAACTACCCAATGACCCAGCAACTGCACTACTAGGTATTTATCCAAGGGATACAGGTGTCCTGTTTTGAAGGGGCACATGCACCCCAATGTTTATAGCAGTGCTATCGACAATAGCCAAAGTATGGAAAAAGCCTAAATGTCCATTGACGAATGAATGGATAAAGAAGATGTGGGGTGTGTGTGTGTGTACATACATACAATGGAGTATTACTCAGCAATCAAAAAGAATGAAATCTTGCCATCTGCAACAATGTGGATGGAAATAGAGGGTATTGTGCTAAGCAAAATTAGTCAGAGAAAGACAAATATTATATAACTTCACTCACGTGGAATTTAAAATACAAAACAGATGAACATAAGGGAAAGGAAGCAAAAATAATATAAAAACAGGGAGGGGGGCAAAACATAAGAGACTGAGGGTCTTATGAACCTTAAGAGGTTCTCTTAAGAGAACAAACTGAGGGTTGCTGGAAGGGTTGTGGGTGGGGGGATTGGCTAAATGGTAAGGGGCATTAAGGAAGACAGTTGTTGGGATGAGCACTGGGTGTTATACATAGGGGATGAATCACTGGAATCTACTCCTGAAATCATTTGTTGTACTATATGCTAACTAACTTGGAAGTAAATTAAAAAGTAAATAAATAAATAAATAAATAAATAAATAAATTTTTAAATACAATAAAATAAAAGCTAAATTAGGTTTGTGCAGCATTTCTATTGTTCTGGTAAGAACAAAATATGTATATATATAAACTGTGAAATATAAGTCGTATAATTTCAGTAACTGTACATACAGGCTCAATGCTCAACGCTTCATTTAAAAAGAAGAATTGAACAGCATAAAGGTGAACAATAAAATTAATTCTAATAATTTAAAATTTTTACTTTACTTAGAACAACATATAGATACAAATAAAAAACACCATAATAAGTTGAGAAAGAGACAACATAAGAAAGGAAGATGCTTTCTAGTTTAGCACTGGGATATATGGGAAATAGACATTTGGTCTTTTTCTCTGGTAAACATGTGAAGGTGCAGACAGGGTGACACATCCAAAGAGGTCATGAAAGCTCCACACCTCCAATCCATACCGTGCCCTATAGATCTCTTCTATTAGGCTGTTCTTGGGTTGTACCCTTTATAATAAACCTATAAATGTAAATAAAACATTGTCTTAAGCTTTGTGAGCCATTCTAACAAATCATCAAAACTGAAGAGAGGGTCATGGAAATGCCCAGTTGATAGCCGACCAGTCAGAAATACCGGTAACAACTTGAGACTTTCAGCTGACATATGAAGTGAGTACAGTCTTATGGGAATGAGCCCTTAAATTGTGGGATCTGATGCTAACTCCCAGTAGAGTGCCAAAAGTGAATAGCACCACACCCAGTTGAAACCTGAAACCATAAATCTCTTGCAAGAAAATATAGGCAGTAATCTTTGGATATCAGCCTTAGCAGCATACTTATGGGTATGTCTTCTCAGGCAAGGAAAACAAAAGCAAAAATAAGCTATTGGGACTACACCTAAATAAAAAGGAAACCATCAACAAAACAAAAAGGCAATGTACTGAATGGGAGAAGATCTTTGCAAATGATAGATCTGATAAGGAGTTAATATCCAGAATATGTAAGAAAGTTATACAACTCAACACCAAAAAAAAAATTTTTTTTTTCAATTAAAAAATGAGCAGAGACACCTGGGTTGCTCAGTTGGTTGAGCAACCGATTCTTGATTTTGGCTCAGGTCATGATCTCACAGTTCGTGGGATCTAGCCCCACATTGGGGTCTGTGCTGATAGCATGGAGCCTGCTTGGGATTCTTTCTCTCCCTCATTCACCTCCCCTTCCCCACTCACACACGAGCTCTCTTTTAAAAACAAATAAATAAACATTTTGTTTTAAATCGGCAGGGGTGCCTGGGTGGTTCATTCAGTTGAGCATCCAACTTTGGTTCAGGTCATGATCTCAAGGTTCATGAGTTTGACCCCTGCTTCAGGCTCACTACTGTCATCTCAGAGCCCACTCTGGATCCTCTCTTCCCCCTCTCTCTCTGCCTGTCCCCTGTTTTCACCCTCTCAAAAAAAAAAAAAAAGAAAAGAAAAAGAAAAGAAAACCTTAAAAAAAAGTGAGAAGACCAAAATAGACCTTTTTCCTAAGAAGCCACACAAATGGCAAACAGACACATGAAGAGATACTCAACATCACTAATCATCAGGGAAATGCAAGTCAAAACCACAATGAGATAGCACCTCACACTAGTCAGAATAGCTAGACTGAAGAAAGACAAGAAATAACAACTTGGTGAATATGTAGACAAAAGGGTACCCTCATGCACCGTTGGTAGGAACGGAAATTAGTGCAACCACTGTGGAAAATAGTATGAAGGTTTCTCAAAAAACTAAAAATAGAGTTACCATATGATCCAGTAATTCCACCACTGGGTATTTCCCCACAAAAATGCAAACACCAATTTGTAAAGATACACCCCTATGTTTATTGCAGCATTATTTATAATAGCCAAGATATGATGGCAACCCACATGTCCACTGATAGATGAATGGATAAAGATGATGTGGTATATACACGCAATAGAATATTACTCAGTCATACAAAAGAATGAGATCTTGCTATGTGCGACAGTATGGATGAACCTAGAGTGTATTATATACTAAGTGGAAAAGTCAAAGACAGACAGATGCTATATGATTTCACTTACACGTGGAGTGAAAAAACAAAAACAGCATTGTTTCCCTCCTGTTAATCTGTCTTTTCTCAGTTTATATGCAGACCCAGTCACTGAACCTAAATTGCTAGAAGAATTTTTTCTTCCCCGAAACGTCACACATGATTAACTGAATTGTGTGTCTCCACTGACCTATAGGAACAAATTTCTTATTAACCAAACTCTAGTTACGTTTGTCACCTTTGCCCAGGTATATGAACTTTGACCTACTCTCAGCCTGAGCCAGGATACAACCCTTGCCTAGAATAGACTGACCTCAAGTTAAAACATTTTCTGATCTATGGTGCTATCTCATTTGGTTTCTCGTTCTGCTTCCCCAAACCCAGGTATTTCAAGTCTTGTTTACTTCTCCCTAAAAGAGAAAAGCCTTTTTCTGGCTTACTTTTGAGACTCTTAAAGATCTTACGGTCAGAGTATTCTCCCTATTACAATAGTCCCTTTCCTCCTCTTGCAAATATTCCTTTATTTTTCAACTGCAGATCACTTTATTTTTCAGAGAAAGTTCTCTTATCTTTCACATGGTACCACAGTACTACCTGTGCAGGAAAAAAATGTATTTGTACATCTTAATTATAAAATTATATGCTTTCTCTGAATATTACAAGTAAAAGAAAATCATTCAAGTCTGACTTTTACTGCCTTATAATCCAGATTCTGCTTTAGTTATACAAGTAACTATTATTTTCTCTTTCCCCAAAAAGGTGCTACATATATAACGTTATATAACTTAAATATAAGAAAGTATTAGGTAATCCCAGAACTACCACTGAGGAAATACCTCTCAGATTTCAATTAGCCTATAATGTCTTCACTAAGTCCCCTAAACAGAATTTTCTGACATAACTGATGATTTGATTTCCTTTGTATGAATGACAAATTCTTATTACAGAATTCATGTTGAAACAATCCACTGCCCCATCCTTCTCTACTCCCCAATGAAACTGTTCTACTATTTTTCCTACTAATTACTGGCACTGATCTTTTTTTCTTTTAAACAATATCCACTGATAGAATATGAGCATTTTGCAATCTTTGTTCCAACATTTCCCCTTCCATCCAATAAATTCCCAATATCCTTATATCACAAATTATATTTAAATCTGCAGTTGTTAATCCTTACATGTTCTTCAAAGCTAATCCATATATTCACTACAGTTACATTTCCTTTCTTATACAGTGTTTAGTTTTTCTAGGAGTTAATTACCTAAATTTTTATACAATTTACTTTTTTTTCCCCATGTAATATCACTTATGTTTCACTGATTAACAACATATACAGAATTCCTCTCAATAAAGCCAAAACATCAGGTAGCCTATCATCTCCAGGAGGAGAAGAATATGGGACATTGTGGACCAAAAAGCCTGAATTATTTACTACCTGGCCTTCTACAAAAAAAAGTGTGCCCTGTTACATGCTCATTTTAGTGAAGCATATCGTAAAGGAGCTTCCTAAGAAAGTATACATGGCAGATGATTGTTTTGAGAACCTCTATGTCTAAAAACATATTGAATCTACTCTTACACTTGATGAGTTAGGTATAGAACAACAAGCTAGAAATAATGTTCTCTTTGAATTTTGAAGATACAGATTCATAATTTTCTACCTTCCAGAGCAGCTAAGAATATCAATGCCATTATGATTCTTGATCCTCATAGGTGACAAGTTTTTTCTTTTGTTTTTTGCGGGTTTTTTGCCTCTGAAAGCTGTTAAGATCTCTTCTACCTTACCTCTGGTACTCTGATATATCATAATATGCCTTAGCGAAGGTTTCTCTTTCTCCCTTTTTTTACCCCTCTGACACAGTGCTAATATTCGTTAAGGCTTTTCAATCTGGAAACTTATTTTTCAAATGTTGGAGATGTCCTTTAGTATTTTCTTAATAAATTTTTCCCTGCATTTTCTCTAAACTATGTGATATTCCTATTATTTAGATGTTGTACTACCCAGTTTGAGTCTCTTCTTTTCTGTTCTAGTATATTTATTCTATTTACTAGGGGAAATTTTAGCTACATCTTCTATAGGACTTTCTTTATTGCTACGATTATTTTGTAATTTCCAAGAGCTTTTTCTTATTCTCTAAATGTCAGTTTCTATAGTTACCTATCTATTCTTCATGAATGTGATATCACTCCATAAAAGAAAAAAACAAACATGATAGAAGGTCCCCAATTTTCTCCTTGCTTTTTGCCTTTGCTCTTCTGGGGGTTTTTTGTACCTACCTCCACCATCCAGAAAACTTTAAGCAGCTGATGATCTACAAGGTTTACAAAAAATCCTGAAAAATATTGTAGTGATGGTTATCTGGACCCTAAGTAAAGGCACAGAAATAGGAATGACCTATAGGAATAGGAAAGAAAACAAAGATATATCTACATATTCAAACACTATATTTAACAGGATGGAGTTAGATTCCTTTGCTATTTGGTTATGTCTTCAATTTCCCATCCCACTTTCCTTACATAACAGGCAAAGGAAAAACAGTAAGAATTTTTTAAAGAAATATCAATGTTTAAGAAAGATAAGACAACATGTAGGAAAAAAATGCTCCAACCTTTCACTCTTCCTTTACTCCTGTTCTCCTTCACAGTTATTGTCTTCTTATTTTGTCTCTAAATTCAATTAAGTCTTGTGTTTTTTTTTCTGACTCCTCCCTTTTATTATACTGTTTCCCTGGTTGGCAAATTTTACTTCTAACTTTTTATTGATGGTAGGAAAAAGATGGATTTTGGGAAAGAGAACAAAGAAATAAACACAAATTGTTGAAATTTAATGTAAGCACACCACACATTTCAATAAATATTCAAAAGAATACTCCTTTCTTAGAAAGCAATACAAAGGGGATTCTGGGAAGATGGTGGAGTAGGACTCACCAAGAATCGATCTCCCAACCCACAGAACTGCACTAGCAAAATCTGTCTGATATAACTGTTTTTAGAAATCTGGAGATTATTGAAGGCTTACAACTTCAGGAAAAGGCTTAGGCAGTAAAATGTCATTGATTTTGGTCAATTTCAGTTCTTAGCACAGAAGCTACCCACCCCAAGCCCCCAGACCCTCAGCAACAGCTGAACATATGTTAGAGGAACAGCTTACACTCACAGCATTGTAGGAACCAAAGGAGAAAAAAACGATCTTATCCTTTAAATATCAGGGATCTGTTCTCTGATCACTGATTACTGCTTATGTCAGAGGTGCAGAAAAAGAGGCAAGCAATCATTGTGGTTGCACCTCCCTCCATCTCTGCAAGCCTCACCCTTTCTAGAAGTGACTTCCAGGGGATTTAAAAAGCTAATGCCCATTTTTCATCTCTTAATTTTTCCCTTTTTCCCCATTTAGGAGCCATACATTAAACACTAAAACATTCAAAAGTGAATGCATAAAAGGATGAAATTAGAAAGTTACCACGTATACATAGGGAAAGGCACAGGCTCAAACAAAACCTGAAAAGACCATAAGTTTATAGATATAATGAACTTTGACAAAGAGACAGCCTACAACAATAAAAAATAAATAAATGAATTAAATAAAATAAAAAATAATAACAGCAAACCCTGGGAAAGAGACAGAATCTGATTTTCAAAATTATCACATTTTTAGATTCAAATGTCCAATTTTCAACAACAAAAAATCATAATATGACAAAGAAAGAGGAAAGTATGGCCCATTCATAGGATAAAAAATGTAAATCAAACTGTCCCTGAATAAGACCTGATATCAGATCTACGAGACAAATTATTTTAAAACAATTGTCTTAAGGATGATCAAAGAATGTAATAAGATCTGAGAAAAGTCAAGAGAGCAATTTGTGAACAAAATAGAAATACCAACAAAGAGGCTGAACACCAAAAAGTAAGCCAAAAAAATTCTGGAGCTGAAAGTACAGTAATTAAAATGAAATATTCACTAGAGGTATTCGAAAGCAGATTTGAGCAGGCAGAAGAAAGAATTAGCAAACTTGATGACTTTTTCCTAATTTCACAGATAAGCAACTGCCTTAGAAGTTATATCACTTTCCCTTGTATAAACAATATCTACATCATGGCATGGCTGAGAACATCTGTGCCTGGCACTTTATTAGTGAGGGACACACAAAAAAGTCAAAGAGCATATTCAAATTAAAATAATTCAATGAAGGTTTTATTTACAAATAAATAAAATTTGTATTATTTATTGTTTCTATTTCTAATTTACTTTTAGTGTCTTTTTTTTAATCACTCTGAGACATATTATAATCAAATTCTTGAAAGACACACTTGAAAGCAGCAAAAGAAGAGTGATTTGTCACATACAAAAATGTTCAAGATAGTAAGATTTCTCATCAGAAATTTTGGAGGATAGAAGGCTATGGCTTGATATATTTGAAGTTCTAAAAGAAAAAAACCCATGAACCAAAAATCCTATATTCAGCAAAACTGTGCTTCAAGAGTAGAGAGAAATTAAGACATGCCTGGACAAATGAAAACTGACAGTTTGCAACCGTAAGACCTGCCCTGCACCAAATGCTCAAGAGAATCCTGCAAGGGGAAAAAAAAAAAAACACCACACAGTTAACTCAGTACCATATGAGGAAATAAAGATCTCAATATAAGTAAATACATGAGGGGCACCTAGGTGGCTCATTTGGTTAAGTATCCAACTCTTGATTTCAGCTCAAGTCATGATCTCATGGTGGTGATATCCAGCCACATGTCAGACTCCATGCTGGGTGTGGAGCCTACTTAAGGTTCTCTCTCTTCTACTCTCTCTACCCCCATGCCCCTCCCCCACTTGCACTTTCCCTCTCTCAAAAAAAATAAAAATAAAAAGTAAATATATGAGCAATGGTGTAACTTTGGTTTGAAACTCCGTTTTTTGTTTTCCACATGATTTGACAGACTAATATTTTATTTAAAAAAAATTAGTCTAAAAGCTAGTATTACTTCAACTTTGGTTTATAACTGCAAATTTTGTTTTCTACATAATATAAAGAAAACCATCAGGGTCTATGCTGACAGTGTGTAGCCTGCTTGGAATTCTCTGTCCCCTCTCAATCTCTCTGCCCCTACCCCACTTGCTCTCTCTCTCAAAATAAATAAACTTAAATAAAAATTGTTTTAAAAACTATAAGGAAATAGAATTTTTACGTGTTATTCAAGATAAGTAAGTAGAGATTCAAGTTAGAGTACCACAACTTTATAATGTTAAACATAATCCCACGTGATAACCACAAAGAAAATAGCTACATAAGAGGAAATGAGAAGGGAAGTTAAGCATTTCACTATGAAAAACAAAATCCACAAAGCAAAAAAGAATAATGCAGAAAGTTGGGACGAAAGAAAAGCTGTAAGACATGTAAAATTAACAGAAAAATGACAGAAATAAGTCACTCCTCATCACTACTTACTTTAAATGTAAATTGATTAAACTCTCCAATACAAAGAGTGACAGAATGACTAAAAAAAAGATCCAACTATATGCTGTCTACACCAGACTCACATTAGATCCAAAGACAGGTTAAAAGTCAAAGTATGGAAAAACATATTCCATGCAAATACTACCAAAAGAGAGCAAGGTTATACTGATACCAGACAAAATACAAAATCAAAAAAAGACTACAAGACACAAAGATGTAATTATATATTAATACAAGGTATAACAGAGTTGGAAGATCTAACTATTATAAACATCTACATACCTAATAACAAACTATCAAAATATATAAAGCATTAATTGGGGCACCTGATTGGCTTAGTGAGTTAAGCATTCGACTCTTGATTTCAGCTCAGGTCATGATCTCACAGTTCATGAGAGTGAGCTGACAGCACGAAGCCTGCTTGGGATATTCTCTCTCTCTCTCTCTCTCTCTCTCTCTCTCTCTCTGCTCCTCTCCCACTAGCATGCTCGTGCTCTCTTGCTCTCTCTCAAACACAAAAATAAACTTTAACAA
Source organism: Panthera onca (assembly GCF_046562875.1). NCBI lineage: Eukaryota > Metazoa > Chordata > Mammalia > Carnivora > Felidae > Panthera > Panthera onca. Next base: position 49,156,430 of record NC_138347.1, read on the forward strand.
ATCGCCAAAAACAATATATATATAAAGAATAAATTAATAGAAAATGAAAATAGACAGTTCTACAATAATAGTTGGGAGACTTCAATGCCCCACTCTCAATAAGGGATAGAACAATCTGACAGAAAAAAAGAAATTAGAGGGCTTAAAAGACACAATAAACCTACTAGATCTAACTGATATACGTAAAACAATCCACCCAACAAGAGAATACATATTTTTCTTAAGTGCACATAAGACATTCTTCAAGACAGACCATATTCTGGGGAACAAATTAAGTCTCGATAGATTTAGAAAGATATCACACAAAGCATCTTCTCTGACCACAATGGAATGAAGTTAGAACTCATTAACACAAGGAAAACTAGAAAACTCACAAATTTGTGGAAATTAAACAACATACTTTTTAATAACCAATGGTTCAAAGAAGAAATCACAAATTAGGAAATACTTAAGAGATGAATGAAAACAGAAACAAAAACAAATTCAAAAATATAAAAGATTTAATTTTTTGAAATCAAAAACTGAAAAAGATAGAGATAAAACTATAAGGAAATAGGGTGCCTACATACAAAATTTATACAAAAATTAGCAAAACACAACAAGAACACTAGTACCAAGAAGCATTTTTCGCTATAAATGCTCACATTACAAACATAAAGACCTCAAATCAACAACTTTATAATTTGAAGAACCAGAAGAAAAAAAACTACATTCAAAGCTAACAGAAAAAAAGAAATAATAAAGAACAGAGCAAATGACATACAGAATAGAAAAATAAGAGAATGGGGTGCCTGGCTGGCTCAGTGGGTAGAGCATCTGACTCTTGATCTCAGGGGTCTGAGTTCAAGCTCCACGTTGGGCAGGGCACCATCAAAAAAAAAAGGTGGGGGGAAGAAAACCAATAGAAAAAATTAATGAAACTAAAAGTTTGTTCACAAATATGGCAAACCTGAGCTAGATGAGCTAAGAAAAAGAGAGAAGATGCAAATAACTAAAATCAGAAATGAAAGTGGGGACATTACTAATGATTCCACAAAAATAAAAAGGATTACAAATGAGTACTATGAACTGTATCTCAACAAATTAGATAATATAGATAAAATGGACAAATTCCTAAAAACAAAAAACCTAGATAGAATCACAAAGAAACAGAAAATTTGACTTGACCTAAAATTAGTAAGAAGAATGAATCAGTAATCAAAACTCCCAGGAAAGAAAGCCCTGGCCTTGATGCCTTCATTGGTGAATTTCAAAATTTTATGAAGAACAGCAATCATTCTCAAACTCGTCCCAAAAATGGAAGTGAAAATAATTTCCAACTTAGGGGCACCTGAGTGGCTCAGTTGGTTAAGCGTCCGACTTAGGCTCAGGTCATGATCTCACGGTTCGTGGGTTCGAGCCCCGTGTCGGGCTCTGGGCTGACAGCTCAGAACCTGGAGCCTGCTTCAGATTCTGTGTCTCCCTCTATCTGCCCCTCCACTGCTTGCACTCTGTCTCTCGCATTGTCTCAAAAATAAACAAACATAAAAAAAAAATTTTTTAAATAATAATAATTTCCAACTTATTTTATGTAGCCAACATTACCCTGCTACTGAAGCCATACAAAGACACCACAAGGAAAGAAGACTAAAGACCATTATTTTTATGAACATTGTTTCAAAAAATCCTCAACAAAATATTAACAAACCAAATTTGGCAGCAAATTAAAAACACTATACACCATGACCAAGTGGGATTTATTCCTGTAATGCAAGAATGGTTCAACCTACAAAAATTGGTCACTAAAAAGATGAGAGTAACAGAATGAATAGAAAAAAAAATATGATCATCCCAATTGATGCAAAAAAAAAAAAAAAAAAGCGGCAAAGTTCAACATCTTTCATGACAAAAGCACACAACCAGGAATGGAAGGAAACTGCTTCAACATAATAAAAGCCATATATGCAAAACCCAAGCAAACATCATACTTATTGGTGAAAGACTCTTTTCCTGTAAGATGAGGAACAAGAAAAGGATGTTCATTTTTGCCATTTCTATTCAACATACTACATAGCCAATTAGACAAAATATAAAGAAAAAAAAGGCATCAAAATTGAAAAGGAATAAGTAAAATGATCTCTGTTCACAAATGGTATCATCTTATACGTAGAAAACCCTAAAGATTCCACAAAAAGACTGTTTCAAAAATGAATACAACAAAGTGATAGGATATAAACTCAACACAAAAATCACCTACATAACGTGGGTGCCTGGGTGGCTCAAGTTGGTTAAGCGTCTGACTTCGGCTCAGGTCATGATCTCGCGGTTTCTGAGTTCGGGTCCCGCGACAGGCTCTGTGCTGACAGCTCAGAGCCTGCAGCCTACTTTGAATTCTGTGTCTCCCTCTCTCTCTGCCCCTCCCCTGCTCATACTCTGTCTCTGTCTCTCAAAAATAAATAAATGTTAAAAAAAAAATTTAAAAATCACCTGCATACCTATACATTTAACAATGAAAAATCTGAATAGGAAATCATGAAAACAATTCCACTTATAATAGCACTAAAAAGAAGAAAATGCTTAGGAACTAACTTAATCAAAGAGGCAAAAAAATCATAAAATTAAAACTACAAAACATGGCTAGAGGAAACAAAATACATGAATAAATGTAATCACACCCCATTTGCAGGGATTAGAAGGCTAAATGTTAAAATGTCAATACTACTCAAGGCAATCTATCAGTTCAATGCAACTGTATCAAAGTCATGATGTTTTTTGCAGAAATAAAAAATCTTATCTCAAAACTCATATAAGGGACTTCCAATAGCCAAAACAATCTTGAAAAAGAGTAACAAAACTGGAGGACTCACACTTCATTATTTCAAAACTTACTACAGGGATACCTGGATGTTAAGTCAGTTAAGCATCTGACTCTTGATTTTGGCTCAGGTCATGACATGATCTTACAGTTTGTGAGAGATCAAGGCCCATGTCAGTTTCCACACTAACAGCATGAAACCCTCCTTGGGAGTCTCTCAATCTCTCTCTCTCTCTCTCTGCCCCTCACCTGCTCACACATGTGTGCTCGTTCTCTCTTTTTCTCAAAAATAAACACTAAAAAAAGCCTACAACAAAGTTACAGTAATGAAAACGTGTGGTATTGGCATAAGGACAAACACACAGATCAAGAAAATGGAATAAGGAACCCAGAAATAAACTCTCATATACATAGAAAATGTTTTTTAGCAACAGTGCCAAGACTACTCAATTGGGAAAGAAGAGACTTTTGGACAAATGGTCCTAGAAAAACTGGATATCCACATGCCAAAGAATGAAGTTGGACCTCTACTCAACTCCATAGACAAACATTAACTCAAAATGGATCAAAGAACTAAATGTAAGAGCTAAAATTATAAAATGCATATAAGAAAACATAGGGGAAAAGCTTCATGGCCATGACATTGGATTTGGCACTGATTTCTTGGGTATAGCACTGAAAACACAGGCAACAACAACAAAACAAACGAAATTTACTTTATAAAGTATTTAATTTTTATAGCATCTAAAGACACCGTCAAGAGAGCAAAAAGGCAACCCCAAAAATGGGATAAAATATTTGCAAGTCATGAATCTGATAAGGGATTGATATTCTGAATATATAGACAACCCCTTAAAACTCAACAACAAAAAAACTTGACTTTTAAAAGTGGGCAAAGAACTTGAATAAACATTTCTCCAACGATATACAAATAGCCATAAGCACATGGAAAGATGTTCAACATCACTAATTACTAGGGAAACACAAATCAAAAACACAATCACCTATGACTTCACATAGGATGGCTATTATGAATTAAATGAAAGTAAGTGTTGATGAAGATGCAGAGAAAGTAGCACATTACTACTGGCAATGTAAGATGATGCAGCTGCTATGGAAAAGAGTATGGTGATCCTCAAAAATCAAAAACAGATTTACCATATGGTCCAGAAATTTCACTTGGGGATATATACCCCAAATTCAAAGAAATGAAAGCAAGGTTTCAAAAACATATTTGTATAGCCATGTTCATATCAGCATTATTCACAATAGCAAAAATGGGGAAGCAATGCAAGTGTCCATTGACAGATGAATGGCTAAGCAAAACAGCATGTGTATAACATAAGTACACAATGGAATATTATTTAGCCTAAAAAGGAAGTAAATTCTGACATGTTGCAACATGAATGAACTTGGTGACAATATGCTAAGTAAAATAAGCCCACCACAAAAAGATAAATAATGAATGATTCCACTTACATGAAGTACTTAAAGTAGTCAAATTCATGGAAAGTAAAATGGGTGGTTGCTTGGGGCTCTAAGGGAGAAACTGGGAGTCACTGTTTAATGGGTATATAGTGTAAGTAGTACAAGATGAAAAGTGTAGAGATGGTTGATGATGATGTTAGTACAACATTAGAAATGGATTTAAAACTACTGAACTATGTATTTAAAAATGGTTAAGATGGTAAATTTTATGGGGCACCTAGATGGCTCAGTTGGTCAAGCATTTGACTTCAGCTCAGGTCATGATCTTGTGGTTCGTGGGTGTGATCCCCATGTCGGGCTCTGTGCTAACAACTCAGAGCCTGGAGCCTGCTTCGGATTCTGTGTCTCCCTCTCTCTCTGGCCCTCCCCATCTTGTACTCTGTCTCTCTGTCTCTCTCAAAAATAAATACACATTTAAAAAAAATTTTTTTAAGACAGTAAATTTTATGTTGTGTAAATTTTATAATAAAAAAGCAATATATCTGACAAAAATTATAAAAACTTATAATTGACACATATTCCTCTAAGTAAATGATACACCAATAAAGTTGATTTAAAAAAAAAGAATAGAAAACCTGAATAGTTCTATAATTAGAAGCAACACACAAACACAAAGGTAATACAAAAAAACAAATATTCATTTTAATTGCAGGTCACTGAAGAAGGACTGAATTTTTAAGAAGCAATAAAGAATAAGAAAAAGGAAACTGATAGGCTGCCAATTCATTTCCTAAAAAAAAGAAATTACTGCTCCCAAAAGAAGCTCAGTTCCTCTCCCTTGTTCAAGGTGTCTGTCTGGGTTTGAATTATGCCCCCCTCCAAAAGACATTCTAAACTCTTAACCCCAGTATCTCAGAATGATAATTTATTTGGAAATACTGTCTTCACAGAAATCAAATTAAAATGATGGCAATAGGGGCGCCTGGGTGGCTCAGTCGGTTAAGCGTCCGACTTCAGCTCAGGTCACGATCTCGCGGTCCGTGAGTTCGAGCCCCGCATCGGGCTCTGGGCTGATGGCTCAGAGCCTGGAGCCTGCTTCCGATTCTGTGTCTCCCTCTCTCTCTGCCCCTCCCCCGTTCATGCTCTGTCTCTCTCTGTCTCAAAAATAAATAAACGTTAAAAAAAATTAAAAAAAAAAAAAAAAAAAAAGAAAAGAAAGAAACAAAATAAAATGATGGCAATAAGGCCGTAATAAATTATGACTGGTGTCTTTCTAAAAACTGCAAATTGAACATAGAAACAGAAATACACATATGACAATGTGAGGACACACATAGAGATCATGTAAACAGATAAGACAGCAGTAATGCATCCAAAGTACAAGAAATGCCCAAAGAGAAGAGAGAGACATGGAATAAATCCTTCCCTAATGCCTTCAGAGGAAGCATGGCCCTACTGACACTTTCACATGAAATGTGAGTGGAGTAAACAATCTAGTCCAAAGACAGAGATTTCCAGAAGAGATGAGAAATCCACATCTGCTATGTTCTGAATGTTTGCTTCCCTTAAAAATTCATATGTTAAAATCCTAAACCCCCAAAATGATGGTATTAGGAGTGGGGCCTTTGGGAAGTGAATAGATCACGACAGTGGAACCCTCAAAAATGGTATTAGTACGCTTATAAAGGAGTCTTAAGAGAGGCCCCATCCACCCCTTCAGGACACAATGAAAAGATGCCATCTATACGAACCAAGAAGCTCTCATAGACAATGAACCTTCTGGTGCCATGATAATGGGCTTCCCAGCCACTAGAATTATAAAAAATAATTATTTGTTGTTTATATGCCACCCAGTCTATGGTGTTTTACTATAGCAGCCCAAAACCACTAGAGCAAGATCCAACTAAAGGCTCTCAACTAGAGACAATTTGGATTCCAAGAAATAAATAGGTTCAAAGTAAAAGGATGGAAAAAGGTGTACCATGCAAACAGCAACCTTAAGACAAATGGAGTAGTTATATGAACATCAGATCCAATAGACTTTAAAACAAACAAAAATAGACAATGAAGGACATTTCATTGATAAAAGGGTTAATTCATCAGAAAGATATACCAATTACAAATACACATATACTTAACAACAGGACAACAAAATACATTAAGCAGAAACTGACAAAACATAAGGGAGAAATGAACATTTCAACAATAATATGTAGGTACTTCAAAACACCAGTCTTGATAACGGATAGATATACTAGACTGAAAATCTGCAAGGATAACCGGAGCTTGAATAATAGTATCATCCAATTCAATCTAACAGACATCTATAGAACACTCCACCAAATAGGAACAGAATACACATTCTTCTCAAATACACAAAACATTCTGCAAGCAAGACCATATGCAAAACCATAAAATGAAACTCAGTAAATTTATAAGAAAGAAAACCATACAGGGACGCCTGGATGGCATGGTCAGTTAAGTATCTGACTCTTGATCTCGGCTCAGGTCATCATCTTGCTGTTCATGAACTTGAGCCATGCATCAGGCTCTGCAGTGATGGTCCAGAGCCTGCTTGGGGTCCTGTCTCTCCTTCTCTCTGTCACTTCCCCACTTGTGCTCTCTCTTTCTCTCTCTCTCTCTCAAGACAAATAAATAAAGTTAAAAAAATTTTTTTAAAGGAAATCATATAGAATGTTCTCAGACCACAATGGAATTCAATTAAATATTAACAACAGGTAAGTAAGTCATGAGAATGTAATATAAAGCATGGTGACTGTAGTTAATAAAACTGTATCATGTATTTGAAAATGGCTAAGAAAGTAAATCTTAACGGTTCTCATCACAAGGAAAAGGATGTATAACTATGCATGGTGATAGACGTCAACTAGACTTACTATAGTGATCATTTCTCAATATATATAAATAATGAATCACTACATTGTACACCTGAACTAATATAATGTTATGTCAATTATATCTCAATAAGATCTTGCAAGTTTTCAAAAATGCAGAAATTAAATAATACACATTTTCACAACAAATGAGTCAAAAAAGTCATACCAGAATTTAGAAAATACTTTTGAGATTAATGAATAGAACATCACAACACACCAAAATTTATGAGATGCAGCTAATGCAGTGCTCAAGGAAATTTTAAAATTGTAAAATTGCTATGTTAGAAAAGAAGAAAGATCTCAAATCAATAACCTTACTAGACACCTTAAGATTTAGAAAAAGCAGCACTATTTCCAAAACAAAAACAAAGAAAGTAAGATTATAGTGGAAATAAATGAAAACGAATACAGAAAACCAAGAGACAAAATTGATGAAGTCAAAAGTTGGTTCTTTGAAAAGATCAACAAAATTAACAAATCTTTAGGGAGACTGAGCAGAAAAAGAGAGGAAAAAAAGATGCAAATTTGTAAATAAGAAAAAGAGATCACTAACAATATTACAGAAATTAAAAAGACTGTAAGAGAGTATTTTGAAGAAATGTATGCCAACAAATTAGATAACTTACACAATGCACAAATTCCTAGAAAGGCACAAGGTACCAAAACTGACTCATACATGGCTATCAGGCTGACTCACTCAGTGGAGCATGCAATTCTTGTAGTCAGGGTTGTGAGTTTGAGCACCACACTGAGTGTAGAAATTTCTTAAATTAAAACTGAAAAAAAAAAAAAAAAAAACCTGACTCATAAAAAAACAGAAAATCTGAATAGAGCTGTAACAAATAAAAATTTAAACTTGTAACGTGATATCCTCAGGCACACACACATACACATGCAAAATGCCAATGTCTAGATGGCCTACTGGTGCCTTTAATTAAACATTTAAAGAAAAATTGTGGGGGGGTTGGGGTGCCTGGGTGGCTGGGTCAGTTAAGCGTCCGACTTCGGCTCAGGTCATGATCTCATGGTTCATAGGTTTCAGCCCCTCGACAGGCTCTGTGCTGACAGCTCAGAGCCTGGAGCCTGCTTCAGATGTTGTGTCTCCCTCTCTCTCTCTGCCCCTCCCCCACTTGTTCTCTCTCTCTCTCTCTCTCTCTCTCTCTCTCTCAAAAATAAATAAACATTTAAAAAAAAAAAAGATAACCTGGGTGCCTGGCTGGCTCATTTGGTAGAGCGAGCAACTTTGACCATCATGAACTCAAGCCCCATGTTAGGTGTAGAGATTACTTAAAAATAAAATCGTGGGGCGCCTGGGTGGCTCAGTCGGTTGAGCATCCGACTTCAGCTCAGGTCATGATCTCCCGGTTTGTGAGTTCGAGCCCCACGTCAGCTCTGTGCTGATAGCTCAGAGCCTGGAGCCTGCTTCTGCTTCTGTCTCCCTCTCTCTCTGCCCCTAACCCACTCGCATTCTGTCTCTGTCTCTCTCAAAAAAAAATAAACATTAAAAAAAAAAATTTTTAATAATAAAATCGTAAAAAAATAAAAAATAAAATAAATAAAGAAAATAAAATCATAACAAAAAAAAATTTAAAGAAACTTAACATCAATTCTCCAAAAATTCTTCCAGAAAACAAAGGAAGAGAAAACACTTGCCAACTCATTCTACAAGGTCAGTATTAGCCTGATTCCAAATCCCAGACAAGACAACATAAGAAAACAGCAGATGAATTTCTCTTCTTTTTTAAGTTTATTTATTTTGAAAGTAAGAGAGAATGTGAGTGGGGGAAGGGCAGAAAGAAAGAGGGAGAGAGAGAATCCCAAGCAGACTCCTCATTGTCAGCACAGAGCCTGACGCAGGGTTCAATCTCACAAATCATGAGATCATGACCTGAGCAAAAATCAAGAGTCGGACACTTAACCAACTAAGCCACGGCTCCTGATCAATTTCTCTTCCTAATACAAATGAAAATATCGTCAAAAAAATCCTAGCAAACTAAATCCAGCAACATATCAATGGGATCATAAATCAGGATCATGTGGGATTTATCTCAAGAATGCCAATTTAGCTTAAGATCTAAAAATAAATTTATGTAACACATTAATTAAAAGATACACATTACATGATATGAATGCAAAAAAGGCATTTGACAAAACCTGACACACATTCATGATAAAAAGGCTTCAAACAAATTAGGAATGGAAAGGAACGTCCTCCGTGAAAAAGAGCATACTTTAGTCTATTTGTGTTACTGTAACAAAATACCATAAAATGGGTGGCTTACAAACAACAGACATTAATTTCCCATGTTCTGGAGGCTTGGAAGTCCAGGATCAGGGTGCCAGACAGCATGCTCAGGCTCTGGTAAAGGCCCTCTTCTGTACTGCAAACTGCTAACTTCTCACTGTGTCCTCAAAAGGTGAAACTAGGAAGCTCTGTGAGGTCTCTTTTATAAAGGCAGTAATCCCATTCATGAGCACTCCACCTTCATGACTTAACCTCCCAAGGGCCCCACCTCCAAATGCCATCACACTGGGCATTAGGATTTCAACATAAACATTTTGAGGGGACACAAACATTCAAACCATAGCAAAGCATCTATGAAAACCTAGCTAACATGACACGTAATGGTAAAATACCAAATGCTTTCCCTCTGAGAGTGGGAACAAAACAAAAATGTCCACTCTCACCACTTCTATTCTACATCGTACTAGATGTTCTAACCAGAACATTAAGCAAAGAAAAAAAAATTAAAGGCATCCAGTTGGAAATAAAGAAGTAAAAAGTAAAAAAAGAAAAAACTTCTAGAACTAGGAAGCCTTAAACAAAATCACAGCATATAACGTCCACATACATAAATCAAGTGAATTCCTATACACTAACAATGAACAGTCTGAAAATAATATTAAGAAAACAATTCCACAACAGCATCAAAAAGAAAAAAATAAATTACCAAAAGCTGCAGAAAGAAATTAAAAAGGATCTAAATGGAAAGATATCTCATGTTCATGAATCAGAAGACTTAATATTAAGATGGCCAAACTCCCCAAATTAGTCTACAGATTTAACACATCCTCTCTCAAAATCCTTATTGGCTTTTTTGTTATAATTGACAACCTGATTCAAAATTCAACTGAAAATGCAACAAATCTAGAACAACTGAAACAATTTTGAAAAACACAATAAAGCTGGAAGACTCTCACTTTCTAATTTCAAAACTTAATGCAAAGTTATAGTAATCAAGACACAGTGGTACTGGCATAAGGACAAACATATAGATCAATGGAATAAAATTCCAAATCCAGAAATAAACCCTTATATTTGTAGGCAATTGATTTTCATCAAAGTTACCCCAAAACATTGGTACCTCTTCAACCAGTGGTGCTAGGACAATTGCATATTCACAAACAAAAATATAAATTTGGATGCCTATTTCATATCATATCCAAAAATTAATTCTGAATGAATAAAAGACCTAACTCTAATAACTAGAACCTTAAAACTCTTAGAAGAAAACTCAAGAATAAGTCATTCTAACCTGAGATTAGGCAATAGTTTAGATATGACAACAAAAAAGCATCATGACAAAAGAAAAATAGATAAATGGGACTTCATCAAAATGAAAACAACCTCTGTGCTTCAAAAGGCAACATCAAAAAAGTGAAAAGCTGTATGGGAGAAAATATTTGCAAACCATATATCTGTTAAAGACTTGTATACAGAATATATAAAGAAGTCTTACAACTCAACAGAAACATATCAACACAATTTTAAAATGGCAAAAATCTAAGTAGACATTTCTCCAAAGAAGATATAAAAATCACCAACAAACACATAAAAAGACAAACGTCATTAGGAAATGCATATCAAAACCACAATGAGACACAGGTTTACACCCACAAGGACATTGGAAGGAAGGAAGGAAGGAAGGAAGGAAGGAAGGAAGGAAGGAAGGAAGGAAGGGAGGGAGGGAGGAAGGGAATTAAGTAGTGATAAGGATATGGAATACCAATGTTTTTCATTTCCTATAGACAATTTACTCGAAAAGGGAGAATAAGACTAAGTACCTTACAAAGTGCTCTGACATAAATTTAAGAACTTCAATTAGTCTTCTAATTTGTGTGACCTCCCAATAATTACAACTTTTACTTTGCTACACTCATTTTTTTTATTCATTCACTATTCCATAAAAGAAAATTCAACACTCTTTTATAGAACAACTTTTTAATTATTTACAAATATCCAATCCTGAAATGCTCTAAATTCCTTCTGATAACTGCAATTTGAATCTCCCAAATATTTAACTCTAACATAATTTACTAACACTAAGTGCTAAATTCAGCATCTTTTTTACTGCAGACCACAAATAATGAATCAAGCATTATAATCAAGTCTATATGTAACTCTTGTTTTATCAGCTAAAGTTTATCAAGATGTTCCAAATGCACAAAAAGAAAAGAGTTAAGATGACTTAGAATCACAGAAAGTTCACACTTGAACCTTAGAGGACATTGAATTCAGTCCTTGTATTTCAAAATTATGTATCTGAGATCCAAAGAAGCTAAAGGAATCACCATGGTCAGTCACACTATTTATACACAATATAAGCCCATCCTATGTCATACACACATATATCTTACCTTTCTGGTGATGTCTTAGAGGTGAGAGGACGCCCACGAACACTTTTTCTACTTTTATGGTCTAGAGAGAGGACCTTATTTCTTAGGCTTCTTTTCCACTGGTGGGGGAAAAATGGAATTTAATACTAAGTATAACAATATAATAATTAAGAGGCATTTAAGTTTGTTTTTATTTAAAACTTCAAGATGAATGGCCAAATTCATAGTAATTCACAGAGGAAAACAAGTGCAGTCTACAAACCCACCTGGCTCTTTTGCTAGTGTAGAAATATAAGTCTACCAAAAAAATAGAAGAAAGATATTTAAAAATCTCAAGGTAAATTTAGTCCGGAAACCAACATTTTGAGATCCTAAAGCTTATATAATTATAAAATTTTTCAAAGAGTTTAAAAAAAACAATAGAAATTATTATATGCCAAGTTAAATAGGACCTGTGATTTTGAAGTTACCATATTGATAATAATTGAAAGGGATTACAACTTGCTCCCGATGAATTGCTGCATGGAAATTTTTAGGGAAGAGTCAGACATCTTATTAACAGGGTTTATATTTAATCTAACTAGACACAAAAGTTAAAATTATTTAATACAAAACAGTATCAATCTAGACAAATAAATTATTTATCTTCTCTTCATTAGTTACCTTATCTGAAAATAGACGTAATAATAGCTATCTCACAAGGATGTAAACATGACTATATATGTAGTCAGTTTAAAACACTGTTTTCCTGGAGTGCCTGGGTGGTTTGGTCAGTTAACCGACTCTTGGTTTCAGCTCAGGCCATGTGAGCGGTTTTGTGGGTTCCAGCCCCACACGCTGGGCTCTGAGCTGGCAGCACAGAGCCTGCTTGGGATTTTCTCTCTCTCTCTCTATCTCTCTCTCTCTCTCTCTCTCTCTCTCTCTCTCTGCCCCTCCCCTACTAGTGCTCTGTCTCTATCAAAATAAACAAACTTATTTTAAAAAATCAAAAAAATAAAAATAAAACACAGTTTACTCCTGAGAGATTTGTACACTGTGTTTATAGCAGCATTGTTCACAACAGCTAAAAGATAGAAGCAATTTAAGTGTCCCATCAATAAGTGAATGGATAAACAAAATGAGGTATATACAATGAAATATTATTCAGTCTTAAAAAAGAAATTGACACATACTACATGGATGACCCTTGATGACTGTGACAGAACAAAAAATATATATATATTGGTTTCTGCCCCCAGTTCCTGGCCTAGAACTCTGAAACCCTTGTAATTTGCTGGGTGATAGGAGCATCTTTTGTTATATTATTTGGTCTATGAAACCCTCCCAGGCCTCGCCCTATGTATCTCTTCATCTGGCTCTTCAGTGGTGTTATGTTGTGAAATCCTTTAATAAACTGATAAATATAAGTGTTTCCCTGAGTTCTCTTAGCAGCTCTAGCATAAATTAATTGAACCTGTGGTGGGGAGGGGGTGAAGCTGTGGAACTTCAGATTTATAACCAGTTCATCACAAGCAAAGTGACGGCTGGACTTGTGACTGGCATTTGAAGTGCTGTGGGAGCAGTCTTGTGTGACTGCGCCCTTAACTTGTGGGATCTGACACTATTTCAAGTAATGTCAGAATTGAATTAAATTTTAGGATACCCAGTTGGTGTCACAGAGGATTGATGGGTGGGGGAAACCCACACACATCTGGCATCAAAAATTGTTGTAAATATGATGTCTGGGTGGATCAGTTGGTTAAGCCTCCGACTTCAACTGGGGTCATGAGCTCACAGTTCATGAGCTCAAGCCCTGCATCAGATGAGCTTGAATCACACTCCAGGATCTGCACTCTCTCTCTGCACCTGGTGGGATTCTCTCTCTCTCCCTCTCTCTCTGCCCCTTACTCACTTGCATGCTCTCATGAATGAATGAATGAATGAATGAATAGAAATGTGGTTAAAATGGGGCGCTAGGGTGGCTCAGTTGGTTAAGCATCCAACTCTTAATTTTGGCTCAGGTCATGATCTCATGTTTCATGAGTGTAAGCCTCACATCAGGCTCTGCGCTGACAGCATGGAGCCTGCTTGGGATTCTCTCTTTGCCTCTCTCTCTCTGCCCCTCCACCACTCATGCTGTCTTTCTCTCTCCCTCTCTCTCAAAATAAATAAATAAATAAACATTTAAAAAATGGTTAAAATGATAAATTTTGTTATTTTTTCCACAATTTAAAATAAATTTTTAAAAGATAAAAAAATAATGCTTCGACAAAGCAGAAAAGAATATCCAGTGGAAAAAAGCCAGACTCCAACAAACGTTGTTGGGAAAACCGGACAGCAACATGCAGAATGAAACTAAACCACTTTCTTACACCACACACAAAAATAAATTCAAGGATGCCTGGATGGCTCAGTATGTTCAGTGTCCAACCTCAGCTCAGGTCATGATTTCACAGTTTGTGAGTTTGAGCCCCTCATTAGGCTCTCTGCTATTAGCACAAAGCCCACTTTGAATCCTCTGTCTCCCTCTCTCTCTGCCTCTCCCCTGCTCGGTCTCTCTCTCTCTCTCTTTCAAAAATAAACAAACATTAAAGCTAATAATAATAAATAAATTCAAAATGGATGAAAGACCTAAATGTAAGACAGGAAACCATCAAAATCCTGGAGAAGAACACAGGTAGCAACCTCTTTGAGATCAGCTATAGCAACTTCTTACTAGACATGTCGCCAGAGGCAAGGAAAACAAAAGCAAAAATGGACTATTGGGACTTCATCAAGATTAAAAGCTTCTGCACAATGAAAGAAACACTCAACAAAACTAAAACGCAACCTACAGAATTGGAGAAGATAATTTGCAAATGACATATCGGATAAAGGGTTAGTATCCAAAATCTACAAAGAACTTATCAAATTTAACACCCAAAAAACAAATAATCCAGTGAAGAAAGGGAGAGAAGACATGAGTAGATATTTTTCCAAAGAAGACATCCAGATGGCTAACAAACACATGAAAAGATGCTTACCATCGCTCATCATGAGGGAAATACAAATCAAAACCACAATGAAATACCAGCTCACACCTGTCAGAATGGCTAAAATTAGCAATACAGAAAACAACAGATGTTGGCGAGGATGCACAGAAAAGGGAACCTCTTACATTGTTGATGGGAATGCAAACTGGTGCAGCCACTCCGGAAAACAGCATGGAGGTTCCTCAAAAAGTTAAAAATAGAACTACTCTCCAACACAGCAATTACACTAGTAGGTATTTACCCAACGGACACAAAAACACCAATTTGAAGGAGCACATGCACACCGATGTTTATTGCAGCACTATCAACAAGAGCCAAACTATGGAAAGAGCCCAAATGTCCATCAACTGATGAATGAATAAAGAAGATGTGGTGTGTATTTATGTGTACACATATACATACACAAACACGCACATACATACACACACACAATGGAATATTAGCCATAAGAAGAAATGAAATCTTGCCATTTGCAATGACGTGGATGGAGCTAGAGAATATTATGCTAAGCAAAATAAGTCAGTCAGTGAAAGACAAATGCCATATTTTTTTCACACAAATGTGGAATTTAAGAAACAAAACAGATCAACATAGAGGGGTATAAGGGGTTAAAAAAAGAGAGAGAGAGAAACCATAGGAGACTTAACTATAGAGAACAAACTGAGCATTTCTAGAAAGGAAGTAGGCAGGGCATGAGCTAAATGGGTGATGTGTATTAAGAAGGGCACTTGTCGGGTGCCTGGGTGGCTCCAGTTGAGCGTCCAACTTCAGCTTAGGTCATGATCTCACTGTTTGTGGGTTCGAGCCCTGCGTAGGGCTCTGTGCTGACAGCTCAGAACCTGGAGCCTGCTTCAGATTCTGTGTCTCCCTTTCTCTCTAACCCTCCCCTGCTTGCGCTCTCTCTCTCTCTCTCTCAAAAATAAATAAACATTAAAAAAAAATTTTTTTAAAGAAGGGCATTTATGATGAGCACTGGGTGTTTTATGTAAGTGATGAATCACGAAATTCTATTCCTAAAACTAATATTACACTATATGTTAACTAAATTTTAAATAAAAACTAAAAAATTAATAAAAAAAAAAGTAAACCAATTCATTTCCACCTGTACAAAAAAAAAAAAGTCATTTAACAAAAGAAAAAAATGTTTTAAGTAATGAAAAACAAAACACTGTCCTGAACATGACAGCCTTCAATAAACATCCTTTTTAATTTTCCAAGCATTATGTTATCTCCTTATCATCACAGCCCTGCATGGTATAAAACATATCACTTTAATCAAAGGTAAGTGAGGCTTGGCCAATGAACCCAGGTCTGACTCCCATAAAAGCCTATGTTTCTTCCAATACTTTAATTCTAAATTATACAAATTCTCAAAAATCTCCAAGATATCAACCTAAACATACATCTGTCACTTACATTCCTCTACAAAATATAAATGTATCAATATAACAAGATTAAAACTATATCTTCTCTCCATTTTCGTTATCACTGTCTTAGTTCTGCCTCTTCTTATTTGTCACCTGGACTCTTACAATGTTAAACTAATGGGATTCCCTGCCAATGGTCTCTTACTCCCTTACTCTAGTATCTAGTCCATCATGACAGTTAAATCTTTAAAAAATGCAAAACTGTTATCATTCTCTTGTTTAAATTTCCATCCTGACTACCTATAGGATGGGGAAAAAATTTTGTTTTCATTTCTCACTTCTGTTTCCCATACATCTTGTATTCTGACCATACTAAATTATTTGTAGTTCCCTGAAAGAGCCAAGCAGTTTCATCCTTCAACATCTGTTTCCTTTTACTAGAAAGTGCTTTGCCCTCCCTAATCCTCTTTGTCCATTAAGCCCCAATCTAGTACCATCAAGAAACCTTTCTCACCCTCTAGCAGAGTGAATCAATCTCTTCTACGACACCATTATAAGTTTTGTACATCCCTATTATTGATAAGACTTCTCACAATGAATTATACTATCTGTTTACATCAAAACTACCACCAGGACTGGGAATGATTTGGCTTAAGGGCTGAACTCTCAAAACTACTGTCCAATTAGGTCCTTGTAATATTCCATTAATCTCACAGTAAAATGCAGCCTTCACATTTTATGTTACTGAATTTTTTGTACTCCACTATCATATTGTAAAAAAGTTTGCCTCTATGTGCAAAACAATGAAAGTACTAGTCTTTGAACCTATAGTACTATATATTCTATATAGGAAAAAAAACAAAACATTATTCCCACCAAAAAGGGAATGAACACCAAAATGAACTCATGGGGACAAACTGGAGATAACATTAATAGGAAGGAAATTAATTAAAATGTCATTAACTCCAAATTCTTGAATCCTATCATATTTAAGGGTAACCTGAAGTATATCTGGAGATATTTTCAAATGATAACAAAATTCACTTAGACTTTGATCAATTGTTTCTTACAGATATTATCACACTAAAATATTTATATATTTTCTTCCTAAAAATTATATAAGAATTACAGGCTGGGTTAATAATTTGTATTTTTCACAAATTATGATTTTTCTTTTAGTCTGTGAACCTATTATACACTAGCTCTGAAAAATAAAATCAGATAACAAAGATTTCTCCTACAAACTGATTATGAATGGGAATTTATTCACATACATATTTTGAAAGCTACCTGACCACACTACGAAACTTAAGATGGTATAAATAATTTTAATTTAAATATGAAAAAAGCTTTTGGAAGAATAAAAGACTTTGTTTACAAACAAGATCAAAGCATTCAGTTACCTAATTCTGAAGCTTTCATTCTGAGAAAAATGCCAAAATAAAATATAATGCTAATTAAAATAAAAACTCCATAGTATCCTGACTAAAAGTTTGCTTGAACAAAATCAACCCTACATGCATTCTAAATGGTGTGGGGTTTACAACCTCAACTGAGTGCTTCCTTAAATATTAAAAAAGAACTAAAGTTGTATCCTAAGGAAAATACTTTGTTCACAACCACTACCACTATCACAGCTTATTGAAATAAAAATATATGATGACTTTCTAACCAAGTGAGATTACTGGTCTGGATTTAACTTTTTTTTTTATAGATTTTTTAAGTTTACTTATTTATTTCAATAGAGTAAGAGAGACGCAGGAAAAGAAGGAGAGAGAGAATCCCAAACAGGCCCCATATTGTCAGTACAGAGCTCGATGCGGGGCTCAAACTCACGAACCATGAGAGCATGACTTGAGCCATAATCAAGAGTCAGGAGCTTAACCAACTGAGCCATCCAGGCAACCCAATTGATTGATTATTTATTCATTCATTCATTCATTTATTTATATTCAAGTTAGTTAACATATAGCGTAGTACTGGTTTCAGGAGTAGAACCCAGTGACTCATCACTTATATATAAGACCCAGTGCTCATCCCAACAAGTGCCCTCCTTAACGTCCATCACCCATTTAGTCCATCTCCCTACCCACCTCCCCTCCAGCAAACCTCAGTTTGTTCTCTGTATTTAAGAGTCTCTTATGGTTTGCCTCCCTGTCTCTTTTTAGCTTATTTTCCTTTCCTTCTTATGTATGTTCATTTAACTTTAAATCAGAATTTCAACTCTATTGATTCTTCACCCAGTTTCCAAAGTAAGAAACTTGTAATGCCAACACTGAAAACACTTGACAAAAACCATGAGCTGAAGTTATTTGCTAACCAGTATCTAGTGAACCAGTGGATGAATTATGGGATAATGTCTGAGGAATCCTGTATACTCTTCAAGGAATTTTCCTCAGTGTTTTCCCCAAACACCCTGCATAACTCTAGAAAAATATATAACCAGGAAATTAACAATGACACAATCCATGACCTTATCAAGATTTCACCTGTTTTATTTTTTTTAATAATTTTTTAAGTGTTTATTTATTTTGAAAGAGAGTGTACATGAACGAGGGAAGGGCAGAGAGAGAGGGAGAGAGAGAGAATCCCAGGCAGGCTCCATGCTGTCAGTGCAGAGCCCAATGCAGGGCTCAATCCAACAAACCACGAGACCATGACCGAGCCAAAATCAACAGTTGGGCACTTAACCTATTGAGGCACTCAGGCACCCCAAATTTCACATACATTTGTGTGTGCATGCATATTTAGTTCAATGCAATTTTATCATATGTGCACATCTCTGTGACTGCAACCTAAGTCAAGATATAGAACAGCTGTGTCACACCAACCTTTCTGCTATCCTTTTACAAACACAGCTACCACCTTCCCTCCCACTAACTCCTAGCTCCTGTAGACCTTGAGAGTGTTCCTAGAAATTCACACAAATATTTACATAAGGAATAAAATGAATTCTAAACACTCTATTCTATTAACTAGAAGAGAAGGGAACAATTCTCAATTCATTCTATAAGGCAAACAATTACACTGATACTGAATCCATATAGTGGCAGTACAAGAAAAGAAAACTAAAGACCAGTATCTGTGATAAGCATAAACAAAAACACTCAACAACAACAACAAAAAAATCAGTAGATCAAAACAAGTAATACATAAAAAGAATACTACAATACATTCAATTAGGGTTTATTCCAGGACAGAAAAGTGGTTAAATATTCAAAGATCAATCCAAAAAAGAAAAAGAAAAAGACCCAACTATACATTGTACACAACAAACTCACCTTAAATATAAAGACACAAACAGATGAAAAGTAAAGGAATAAAGAGATACCATTCTAACAGAGATCGAAAGAAAACTAGAGTAGCAATACTAATTTCAGGCTCAACAAACTTCAGAGAAAGAAAAATTATCAAATTTGGAAGATACAGGGATAAAGAGACATCCTACATAATGATAAAAGGTCAATTCTCCAAGAAAACATAACAATCTTTAATGTATATGTACTCAACAACAGAGCATCAAAATACATAAGGCAAAAAACAATAGAAATACAAGGATGAATAAAAGAATCAACAATTATAGCTTCAATTCCCCTCATTTAGAAACGGATCGAGCAGAAAATCAATAAGGACAGAGTTAAGCTGAAAAACACCATTAATCAATTGTATCCAATTAACATTTATAGAATATTTCATCTAAAAACAGAAGAATATGCATTCTTCTCAAGCTCATATGCTAAAAGGGGAACTTATAGCATTGAATGCATCTGTTAAAAAAAGAGACAATTTTAAAATCAATAATCTAAACTTCCATCTTTGGTAACTAAAATAATGAGGAACAAATTAATTTCAAAGAAAGGAGATGAAAATTTCTAAAAATAGGACAGAAATCATAAAACAAAACAAGAAATCAATAGAGAAAATCAACAAAACTATAAGTTGCTTCTTTAAAAAGATCAATAAAATTGAAAAACTTCTACCCATGTTAACTAAGAAAAAAAGACAAGCTCTAATTAGTAATATAGGAAATGAAAGAGAGGTGATAACTACTAATCCCATGGACACTATATAAAAATGATAAAGAAATGCTAGACACAACTCTACTCCCACATATTTGATAAACTGGGCCTGTATCTTTAAAAACACAATCTATCAAAACTTGCACAATGAGAAATACATAATCTGAATTGTCTCATAGGTGTTAAATTAACTGAATCAATATTTAATACCTTCAAAAACAGAAAGCACTGGGCCCAGACTGGTTCACTGGTGAATTTTACCAAACATTTAAGGAAACCATTTATACAAATTCTCAACAATTTCTTCCAAAAAACAAAAGCAGAGGAACACTTCCAAACTCATTCTGAGGACAGCATTACCTTAATACCAAAACCAGAAAAATACATTACAAGATAATAAAGCTACACAATCTCTCTTACAAACATAGATGTAAAAATGTCAAAAGAATCAAGTCCAACAATGTATAAAGAGAATTATACACCAGGGCGCCTGAGTGGCTCAGTTGGTTAAGCGACTGACTTTGGCTCAGGTCATGATCTCACAGTTCATAAGTTCAAGCCCTACATCGGGCTCTGCGGAATTCTCTCTCTCTCTCTCTCTCTCTGCTCCTACTCCACTTGTGCTCTCTCTCTGTCTCAAATAAACTTGAAAGAAAGAAAGAAAGAAAGAAAGAAAGAAAGAAAGAAAGAAAGAAAGAAAGAAACCAATGAAATTAAGAGTTGGTATTTTGAAAAGATAAACAAAATTGACAAACCTTTAGTTAAACTCACCAAGAAAAAAAAGAAAGAGACGTCAATAAATAAAACCGTAAGTGAAAGAGGAGACATTCCTAATGATACCACCAAACTACATAAGGTCCTAAGAGGTTACTACAAAAAATTACACAACAAACTAGACAACCTAGAAAAAATGAGTAAATTTCTAGAAACACAGCCTACCAAGACTGAATCATGAAGAAGCAGAAAATCTGATCAGACAATTACTAGTAAGATTGAATGAGTAATCAAAAACTCCCAAGAAACAAAAGTACAGGACAAGAGAACTTGTCTGGTAAAGTATACCAGACACTTAAATAATGATTATTACCAATTTTTCTTAATTTCCTCCAAAAAAGAGAAGAGGAATCACTCCCAAACTCATTTTATGAGGCCATCAATACCCTAATACCAAAATCAGACCAGTACACTCAAGAAAATTTCAGAGCAAAATATCTGATGAAAACAGACACAAAAATCCTCAACAAAATATTAGCAAACCCAATACAACCACAGAAAAGAATCATATACCATGATCAAATAGTATTTATTCCAGAGATGAAAGGAAGGTTCCAACATCCACAAGTCAATCAGTGTGAAATACCACATTAACAAAATAAAAGATGGAACATATGATCATCTCAAAAGATGCAGAAAAACCATCTGACAAATTCAACATCCATTCACAATAAAAACTCTCAGCAAAATAAATATATATGGAATGTACCTAAACATAATAAGACCATATATCACAAGATGACAGCTCCTATCATATTCAATCATGAAAAGTTCAAAGTATTTTCTCTAAAATCAGGAAAAAGACAAGGTTTCCAACTTCCCACACTTTTATTTAACAGAATACTAGAAGTCCTAACCAAATCTTGCATTAGGCATGCATGCATGCATAAAAATTTAATAACAACCAAATTAAAAAGAAGTAAAGTTGTCTCTATTCACAGACGACATGATGTAATACATAGAAAAGCTTAAAGGGGCACGTAGGTGACTCAGTTGGTTGGGCATACAACTCTTAATTTTAGCTCAGCTCATGATCTCACAGTTCGTGGGATTAAGCCCCATGTCAGCACAGGGCCTGCTTGGGATTCTCTCTCCCTCTCTCTCTCTGCCCCTCCCCAGCTCGCTCATACTCATGCTCTCTGTCCCTCATAATAAATAAGTAAACATAAAAAAAAAAGCTTAAAGATTCCACCAAAAACTGCTAAAACTAATCAACAAATTCAATAAAGTTTCAGGATACAAGATCACTATCCAAAAATCAATTTCATTTCCATATATTAACAACAAACTATCAGGGATATTAAGAAAACAATCCCATATATAAACCAAACAAAAAAAAAAAAAAAAAGAAAAGAAAAACCTAGGAATAAATTAAACCAAGATGAAAGTCCAATACAGTGAAAACTATAAGGCGCTGATTAAAGAAGCTGAAAAAGACATAAATGAAAAATATCCTGTGCTTATGGATTAGAAGAATATTGATAAAATGTCCACACTACTCAGAGAAATCTATAAATTCAATGCAATCCCTATCAACATTCCAACAGCATTTTTCACAGAAATAGAACAATCTTAAAATCTGTATGGAACAACAAAAGACTCCAAAAAGTAAAAGAAGTCTTTAAAAAGAAGAAAAATGCCAGAGGCATCATACTTCCTCATTTGAAACTATATTATAAAGCTATAGTAATCAAAACAGAATGGTACTGGCATAGAATGGTACACATACATCAATGGAGCAGAACAGAGCCCAGAAATAAACCCATGCATATATGTTCAATTAATATATAAGAAGAGCCAAAAATAACACAATGGGGAAAGAAGTCTATTCAATAAATGGTGCTGGGAAATAGTCATATGTGAAAGAATGAAACTGGATCGCTATCTTATACCATATACAAAAATCAACTCAAAATGGATTAAAGACTTAAACATAAGACCTAAAACCATAAAACTTCTAGAAGATGGTAAGGTCCTTAACAGTGGTCTTAGGAATGGTTTTTTGGATCTGAGATGTAGGCAAAGGCAACAAAGAAATAAGTAGGACTATATCAAACTAAAAAGCTTCTATACAGCAAAATGAAAAGGCAACGTACAGAATCTAAGAAATTATTTGAAAATCATATATCTAATAAGAGGTTAATATCCAAAATATTTAAAGAACTCATAAAACTCAGGGCACCTGTATGGCTCTGTCAATTCAGCATCCAACTCTTGATTTCGGCTCAGGTCATGACCTCACAGTTCCGTGAGTTTGAGCCCTACACTGGGCTCTGTGCTGATAGCAGATAGTCTCCCTCTCTCTCAGTCCCTCTCTAGCTCCCCACCCCTCTCAAAAATAAGTAAAAACAAACCCAAAAAAATTGAAAAATGGGCAGAGGGTCTGAATATTTTTCCAAAAAAGACATACAAATGAGCAATACCTACATGAAAAGCTGCTCAACATCACTAATCATCAATGCCTGTTAGAACAGCCATTATCATAAAGACATAGACATAACAAGTGCTGGCAAGGATGTGGAGAAAGCGGAATCTTTGTGCACTGCAAGTGGGAATGTAAACTGGTGCAACCACTAGGGAGAACAGTATAGAGGTTCCTCCAAAAAGTAAAAACAGAACTACCATATAATCCAGCAATTCCACTTCCACTTCTGGGTAGTTATCGTTAGGAAATGAAATCACCACTTCAAAAAGATATATGCAACCTCATGTTCATTTCAGCGTTATTTAAAATAGCTAAGACGGGGCGCCTGGGTGGCTCAGTCGGTTAAGCCTCCGACTTCAGCTCAGGTCATGATCTCGCGGTCCGTGAGTTCGAGCCCCGCGTCGGGCTCTGGGCTGATGGCTCGGAGCCTGGAGCCTGCTTCCGATTCTGTGTCTCCCTCTCTCTCTGCCCACCCCCCCCCCCGCCCCCGTTCATGCTCTCTGTCTCAAAAATAAACTTTAAAAAAAATAATAAAACAAAATAAAATAAAATAAAATAAAATAAAATAAAATAAAATAGCTAAGACATGGAAACAATATGTCCACCAATAGATGAATAAAGAAAATGTGGTATGCATACACAATGGAATATTATCCAACCATCAAAAAAAATCTTGCCATTTGCACAACATGGATGGACCTTGAGGGCATAAGGCTAAGTGAAATAAATCAGACCAAAAAAACAAATACTGTATGATCTCACTTATATGAAGAATCTGAAAAAAAAAAAAAATCTGAAGTTATAAAGAGAACAGATTTGTGGTTGCCAAAGGTGGGGAGTGGGCAAAGTGGGTGAAGGGGGTCAAAATGTACAAAGTTTTAGTTACAATATAAATAAGTCCTGGGAATGTAATATACAGCATGGTGACTTAATGATATTGGGAATGTAATACACAGTATGGTGACTTACTGATATTGATTGTTCATCTGAAAGTTACTAAGAGAGTAGATCTTAAAAGTCTCATCATAAGAAAACTGTGGCTATGTGTGGTGATGGATGTTAACTAAATTTACTGTGCTAAGCATTCTGCAATATATACATATACCAAATTATGTTGTATACCTAAAATCAGTACAATGTTATATGTCAGTTACATCTCAATACATAATAATATCAGTATTGACTCATCAATTGTAATAAATGTACTACACTAATGCAAAGATATTAATAAATGAAATTGTGTGGGGGTAACAGGGGAGGGGGAATTAAGGGGTTTATGGGTACTACCTGTACTATTCCTTCAATTTTTCTGTAAACCTAAAATTACTCTTAAAAAATAGATTCCGTTAATTTTAAAAAGCAAATAAACTGGGGCCACCTGGGTGGCTCAGTTGGTTAAGTATCCAACTTTGGCTCAGGTTATGATTTCACAGCTCAGGACATGATTTCACAGCTTGTAAGTTCGAGCCCCACATTAGGCTCCATGCTGACAGCTCAGAGCCTGGAGCCTGCTTCAAATTCAGTGTCTCCCTCTCTCTCTCTCTGCCCTCCCCTTCTCACACTCTTTCAAAAATAAATAAACATTTTTTACAAAGTAAATAAACTGTCAATACCAAGTGCTAAGAAAGATACAGAGCACCCAGAACTCTCCATACACTGCTGGTGGGAATGCAAAATCATAAAACCACTATGGTAATCAGTTTGGCAATTAAATATATACTTACCATATAATCCAGGATCCCACTCCTAAGTATTTACCCTAGAGAAATTAAAACTTATGCTCACAAAAAAAAAACATGTATGCAAATATGTATAGCAGCTTTATTCCCAATTGCCAAAAACCTAGAAACAACCCATATGTCAACGGCGGAAATAAATAAACTACTGACAAACACAAAAACATGAATGAATTTCTTTTTTTTTTTTTTTAATGTTTTATTTATTTTTGAGACAGAGAGAGACAGAGCATGAACAGGGGAGGGTCAGAGAGAGAGGGAAACACAGAATCTGAAACAGGCTCCAGGCTCTGAGCTGTCAGCACAGAGCCCAACACGGGGCTCGAACTCACGGACCGTGAAATCATGACCTGAGCCGAAGTCAGATGCCTAACCGACTGAGCCACCCAGGTGCCCCAAAACATGAATGAATTTCAATGGCATTATGCTGAGAGTAAAAGTCATTCTCAAAACATTACACATTCTATGATTCCATTTGTGTGACATTCTGGAAAATGTACAAGTATAGCTACAGAAAACAATGTTACCATGGGTGAAAACTGGAGCCAGAGAACAATTACATAGGGACAGCACCAGGGAATGTTTTGGACTGATAGAACTATGTATAGTATCTTCATTGTCATAATACTTCTATGAGCCTGTACAGAACTTGTAACTCAGAGCTGTACACTGAGAAAAAAACTATAAATACAAACACACACACACGCACGCACACCTTTATTATTGTGGTGATTGCAAAAGCATATACACTTGTCAAAATTCAAAAAGAATTAAAATGGATTAACTTAATTGTATATAAATTAATTCTCAATAAAATTTATTTTTTAAATTAAGGGCGAAAAAATTGAACACACACTTCACAAAAAAAGATATACAAAAGTCAATCAACGTATAAAATGTTTTAACGCCATTAGTCACCAGGAAAATGCAAATTAAAACCAAGTCCAAGGGCACCTGGGTGGCTTAGTCAGTTGAAGATCCAACTTTGCTTTCAGCTCAGGTCATGATCTCATAGTTGTGAGATCAAGCCCTGCATCGGCTCCACACTGCATGTGGAACCTGCTTAATATTCTCTCTTTCCCTCTCCCTCTGCTCCTCCCTGGTGTGTGCACATTCACACACTTGCTTTCTCTGTATATAAAAAAAAGGAAAAAAGTCCAAAAGTCTATCAACAGAATTAAATAAACTGTGTTATGGCCACATAATGGAGTATGATTTAGCAATAAAAAGTAACAAACCACTGATCGATGCAAAACAGGGATGAAATGCAACATTTTGCTGAGCAAAAGAAGCAAAGCACAAAAGAGTGTACGTTGTATGAACAGGCAAAACTATCCTACAGAAATAGAATTCAGAAAAGTGGTTGCTAGTAGTGGGCTAGGGACTGGGAGAGAGGAAAAGATAAGATACAATGGAAAGGGGCACAAACAACT
The DNA here is from genome assembly GCF_046562875.1 of Panthera onca. Taxonomy (NCBI): domain Eukaryota; kingdom Metazoa; phylum Chordata; class Mammalia; order Carnivora; family Felidae; genus Panthera; species Panthera onca. The sequence continues at coordinate 49,182,931 of NC_138347.1, forward strand.
CTCAAGGTTCATGACTGCTCTATTCCTCGGGAAACACTGCAACAGTGAACATCATTTCTCACACTGTAGGGAACTATTTTTGAGCAGGATTGGTTACATATGTCACATTAGTCAAACTTATTCAATTATATACCTAAGACCTGTGTAACCTATTTCATATCATTTTATCTCAATAAAAATCACAAACATGTAAATAAAGGAGTTAAAATTCTACTAAAGACTACGCAAGGTTATCTCTTTGTTGTTCATTGAAACCCTCTAAAAACAATTTTAAAAAGGGTGTGTGAGAGAAACAATAAAGCAAGATACTGGTACAGCCTCAAACTCTACAAACTATGAAGCATACTTAGCAAACGTTGTGAAATCTAAAGCAACAAGACAGCATGGCAATGCTGACACATGAGCCACTTCAAATCTCAAACAGGATACAGATTTCCGAAAAGTAACACTAACTTAAGGAAGACATCCAACTAGGGTGGGAAACTAGTCATGGGAAAAGAAAGTATGTCTCTGAAAGATCTTGTTTCACTCAGTGGGTTAGAAGAAACTAAATAAGAAATAAATGGTTAGTTTCTCAGGAAAAGGAGACTGCTGAAATAAAAAGTAAGGAAAAAGAGAAGACAGAAGACTATAACACAAACACTTAATATCCAAAGAGCTCTCAGGTGATCCACATCTACCTCTTGAAAGCCAAAAACTAAGGAAGACATGTATGACTGAAGGGTAAAGGAAAAAAAGCATTTAATAAGATACTGCTTAAGAAAACAAACCCAACAAAAAGCCTACGTCTACTTCCAAGAGGCAGTGTATGTGTGTGTGTGTGTGTGTGTGTGTGTGTGTGTATACTTAAAATTATATATAGTATATATAACATTTATTCCACAATAAATTCAATGTCCTAACAAAATACATACATGCAAAGTGACTAAATTTTCTTTAAAATTATGTTTTTTTCTTCCTATTAAATTGGCAACAATTTTACTGTGTGATAATATCCAGTGCCAGTAAGTTTCTAGCAAAATGGGAGCTTTCATTGGTGGCAATATAAATTAGTGCACAGTTTCTGTAAGACAATTTTGCAATGTTTATTAAAATTTAATATACAAATTCCCTTCAACCCAGTAATCCCACTCAAAAATAGTTTTCTACATATGAAAAATGATATTCAAAAAAAAAATGATGTTTGCTGCAGCACTGTTTCTATTAGCAAAACTCTGGAAACAATCTAATACCAGTGCACTAAGCAAATTATATATGGTGACAGATGGTTAACTACGCTTGTGGTGAGCACAGCAAAACATAAAGAGAAGCTGAATCACTATGCTGTACACTTGAAACTAATGTAATATTGTGTGACAACTATATTCAAAAAAATTTTTTAATTATAGTATTTTTATATTTTTAGAGTACTACAAAGCCAAAAAAAATAAAGGAAGTATATCTAAATGTGTTAAAATAGAAAAAAAATTTAAAAAATATTAAATGCAAACAAAGCACAGAACAGTGTAGATTTCATGATCCCTGTTCTGTAACAATCAAAAAATAATATAAATTATTATTTTTATGGGCATATGTATTTTTTTTTCTTGAAAGGAATGAAAAAAAGCTATTAATAGTGGTTGCCTTTAGGAAAAAGGAACAGAGAAAGATTCTTTAGTCTTTTCACCTGTACCTTTCTATACACCCCAAATTTTCTAACCTTACACAATTTCTTTTCTGTCAACAGAAGTCATCTTGACTCATTGATCATTTTTTATACAAAATACAAAAAAGAGAAACAAATGTATTATTTGATGATGTGAACTGAATTGTGCTCCCCATACCCATTCTATATGTTGAAGTCCTAACTGTCAAGACAACTGTTTGTGGAGATGGGCTCTTTACAAAGGTAATTAAGTTTAAATGAGGTCATAAGGGTAGGGACTTACTTAACCCAGGGATTAGTTTGCTTTTAAGAAGAGAAGCACCAGGATGTAGGTACACAGAAAAAAAGGTCATAGGCAGACACAGCAATAAGATGGCCATCTCTAAGCCAAGGAGAAAGGCAATAGAGAAATCAACCCTACCAGCACCTTGATCTTGGACTTCAGCCTCTAGAACTATTGGGAAATAAATTTCTGTTGAGCCACCCAGACCATGGTATTTTGCTACATGAGCCCTAGGAAATGAACACAGGCTCAAATGGATAAACTGGAAAATCTGAGAAAAATTCTATTTTTAAAAAGTGACCAGGCAACAGAAAAAAATATATATACTTAAAATGTGCCATCTTAAGAGTTATTCACAAAAGCTCCATAAAAATGCTTAATAGTGATAAAGTTAAAATTTATAATCAGAATATCTTCTAAAGTACAGTTGTGTCACATTTTAAAATATACCCTCTATAATTTACAAAACAAGAGCAAAAGAGCAAATGATTCTAATAAGCTTAGTATTCTTGTAAATTTAAAATACATTGTACAATAATGAGATTTAAATTTCAAGAAAACACTCATGCAAAATCAGGTATACTTAGATTTAAACTAAAGGAGACCCTAACTTCATCACTTCAACAAATACCAGAAATACACTAATTAAAAACTTGTGATTAAATAACACAAAAAACCCAAACAAGGACATATAAAAAAATGAAAACTCAATTTTATTAAAATATTTTAAACATCACCGGGCACCTGGGTGGCTCAGTCAGTTAAGCATCTGACTTCAGCTCAGGTCAGGATCTCACAGTTTGTGAGTTCAAGCCCCTTGTGGGGCTCTGTGCTAACAGCTCAGAGCCTGGAGCCTGCTTCAGATTCTGTGTTTTCCTTTCTCTCTGCCCTTCCCTGCTAGCACTCTGTCTCTCTTTCTCAAAAATAAATAAACACTGGGGCACCTGGGTGGCTCAGTCGGTTAAGTGTCCGACTTCAGCTCAGGTCATGATCTAATAGTTCGTGGGTTTGAGCCCCGCATCAGGCTCTGTGCTGACAGCTCAAAGCCTGGAGCCACTTTGGATTCTGTGTCTCCCTCTTTCTCTGCCCCTCCCCCACTCACACTCTTGTCTCTCTAATATAATTAAGCATTTAAAAAATTAAAAAATAGGGGCGCCTGGGTGGCGCAGTCGGTTAAGCGTCCGACTTCAGCCAGGTCACGATCTCGCGGTCCGTGAGTTTGAGCCCCGCGTCAGGCTCTGGGCTGATGGCTCGGAGCCTGGAGCCTGTTTCCGATTCTGTGTCTCCCTCTCCCTCTGCCCCTCCCCCGTTCATGCTCTGTCTCTCTCTGTCCCAAAAATAAATTAAAAAAATGTTGACAAAAAAAAAAAATAAAAAAAAAAAATAAAAAAAAAAAAATAAAAATAAAAAAATAAATAAAAAATTAAAAAATAAATAAACATTAAAAAATGTTTTAATATTTTCAACACACTAAATAATATTATGTACTTTAAAAAAATAGTTTTTATTTACCCCCTGCAAAGGGAGATCCCAGCGTTCTGAGCTTCTGAGTTTGGACAGTGATGACTGAACACGAACATCCTCTGATTTTGCATTTAACATCTTTGTTATCTGAAATCAGAATGAGAAAATAATTGATCTAACTGAGAAATAAATAAGAACTGAATCAGCTAACAGAATCATTATATTACCTGCGTTAATATTTTGCTATTAGTTTTTCAGTTTTTTTAAATAAGCTCAACACCTAATGTGAGGCTTTAACTCACGACCCTGAGATCAAGACTTGCATCGTGTACTGACTAAGCCAACCACATACCCCATTTTGCTATTAGTTTTAAATTCAGTGGTTAATTTATAGGTAGTTTAATATAATTTTATTCTAAAAACCTCTCATTCAGTATTAAGGTAGATAAATAAAGTATCACAATAGCTTCCTAACTATAGTTAGGCTTTGCCTAGTATGAGCAAGCCATACTATATTCTCTTACCTACAGTCTCTATCCCTTCTAATCTTTCAAATACTATCCCCGGAGTTCTTTAGTACACAAATCTAAATATGGCTACAATACTTAACATACAACAACCGCACCTACTACATACAGATAAAACTCTTAACAATCTGGGCTCTTTAACATCACCCACACATCACAAACTCTACATCCCACCACACTGTTTACTCAACCTCCTTCAAACACATCATATTATTTCATATCTCTAGACCTTTGTATGTACTGCTCCCTTTGTATGTATGTATGAAGAATGCCCTTCCCTCTACTTGTCCCTTATAAAACACTTCAGATTCTGCTCAAAATTTGTCTCCTATCCACACAACTGTCACTCCCAAACCAAGGCATTCCTTTCTCTGGGTATTAGTAGTTGGTTCATTTTTATTACACTATTTATATTACATGTATCATACTATATTATAAATATTTGTCTATATGTCCATCTTCTTCTCCAGGCTATGGAGGTCCTTAAGCAGAGGACCTTAACTTAGTCACCTTTAGATCTCTGAAGTGTATGGCTCATGTATGCTGTATAAACAAATGAATGTATGGATTACAACCACAAGTTTGAAATCATTTGTTTAGAATTTAAATACCTTAAATTTCACATTAAGAGAAAGTTATAAATGATAGTTAAGCATCAAATTCAGCCTACAAAATATAACATAATAAGTACTATATCAACTACATCCATTAGCAATCCATAAAATGATTTCAGTGAGAGTAAAGTGTAAGTCATGAGAACACAGTAAATTTGAACAAAGGTTATCGCAACCCTTATTTCACAGCAATCTGAGTTGATCCTCCAAGGCACTAATAACTTCTTAATTACTTATACCTAATCTGTATAAAAAGGTACCTATTTTTATGTTTTCATCTGCAAAAAACAATATTATCTCTAAGTCATTTCCTTCATATTCTTAATTAGGGAACAACAATTGCTTCCTCAAAGGGTAACGATAAGGTCTTCAGGCTGTTCACACCCATGGATTCGTTGTGAGCAGGTTATTTAGCCTATATTGGATAATGTGGCATATTATATTTTTCCCAAAATGGCCACACCAATATTCCACATTCCACATGCTCTTCTCACAATGTGACAATGACAGTCCTCCAACATCAGGTGCAGTTTACGTTCCTTCCCCTTGAATCTGGGCAGACCTGTGACTTCCAAGGCTAGATCATTAAAGGTAATACTTATATTGCTTCAGCCTGGCTTTTGCATGCTTCTGTGTTCTCTCTTCCTTCCTCTCTTTTTTTTCCTCCCTTTCCCTCAATACACATTCCTCAGGAGACCTGAGCCAATAGAAAAAAATCTTGGACACCCTTAAGCCACTATACTGGAAACATCGAAAAAGAAATAAATCTACACCATGATACTGAGTTTTCTCAGCACAGGAATCAAGATAAGTGAGTGAGCAAGCCTTCAAAGTGATCAAAGGCCCTGACCTCCAAGCCAACCTACCTAACTCGCAAGTGAAAAAAAGAAAAGTTATCTCCAATTGAACCATGCCCAGACTGCAGATTCCTGAATAAAATAAGTTCAAACTACTAAGTTTGGGGTAAGTAGTTGCATGGCCCTTATAATAACCTAAAAAGTTGCCCAGTTCAGGGAAACAATCAACAGAACTAGAAGGCAACCTATGGAATGGGAGAAGATATTTCTGAAATACTTATTTGATAAAGGGTTAGTATCCAAAATCTATAAAGAACTTATCAAACTCAACACCCCAAAAACAAATAATCCAGTGAACTATTGCGAAGAAGACATAAACAGGCACTATTCCCAAGGAGACATCCAGATGGCTAACATGAAAAGATGCTCAACATCACTCATCAGGGAAATCCAAATCAAAACCACAATGAGATACTACCTCACACCGGTCAAAATGGCTAAAATTAACAATTCAAGAAACAACATATGTTGGCAAGGATGTAGCAAAAAGGGAATCCTCTTACACTGTTGGTGGGAATGCAAACTGGTATAGCCACTCTGGAAAACAGTATGGAGGTTCCTCAAAAAATTAAAAATAGAACTACCCTACGAACCAGCAACTGCTCTACTGGGTATTTATCCAAGGGATACAGGTATGCTGTTTCAAAGGGACACGTGCACCCCATGTTTATAGCAGCACTATCAACAATAGCCAAAGTATGGAAAGAGCCCAAATGTCCATCGACTGATAAGCGGATGAAGAAGATGCGGGGTATATACAAAAAGGAATAATACTTGGCAATCAAAAAGAATGAAATCTTGCCATTTGCAACAATGTGGATGCAGCTGGAGTGTATTACACTAAGCAAAATAAGTCAATCAGAGAAAGACAAATATTATACAATTTTACTCATCTGTGGAATTTAAGAAACAAAACAGATGAGCATAGAAAAAAGGAAGTAAAAATAAGTTAAAAATAGGGAGGCAAACCATAAGAGACTTTTTTTTTTCATAAGAGACTTAAATAGTGAGAGCAAAATGAGGGTTGCTGGAGGGGAAAGGGGAAGGAAATGGGCTAAATGGGTGATGGGCATTAAGAAGGGCACTTGTTGGGATGAGCACTGGGTGTTATATGTAGGTGATAAATCACTAAACTCTACTCCTGAAACCAATACTACACTATATGTTAACTACCTTGGATATTAAAAAAAAAAAGAAAGAAAGAAAAAAAAGTTACCCAGTTCAAACTTGTAGGACAGTAACTAAAATTTAGAAAAGTACTGTGTATTCTGTAAAATTAGTTTCTTATAAAATACTGCTGATGTCTTCTGTAGAAGATTTTATATTCTTTTTCCACAGTAACTTGTTTTCAATCATTTTACCTATGAATGGCTTATACTCAGTATCAATGAATTATTTACCCTAATAAATATTTATGTATACTTCCATTAGGACAGACACAAAATATAATTTAACCTATATTCAAAAAGGGCAGTTCTTGGGGCACATGGGAGCTCAGTTGGTTAAGCATCTGACTTCCTGATTCCAGCTCAGGTCATTATCTTATGGTTTGTGAGACTGAGCCCGTGACAGGCTCTACACTGACACTGTGCAGCCCACTTAGGATTCTCCTCTCCCTCTCTCTCTGCCCTTCCCCTGCTCATTCTTTCTCTCTCTCTCTCTCTCTCTCTCTCTCTCAAAAATAAACAAACATTAAAAGAAAAAGGGCAGTTCTCTATTCCCTCCAAAGTATAGACACATGAAATACGGATATTTATTAAAACTCTATAAACTAGCATTAAAAGCTTTGAAAATAAAAGTATATATAAATATTTATGAAAAGGGATATAGACCACATATTATTTTAATATAGAAAAACTAGAAATAATAAAAGAACAATAATACAAAATTATGGCAAAATTAAACCAAGTAAGATACTATTCAGTTGTTATTAAATAACATGTTCCAGAAAATTAATGATATTAAGAAATTATTTTGGGGGAGCCTGACTGCCTCAGTCAGAAAAGCATGCAACTCCTGATCTCAGGGTCATGAGTTTGAGCCCTACTCAAACTGGGTGGAGAGATTACCAAAAAAAAAATAAACTTTAAAAAAAAAAAGAAATTATTTCAAATAAAATAAGTATAAAAGAAAAACACAGATTCAGAATGATCTTTCTTTATAAGGCAAAAAAAAAAAATCCATGAATAGAAATAAAATGTGAAAGGCTGTACATAACAATGTTTGACAGTGATTATCTCTAGTGAGATAAGAGATGAATTTTATTTTCATTTTTGTGTTTTCCTAGCTTCCAAATGTTTTGATAGGAATACAATGCAACTGTTAAAGGTAAGGGAAAAAATATTAATATTTAAAGCTCCAGAAAAGCCTCTGCTGTAGCTTCCTGATTAATAAATTATAGATTTAAATCTCTCACACTAATATTGTATACAAGCATAGGACAAGCAGATTTCAGGTACAACTAACTACTGTCAGTTTTTTCCATGCTCACTTTTTTCTTAATGACTGATAAAAAAATAATGTAAGCCTTTTTGCAACAACTTGATCTAGTCTTACACAAATTTTAATCATGGTCTCAGCTGTGTACAACCAATAAAGATTCTAAGCTATTCATGATTCTATAAAGCATACATTATAATTCCATTTACAAGAATCAGAAGGAACTCCTAACACTCTCAAGTATTTCAACAGGCTTCTAATAAAGATTCAAATTTAAACTTTTAAGGCAAAAATGGGTTCTAAATCTCCTTCCCTTCACATTACACTTAAATATATCAATAGAACTCTAATAACTTCCCCAAAACAAAGCTCAAGAACATTTATTTTACTTACTAATGTTCAAATGTAATACTAAACAAGCTCTTCAGCAGATCAAGTCATGTAGTCACCTTCAGGTTCATTCTATACCTGATTCATTATAGTATAGCCTTCAAAAAGAAAATGCTATCAAAAGCAGATAATCCAGGAGAAAAAAAAGATGCTGGAATCCACTGACAAGTTACACATTACTAACATATGCTCATTAAATTGTTCAGGCTAAAATGATCTCTGCCATGTTCTTAATACAGAACTTCAGAATCTTAATCGCTTACTTATTCAGATACTACTTAAATATAAAGTTATTATTTAAAGAAAATTGGGGGTCTGTCCAAAGGTATGGCTATTACTTACCAAGGAAGAATAAAAGTCTTATTTTTCAGGGTGCTTGGATGGATCAGTTGATTAAGTGTCGGACTCTTGATCTCTGCTCAGGTCATGATCTCATGGTTCATGAGATTCAGCCCTCTGAAGTGCAGAGCCTGCTTAGAATTCTCTCTCCCTCTCACTCTCTGTCTCCCCATCCCCACCCTCTCAAAATAAATAAATAAATAATTTTTTAAACTCTTATTTTTCAATATTCAAACTAGAATAGCAACTTCCTCATACGTAAATCCAAAAACTATGGATCCCCCATTAGCAGAATTCAAGGTATTCACACTCTTACTTCACATATACCAAGATATCAGCTTTGGGGCACCTGGTTGGCTCAGTCAATTAAAATTAAGCATATGACTCTTGATCTCAGCTCAGGTCATGATCTCATGGCAAGTTCCAGCCCGCACTGAAAGGAGACTGCTTGAAATTCTCTCTCTGCCAATCTCTCTGCTCCTCCCCCCATGTGTTTTCTCTTTTTCTCTCTCTCTCCCTCCCTCTCTCTTTCTCTCTCAAAATAAATATATAAACTTGAAAAAAAAAAGAAAAACAGGGAGTGAGAGGGTGAACAGGCTTGAATTAACCTACATTCAGCTATTAAAAGGCCAGTGGCACCTGGGTGGCTCAGTCAGTTAAGCATCCGACTCTTGGCTTCACTCAGGTCATGTCTCACAGTTAGTGAGTTGGAGCCCCACATCAGTCAGTCTCTGCGCTATAAGCTTGGGATTCCCTCTCTCTCCACCCCTCCCCTGCTCATACTCTATCTCTCTCTCTCTCTCTCTCAAAATAAATAAACTTAAAAAAATATATCCAAAAAAAAAAAAAAGGCCAGGAATAATTTAGGAAATAATGATGTTCCAGAGATTTAGCTACAAGGATAACAACTACAGCACTGTTCATAATTTCTTTTTTTAATTAAAAACAATTCAAGGGGTGCCTGGCTAGCTCAGTTAGTAAAACATGTGACTCCTGATCTCCGTGTCATGAGTTTGAGCCCCATGTTGGGTGTAGTTTACTTAAAAAACAAACAAACAAACAAAACTCAAAAATACAATAGGATATTGATTAAATTAACTGTGATACACCCATATAACTGAATACAATGTAGCCATTAAAAATGTTTGCTACTGTTTTCCTGGTACTTATGCCTAGTATAGTGTCCAATACATGTTAAGTACTCAACAAATACCTACTGAGCCATACTTTAAATTTGATTTCAGAAAATGATGTTCATAATATATAGTTAAGCAGAAAAAGCAAATTATAAAACAGTATTCTGTGGTTTTCTATTTTTTAATATTTAAATATGTGTTTGTTATACATGGATATGCAAATAGAAAAACTAGGTGGGAATGCAAGCTGGTGCAGCCACTCTGGAAAACAGTATGAAGGTTCCTCAAAAAATTAAAAATAGAGCTACCCTATGACCCAGCAATTGCACTACTAGGCATTTATCCAAGGGATACAGGTATGCTGTTTCGAAGGGACACGAAACTATGTAACTATGTACTATGTAACTAGGTACTACGTAACTATTAGTTATATGCTAACTAATTTGGATGTAAATTTAAAAAAAATAAAACATAAAACAAGTTAAAATAAAAACAAAAAAAAAATAGGAAAACTAGGAAGATATACATCCAAACATTAATTTTGGTCCTGCCTGAGTGGTCTTTTTTCCTCAACTCACTTTTCTAATTTCTCTACAACAAACTGGTATTGCTTTAGAAAAAAAAATTTTTAAGTTTATTTGTTTATTTTGAAAGAGAGAGCGAGCAATGGGAGGGGCAGAGACAGAGAATCCCAAGCAGGCTCTGCACTGTCAGCACAGAGCCCTATGCAGGGCTCAAACTCACAAACCATGAGACCATGACCTGAGCTGAAATCAACAGTCTGATGCTTAACTGACTGAGCCATCCAGGGGCCCCTTCAGAAATATTTTTCAAATACTTTAAAGTCAAAATGTATCAGTGTCTTGTACCTATACCCATCACAGCCCTAATTCTTTCAGTAATTTATTTCCCTAGCTACCTTGAGAGAAAAAGCAGTAATATAAACTACTAACAAGAATTTAATATGCTGGGGCACCTGCATGGCGCAGTTGGTTAAGTATCTGACTACAGCTCAGGTCATTATCTTGCCGTTGGTAGGTTCGAGCCCCATGTCGGACTCTGTGCTGACAGCTGAGTCTGGAGCCTGCTTCAGATTCTGTGTCTCCCTGTCTCTCTCTCTCTCTCTCTGCCCATCTTCTGCTTGCACTCTCTCCCTCTCAAAAATAAATAAATATTTAAAAAAAAAAATTTTTAAGAATTTAATATACTGGGGCACCTGGGTGGCTCAGTTGGTTAAGCGCCGACTTCAGCTCAGGTCATTATCTCATCGTTCGTGAGTTCGAGCCCCGCATCAGGCTCTGTGCTGACAGCTCAGAGCCTGGAGCCTGCTTTGGATTCTGTGTCTCCCTCTCTCTCTGCTCCTTCCCCACTTGTGCTCTTTCTCCATCTCTCAAAAATAAATAAACACTAAAAAAAATTTTTTTTAAAAAAGTATCAGTACTGAGGGGCACCTGGGTTATTCAATCATTTAAGCACCTGACTCTTGACTTCAGCTCAGGTCATGATCTCACAGATTCAAGCGCGCTAGGTTCTCTCTTCCTCCCTCTCTGCCCCTCTTCCCCCTCAAAATAAATAAACTTAAAAAAAAAAAAAAAAAAAAAGCAGCATGTCCAAAGGGCACAGAAGCCAAACTAAAAGATCTGCCAATACCAAAGCTAGAACATTTGAGCAACAAAACCAATAATGCTACAATAAATTATAACCCATAGAATAAAATACCTATGAATCCATATTGATAAAAATAAATAACTGAATAAATAAATAAGGAGGGAAGAGGGGCAGGTCTCCCTTACAGAAGAACTTCAATTAATAAATATGAAGGGAATGAGGGAAATAGAAAATCACCAATAGACTATTGTATACACAATCGCTGCAGGCAAGATCCACCACTAGGTGGTTAAACAGTGAGCGAAAGTTTAAGAAACAGTGTATTTGCAGTACAGATTCAAAGTAGCTCTCCCAAGATACCTATTACAAAGTGAAGGAGTAACCAGATAGAAGCCATCTTAAGCAGGCAGTCAGGACTGACATAACCAGTAATGGTTACACTGATAGGATACACTGAGAAGGGCACATCACATATTCTTTCCAAAACACCATAACTTTAATCTAATTATAAGAAACCAGAGATTGGGGCGCCTGGGTGGTGCAGTCGGTTAAGCGTCCGACTTCAGCCAGGTCACGATCTCGCGGTCCGTGAGTTCGAGCCCCGCGTCGGGCTCCGGGCTGATGGCTCGGAGCCTGGAGCCTGTTTCCGATTCTGTGTCTCCCTCTCTCTCTGCCCCTCCCCTGTTCATGCTCTGTCTCTCTCTGTCCCCAAAAAATAAAAAATAAAAAAACGTTGAAAAAAAAAAAAAGAAACCAGAGACAAAGCCAAATTGAGAGATATTCAACAAAATACTGGAAAAATCACAGTACTCTTTTAAAATGTCATGACCATGAAGGAATACGGACTGAAGAACTGTCACAGAATGAAGGAAATCAAGGAGACATGACACCTAAATGCAACGTGGGATCCTGGAATAGAAAAATGACATTAGTGTGAAAAAGAAAAGAAAACAAAACAAAACTGGGGCACCTGGCTGGCTCAGTCGGTGGCGCATGAGACTCTTAATTTCAGGGTTTTGAGTTCAAACCCCACATTGAGTGTAGAGATTACTTTAAAATAAGATTTTTTTTAATGTTTATTTATTATTGAGAGAGACAGAGTGCGAGTGGGGGAGGGGCAGAGAGAGATGGGGACACAGAATCCGAAGCAGGCTTCAGGCTCCGAGCTGTCAGCACAGAGCCTGATACAGGGCTTAAACTCGTGAACCATGAGATCATGACCTGAGCCAACATCGGATGCTTAACCGACTGAGACACCCAGGCCCCCCCAAAACAAAATCTTTAAAAAACCTTAAGAAATCCAAATGTCTGTAGCTTAAAGTATTGTACCAACATTAATTTCTTAATTGTGGTCATTGCACTGTGGTTATGTAAGATATTAACACTAGGGGAAGCTGAGTGAAGGGTAGATGCAAACGCTGTACTATTTCTGTAAATTTTCTGTAAATCTAAAGGTACTGGAAAATAAAAAGTTAAAAAAAAATAGTGCAGTTCATCTAAAAATAAAACAAATGTATTTACTCAAAACTATGAACTTCTAATGGTGGACTTTCAGATTCAACTGCATGAAGCAACAGCCTAAAACAGAGCATTTCACTTCACTGGAGGTATTAAACACAGAAGCAGCAGTAGTCAATACAGAGGTATTTAAAATTGGGAATGGTAGCAATGTGAGAATTTCTTTTTATCCCCCTCATTTACGCCACTGAAGCCAAATCCAGAATTTTGAGTGAATCCACACACAAATCCACGCTCCACAAATGTGAAGTAAGCCAAGGCAGAAGAGTACCTAAAGCCATACTTTCTGTTTGGTCTTGTGGTCTGTGTGCTCTTGATTCTCTCTCAAAGCCCTCTTTATGGTTTCTTCTCCCTCTTTGTTCCATGAAATGTACCAAATTAAAGTTCTCTCTGTCAAATTAAAAGTCCTCTCTGCATAATTTGGAATGCTTCAGTAAAAGGTGTCTAATAAATTATTACAATGTATATCAGGATACTACTGTGTTTAAGTCACAAAATGCTAGGGGCGCCTGGGTGGCTCCTTTAAGCATCAGACTTCGGCTGAGGCTGTGATCTCACAGGCTAGAGCCCTCCATCAGGCTTTGCACTGACAGTGCAGAGCCTGCTTGGAATTCTCTGTCTCTCCCTCTCTCTCTCCAGCCCTCCCCCACTTGCATTCTCTCTCTCTCTCTCTCTCTCTCTCTCTCTCTCTCTCTCTCTCTCTCAGAATAAACTTAAATAAATAAAATATCACAAAATTCTAGAGGAAAAAAGATCATTTTTCTAAAAACAAATTATATTTTTTGAAACACTTTCTACATAGGTAGAAACTTCATTTTGCTTCTTTTGCTACTCTTGGCTTACATAAAAGAACTAAATAAATTTTTTTTAAAGTTTCACAGGAAATATTTTAAATAGTAATTTTCAGCACATGACTTGAGCACAACTTTTGTATATCTACAGTATTAAAATGAATGAATGATAACTAATATATTCAGTTATCAAAGAAATGCTGGGTTATGTTTTATATAAAATCTAAAATAAGGTCTGGAAACTGTACTGATACATCTCACAATGATTTAAGTAAGTCACATCCCAGAAATTTTCTTGGTTAACCCTTGAAATAATTAGGATATACCATTCCCTATAAAACACTGATTAAGTTTTTATATTTTCTTTAAATTTTTGTTTAAAAACTAAATAGCAAAATACTTTCAATATTAGTAACTCTGAAGATAATGAACAGATTAAAAGCAAAACTAATGCATACCTTATGTAACTCAGAAGATGAAGACTTTTTCCTTTTTCCTTCTGTGACAATTTCTACAAAGACATGGTAAAAATTATCATTTAATATCTAAATGAAATACACAGTGTAATAAAATAAATCCTCTCACAGCTATCCTTTGTTTTAAATTAACCTGTTAGAATTTGAATTTACATTGATATATTTTACAGAATCTAATGGACTAAACATAAAGGTCAAAAAATAATCTGAAGAGCAGCAAGTTCTCACAAAATGTCTTCATTAAATAATATATATGATGACAATAGAAAAAAGAAGAAAACTTGGCTCTAAGAACTAAATAAAATATCACCCAGCAAAAGTCCAATAGGTGTTCAACAAATGTTGGTTGAACCATATGACCAGATAGATTTTTGTAATTGGGAAGCGGGGGAATGAAGCAAAAGGTGAGAGTTACATTGGGAATATTCTACAAAAACATTTTCAGGGGTATCTGGGTGGTTCTGTCAGTTAAGTTCCGACTCTTGATTTTGACACAGTTCTTGAGATTGAGCCCCGCATCAGGCTCTACACAGACAGTGTGGAGGCTGCGTGGGATTCTCTCTCTCAAAATAAACTTAAAAAAAAAAAAAAATCTGCAAATGTGTTATTAGCTCCCTCTCCCTTTATAAAAGATATGTTTTTTGCCCCAAATTCTTGCTCTTAGACTTGTTAGCACTTCTGAAGAAAGTCACATAATAGTAACTGCAAATACTACTTACTACTATTACTACTACTAACTACAAAACTCACACTTGTTTTTTTTTCTTTTAATGTTTATTCATTTTTGAGAGAGACACATACAGTGTGAACAGGGGAGGGGCAGAGAGAGAGGGAGACAGAAGTTGAAGCAGGCTCCAGGCTCTAAGCTATGTGCACAGAGCCCCACACAGGGCTCAAACCCATGGCCTGCAAGATCATGACCTGAGCCCAAGTCAGCCACTTAACCTACTGAGCCACCCAGGTGCCCCAAAATTCACACTTGTTTTAACAAAGACTTTCAAAGTTAGTTAACAGTTCTTTTATTCATCCCTGACTACTTATTCCATTTTGAGCTCCTATTACCACTTGAAAGTCCTTTTTGTTTTTTCAAAAGATGATCTTTCTTTGCTTCACTTAAAAGCCATGACTACAATATCATTAACTTCTCAAAATTTATTTGTATCTTTAACCATCTTCCCTCCTTTCTGCACATCTCAAGAAACTCGATTCCAATCTTCCCCATTTCTTTTGGAACCTCACCCCATCAATTATCTCCTACTTAATATCTTTCTCTTTCCACTGACCCCTTTCCAGCTCCATACCAATCTGATTTAAGTGTCTTAGAGTCTTAAGGAAAAAAAATTCCTTTCTACCTAATGTCCTACTCCAAATTGTTCAGAAATCTCTTTTTTTTTCTTTTTTTTTTTCTTTTTTTTTTTTTTTTTTTTTACATTTTGTTTTCCTTGTTTCATTCAGCCTCTTGAAATCTGGCTTCCGTCCTACTAAAATCAGTGGTAAAAGTAACCTCCTAATTGCCAAATTCAGCACTCTCACACTATTTTAACTCTGTAATTTACACTGCTTTTCACTCTCCTTGTTTCCTAATTTGCCCATCTGCCCACCAATGTCTCTTCCTCTTTACATTGAAATTAAATGTATGTGATTCAAGATGTTTTTCACTCTGTACGTTCTGTGGGTAATTCCATTCATGCCAATGGCTTCAGCTAACATCTATGCACATAATGTAGTTTTATCATGATTAATTGCAGATTCTGATTTTGACCTTCAAGTATCGTTCATTACACCTATAATGCAAAATATGCAGACAGCACCAGGGCCTACTAAAAAAATAAAGGTATATCATCATGGGACACTAGATCCTCAAGAAAGAACGGGGCGGGGGGGGGGGGGGGGGGAGAGAAGAGTTTCACAATCAAACAAGTTTGAATAACAGTGCATGCTCAGCTACTCTTTTGCAGAGGCTCAGTGTACTATAGCGTAACAAAGGCTCTAAAAATTCTGCAATAAATTAATTTTTCTTGTAACTACAGCTCTCATACTTATTTGTCCACAGAAACTTCTTTTTTCCAAGTGAGACTCACCCATGCCCTGTGACAGCAAAAGAAGTTAAAATTATATATTTTGTAATCAGACCAGACTTTGAATCCTGGCTCTGCTTCTTACTTGCTATTGCTAACAGTTGCTCACCCTCTCTAAATCCAGTTTTCTCATCTGTATATCAGAAATAATAACCACTTCACAGGGCTTTTGAAAGAATTAAAGTCCCTAAAATTCTTAGTACACTGCTTAGTACCAAAGTACTCAACGTATGTACCCTTAACTTAAATGAAAGTGAACACAGATTCCTTGCATGTTGCCTGAAGCAATCCATTGAAAACCTGAAATTCACTTGAAATTTCCTGTTTGAAATCAAAGATTCATTTGAAAATTGTTATCTATGACTCTAATTTATCTGTTATACTTTTGTTATTAAACATTTCTAATGGTCATTCTCCCTTGAATGACCTGTGCATTATTTAATTATTATTTTACTCAGTTGTTAGTGGACCCGTCTTTGGCACCAGTGAATTTTTTATCTGTGTCCCATTTAATTTACTGCTTTTGATATTCTGTGAACTTGAAAATAAGATATTCATGCTCATTGGGGTTACAAATAATTTTAAAATATAGATACAACGTACTCTGAAGAAAAGCTAGAGAAGCTTCTCACAAGTAAACTTTAGCATACAGACTTTGTAATTTCTCGTCTCACTGCTCAAAGGTGTTTTGTGCTTAATTCCTGATTAATGGACACATTACAGAAAAGTAAGTTAATCAGAGCTTTTGTGATTCTTCTATTTATAAAATTTTTCTTTTAATTTTAAAATATCAATTCATTTAAAAATAAACTCATTGCATGCTAACATGGCTCAAGTATTATATGAAAAATAATTGTTTTAATGTTGAGAAGAATGGCAGTATTTTACTTATTTGCAAATCTCTTTCATGTCTAGCTTAATAAAAGACAACTGTTTCCCCCCCATCTGTTTCTGCATTCAATTTGTTGTGATACATGTCATGTAGCCTCTGGAAAACTCTACTGTACACATGTGGGAGAATAAGAGGAAAAGGTAAACAGTGTCTTAGAATTGTTACAAAAATAATTTTGACCTCACAGACCCAGAAGGGTCTCAGGGAACCCAGAGGTCCCCAACACACCTTAAGAACCAGTGCCTAAAGCAGATTATAACCATGCTGGAAACCATCCCACTCTTAGAGTTATCAGTTACATGAATCCATAAATACTTGTTTTGTGTTTAACTTAAACCAATTGCAAGTGAGTGCTACTTGCAACTAAAAGATATATCAGCAATGCACTATGTAACCCTTTACAGTTTCTTCTTTAGGTGTATGTTTTAGGGAAACCTAGTGCAGTCTCACAGAGGAAACTTTGAAACTTCATTTTTTTTTTTTTCCCTACTGCCATCCACATTCTACTTCTAACTAAATAGAATTCTTCCTATTAATCAAATTCCTCTCTTTGGGTACTTGGAAATTCTGATAACCACAAATGTCACTTCCGGTCATAAGTTCAAGTTAGCAACCACTCCTAATGAAATGGCAAATATATGCATACAAATATCACACAGAATCCAGAATCCCTTCAAACCAACTGATTAGTTTTATTTCTGATAATCTGTGGAGAAAATTAAACATACTTTAGAATCATTCTTAAAAATTAATATTCGTCTCTTAAAACCAGATGAATACTGGAAAACAGCTAGGTAATATTAGATTTGAGAATGGGTTTTATACAATAGCAATTATTTTTCAAAAAGGACAGCTCCAAAAAGAAAATCACCAGGAAAAAAAAAAAATCTTCTCCAGAGGTATAGGTAACATAAACATCACTATCTTTTATGAAATAACAGCTGTGTTTTCAAATTTTACCTCCCACGGCTACTTGCATCATGTTAACTGTAATAAATGTGACAAGTGAAAGGAGATGGGATTTGCTGAAGGACAGGGTTAATATCTTGCTGCTCCCCCTCAAAAGAAATGTATTAAGATGAAATGCACTTAATTGAAAAAAGGCTGTGCATCTTAAACTGAAGAATAATAATCCCTAAAGCTCTGTTAGAAAGCATGCAATTGGCAGCAGATGAACAATGCGCATTTTCCTAATGTGTAAATTTTACATGAAGGTCTTAGAAGAGGAAAAAAAGTATATTAAAATAAACACTGATCTATTGCAGGCTGGTACTTTCATATATGTAATGCACATACTTTCAAAGGCAAAGAATATCCCTAGAAAACACACACACACACACACACACACACACACACACACACACACACACACAGTTGCTTATGAAAAGGGAGTCAGGTTTTTAACTGCTTCAAGCAATGTCCCAGAAATCCTGTTCACTCCTCCTTTGCAAATAAGGCAGAAAAAGGTTTGAGACGCACTGCCATCAGAGACTCCTAATAAATTTGTAATTGCTAAGACTGTCTCTGCAAAAATAAACGGTACAGTAAGAAAGGAGACAATGAATTAACTGATTCATTGGGTGTTAGTTTGTGGACTGAACTGTAAGCTTATTAAAAATAGACTCCTCCCCCTCTCCTCCTCCAGTGCATCCACAGGACTTAACACGAGGAAATGAGGTACTCTTAGCAGATGAGATCTTTGACAAAAACTTGTTGACTACGAGGAGCTCTACCTCTTGTCTTACAACTCCACTTTTGTGTTTCCAACATGTAGTACCCCGAGCTGAAGCCATAAAGCAATTTCAAAAACAAAAATACACGGAGAATAAAAACACAATGGAAGCACAACTTCAAATCCTTTGTTCGACTTTTTAATCACTTCTGGAAGAAGCAGCAGGAGGCTGGAAAAGAAAAAGGTTATTAAGAGGGCCTGTTCAAAAGAACGAAACCCGTCGCAGCGCTGATCTGAGCGACGAAGTGTCAATTAACAAGCCCCGCCTCTCCCCCTTTGCAGCCGCTGCTATACCTGCCCCGAGGTAAGGAGGTGAGAAGGAAGCTGAATCGAGAATCAAAGAAATAGAGAAAAAGTGGGGTCAGGGGCTGGAAGTGAAACTGGTACACTGGTGGAATTAGAAGAAGGCGTGGCAGGGGAGCGGCAAGCCAACCGGGAAGATTCCTGGGCCGACGAGACTCACGCAAGGTGTTCGGGGGACGAGGGAAAACCTGAAGGGGTGTTGGGGTTAAGAGCGGCCAGCGCTTTGATGACAGCTAGGACTCGGTCTCCGACTGGCAGAGGCGGGGGCGCCCCGGGAGTCTTCCATTGTGCGCGCCCCTCCGCTCGTACCCTCCCCGCCCCTCCCCTCCCCGCGCAAACGGGAGCCCGAGCCCCCACGGGAGCTCGAGCCCGAGCCCTCTCTGGTCCGGGCCGCCGCACCCGTCGCCGCCTGTACCTCCCATTTGCCCAAGGTTGAAGAGAATATGCTCAGCCCTCCTCCGACCCGTTCTCACCGGATGAAGATCGACGTCGCCCGGCCTTCCCCTTGTCCATCTTCTCTTCCTCCTGCTGGAGTCGCAGTTGCTGTCGCTGTCACCTCAAGACCCCTCAGGCTGGGGAAGAGAGGGGGAGGGGAGGGGGGGGAAGGAAAGCCAGGAAAGTACGAACAGCGCTTGCGCAAGAGCCGTCGCCTGCCCTCAGACCGGAAATCAGCTGCCCCTCCCACCTCACCCGGAAATCACTTCCTGGGACTTGTTTTCTCTGCGGGTTGCCACCTCGAATGCCTATTTAGTGGTACTATTCTTGTTATCTCTGAACCTATCGGAAAGTGAGGTTGTGTGCGTGGTTTTAGCCCGAGATCGTCTGCGGCTTTGTTTACTTTCAAGGCTGGGGTAGACTGAAAATTGAAAAAGGGGAAACTTTAGGAACTCCTGTAGTTTAATGACTCTCGCGAGGTGGCCCAGAAAAATGAAAATAAAAGGAATACTACACGGTCTCTCCTAGCTACTTGTCCTCAAGAGTGTCCTCAAACTCAGAAATAAAAAGACGGTAAAGCCACCTGTTAGCCTAGACATTGGCTTAGCATTTGGAGTGGAAATGTATTTGGTCAGCTGAGGAAAAATGGCATAGTAATAAAGAGGATCTCTTTTTAAAATTCACACTCATCATTTTTAAAGGTCCAGAAAAAAAGGTAAACTAGAACTCAGTTTTTTTAAAACATAAAACGCTGAAGTTATAGAAAGTGGATGGCTGTAAACTGGAATTCGTTCAACTATTGCTAAAGTACTTAAGAGACTAGCCCAGTCCTCAATGAACTCAGACTATTTTTAGACTTATTTTTCTTTTTCAGTTCTTTCAAAGGGCTCATCAGTTTAGAAAATTGCCCTGTTTTATTGGCCACGATATACATATTAGTTTTTTAAATGTGTAAGATGTAATCAGAGTAAGTTAAACATAATTCAGCTCAAACATGATTAGTCAGAGGCAAAACGATCTTAGAATGTTCCAAGCAGAAGGGATCTTGGAGCTACTTGAGCTTAACATCCCATCCCCTTTCCCCATTTGACCAAGGCCAATAAAGGGACTTACCTAACTGGCCCTAGAGCCCAGTCTCCTGCTTCTTGAGTCAAGCGTCCTTAATTACTGTATGATGTGTGCTGAGGTACAGGTAAGCCTCCAGGTGTTAAAGCCTATTTGGGCTCTTGGGCTCGGGGGAGTGTTTTACAGGGCAGGAATAGTTGAAAAGCAGGAATATTTCAGAGCTTGATGAGATTGAAATTCACGACAAGGGTTTCATTTAGAGGCCCTAGTTTATTTCTGTTTAACAAAGCAAAACACTGTTTAAAGAAAAAAAATAGCTGAATTTTAAGTTTCTTCATAAATCGACGTTTTTCATTGAATAATTTAACTCCGGAATCAAACCAGCTTAATTCATTTGCCAATATTGTAGGAAACAAATTAACTGCAAAAGATGGAAATAGAGCTGAGAGATGGGAACATAAAAAAGGAAAGTGTAAGTAGGCCTTATCCATTTCCACCCAAATTAGCAGCTTCCATAAAAGTAAGTGTTTTTAAAGTTTAGCAGTAAGACATTAGCTTATAAGAAATGAAATTATAAGAAGTTAATTATTTAGTTTGCAAATGTGTCACTTAGACTTCTTGAAACAAATATACCGTTCTGCTAATATACCGTGTAGCCAATTTGTCCCTTTGAATTGAAACTTGTTTCAAATAATGTTTGAAGATAAATGAACTTGAAGCTCAAGAATTTCAAATTTGCTTTTGGACCAGTATTTTTATTGTTAGAGCATTAATCTCTGTCTCATAGTTAACTGCACTGCAAACAACTAAAGGACTAAAAGTTCAGTTTCTACTTTTGAGAGAGTCAACCTCATTTTGCCTTTCATAAAAATAAGTGATGCTCAGGTGAGAGGTTTCTTATGTTAAAAATAAGAAAGACAAAAAAAAAAAAGTGATTGTCTTAGTATGTTTGGGGATAATGTCATTTTGCTCATGTACATTTAACTCACACTGTATAGAACCTTTCAAATTAAAATTATTTGAGATTAGAAATTCATCAGCCCAGTATTTTATAAGAGGAGAGGATGGACAGGTGTTATCTAATGGGTACGGCTCTTTATTGAGCATTAAAGGTGCATAAAAGTGATTACATTAAGTATTATATTTTTATTTTTGTTCTATGCAGTGGGTTTGGTTTTAATAGTTTCAAGACAAAGAGACAGTATGAAATTGATCAACCCTTTGTTTTACCCCTGGATTAACAATTTCTTTGAAGAGAGCTTAATAAAATCTGCAAAAGGCCCTTTGTCATCACAAGTGAATTAACTTTAAGTACAATATGAATGTAAAGAGGTTTAGATGGGCACTATAGATATCTGGACTTCCTATTTTAAAAACTAAAAGAAACAATGTGGAATTTCTTACCATGGGCTCCAGGAAAGCCTACAGTTTGCAAAGATACATGGAGTTATGTTATGTTGCTATTCGCTCCATTTTCATTAGTAATTGACTTTTATCTTTAAAATACTGAGAATTCTTACGTGAAGCAAGTTTTTCTTCCACATATAAATGAAGTAATCTGTAATTCATGAAAAGATACATAAGATTGTTTAGTTTTAAAGGTATCTTTTTTTTTTAAGTTAGTTTTAAGGATATCTTTTTTTTTTTTTTTTTTTAACAGTCAGCAACTGTAACTGCCCTGCAGTGGAACGGCCTGTTTCCACAAGTTATGAAAACCTGCAGTAACTCTAGGTATTTGAGGAGTAGATGGATAATCTGTTGTCCAAAAAGCTATAGAAGGAATCTGTGTTCAAGTTAGTTCTCTTCTTCAGAGAGAAGCATTGGAAGGCCCTTTAGGGATGGCTGGCAACACTAGCCATCAGTTGTTATGAGATGTTTCTCTTTATAATAGTTGACTAAACTTTTTTTTCTTTAACTTTTCTAGAAACTTCTGTTGCATACTCAAATTTGAGAAACCCAAGATTTGGTGACATCTAACTTTTTTTCTTTCTATTTCTAATATTCTGTTTCTATTCTATTCTATTTTTCTTTCTATTTCTAATAGCCTATTTCTGTGTCTTTACCTCAGCTACATTAAATTCAGCCACTTTAGTCTTTCCTGGGGAGAGGTAGGTAGGGAGAAGGAATCCTAGGAGGAAGGGATTTAGTTTGCTTTTTTTGAACCTTTCACATATGTTATTTCATTAGCTTTATCATTTTCTAGTTTTTTTTCTGTAATTTACTAAATAGAATTGTATACAAGCATAATTTTAGTAAAAAACTTCATTTTTGCATTCTGTGTTGAGAATAATCTGCTTTTGTATGAAAATAGTAATTATTTTCTTAAGACATGTTTTCTAGGATTCTTTATTTTGTTTTTCTAAATAAATAAAATCATGGTCATTGTAATAAAAAGCATTTAGATATTCTTAAATTTTCTGAGTGAAGCATCCTTCACTCTGTGCTTCCTAATGGCATAGGATATACAAAAGACCTCCAAAGTATACCAAAGGACTATAATCACTATAATAAGGTATTACTGAGTAACCACGGTTTTAGATGCTAACTTCTCAGGTGGTAAAATTTTATTTTCATAAAAGCTTACTGTTCATCTGTGAAGAATGTAAAATATTGCTTAGTAAAGCCAATTGATGATCCTGGAGAGAAAAGGAGCGCCTTAAAATCAAGCTAATTAAAATTATGTGCATCTGTGATTCTATTGCCCCAACTACTCACTTGTCAAATTCCTAGAAAGTAGAATGGTTTGCTAGGGGCTGGGGCAATGGGGAAATGAGTAGTTATCCCTTAATGGTTACAAAGTTAGATTTTGGCAAGATGAAAAACGTTCTATGGATAGATAGCAGTAACAGTGGCACAACAATGTGAATCTATTTAATGTCACTGAACTGTACAACTAAAAATGGCTAAAATAGTAAATTTTAGTATATTATACTACAATTTTTAAAATAAATAATTAGAGGGGCGCTGGGTGGCTCAGTCAGTTGAGCGTCCAACTTTGGCTCAGGTCATGATCTCGCAGTTCATGAGTTCAAGCCCCTATCGGGCTCTGTGCTGACAGCTCAGAGCCTGGAGCCTGGTTTGGATTCTGTGTCTCCCTCTCTCTGCCCCTTTCCCACTCAAGCTCTGTCTCTCTCTTTCTCTCAAAAAATGAATAAACGTTAAAAAAATTTTTTAATAAATAATTAGAAACAATAGCCATCCCTAAAACAAAAAATAACAGCTGTGTCAATCACCTAATCCAGGTTACTAGAAGAACCTAATTTGAAATTCTCATTAATAATTATTACTTTTTTAATTTTTCTTATGTTTATTTTTGAGAGAGATAGAGTACGAAGGGGGAGGGAGAGAGAGAGAGAGAGAGAGAGAGAGAGAGAGAGAGAGAGACACACACGCAGAATCCGAAGCAGGCTCCAGGCTCCATGCTGTCAGCGCAGAGCCCAACAGGAGACTCCAAACTCATGTAGCATAGGATCATGACCTGAGCCAAAATCAGACGCTTAATCAACTGAGCCACCCAGGCACCCCTAATATTCTAATTAATGATTATATACTATTCTCCATTATTCCATTCAATGTAAAATGACTAGGCTACTTGATGTAAGACACTAAGTGTCTAACAAATACCTTCACTAAATTTTTGGAAGATGAATGAAATAAGTTAAATATTATGCATTTACAAGATCACCGGTGAAAATGAATCTTCTCTCAGTCTCCTAGAGCTGCCTGAGTTACTTTGGGTATGTCATTTTACTTTGAAAATCCTTACTTCTCTATAAAAAAAACATTAACAATGAATATCAATAACATGCTTTGCAGCTCTAATAATCTTATTCCTAAAACTAAGCTATCTTGTTCCAACCCAATCCTTAGAGAACTAAAAACAGTTTGATGATTTTTCTCCTTTATTTAAATGAACCATCTTGATTTGTAAAAGAAAAAAACATAAATGCATAGGATATTCTCTAAGAATGATTAATAAATTGACATTTATTAACTTTAAAGTTATACAAGAAGCCTCTATAATTTTTAGAGAGCTTTGTGTGCATCTTTCTCCTGTATATGCAGCTAGAGGTCTTTTGCTCTTTACTAACTTATGCCCTTAGCAAAAATCATAAATTTCTAACAATAATACTTAAGTGCTTAGTATGTACCGGGCATTATTCCAAGAACTAGAGATACAGTAGTGAACAAAACAAAGTCTTTGTCCCTGTTCTCATGGAACTTACATTCTAATGGGTTGGCGGGGGAAGGGGTGCAGAAAATAAGCAAGTATATGTCAGCTGGTAGGAAATAAGTGCTTTAAAAAAAGAGAGGTAGAGAGAGGGAGGAAAGTGAAGGGAAAGGAAGGAAAGAGAAGGGAAGGAGCTAAGCATAGATAGGAGAATGAGGAAGAATTAGAATTGCCCTTTCAGATAGAATGCTCACATCTCTGATCAGATAACAAGTGGACAGAAATGTGAAAGAAATGAAATATCTACAGGAAGAGTGTTCCAAGCTGTGGGCATAGTAAGGGGGAATGCCCTAAACAGGAGCTTGCTCCACAGTTGGAGGCAAAAAGGGCAGGTGTGGCTAGAGTGAAGTAAGCAAGAGCATAGTGGGAAATGACACCTGAGAAAGAGCTAAGAGCCAGATCATGCAGCTAGATGAGTAGGCAAGTAAGGCAATGACATTGAAGAGCTAAGGGCCATGTGGGACCTTGCAGGCAGTGATAAGGACCTAATCTTTTATTCTGAGAGGGGAAACCATTGAGAATTTTGAACAGGTGTGTGAGATCCAATTTAGAGGTTTTGAAAAGATTACACTAGCTGCTATGTGGAAAACAGACTGCATGATGATAAGAGCTTATGCAAAGAGATTATATAGGAGACTTGATAATGTTACTTGATAAAGTTATTGTTGAGTTGAACTAGGGTGATAGAGGTGGAAGGGTGATAAGTGATTAGATTACAGGTGTATTTCAAATAACAGAGCCTAGGGATGCCTGGGTGACTCAGTCTGTTGAGCTTCACATGTGACTCTTGATTTTGGCTCAGGGCATGAGCTCATGTTCCTGAGATGGAGCCTGCTTGGGATTCTCTCTCTCTCTCTCAATCTCTCTCTCTCTCTCTCTCTCTCTCTCTCTCTCTCTTTCTCTCTCTCTCTCTCTTTCCCTCTCCCCTCCCCTGCACACACATGCACTCTCTCAAAAAATAAAAAATTAAAATACATTAAAAAAAATAAGAGCCTAAAGATTTGCTGATTAATTGGATTGACTGTAAAAGAGAGAAGGAACATTTAAAGCATGAGCAACTGAAAGAATAAAGTTGCCATGTACTAAGATAGTAAAGAGTAGAGAGAGTAGATTGAAGAAGGTATTTTGGGCATGTTAAGCTTGAGATGGCTAAGTCAATATACCTAGTAGACAATTAGATATAAATTTAGGGGAGAGTTTCAGGTTGGAGGATATTAACCAAGCAAAATGTGCTAGAAATCATCTAGCTTTTCATTCTGGAAGATACTCTCTACCTTGCTCCTGTTCACCCCATCACCACCTATCCTTTATATATCTATGTGCCATTTTGTTTTTCCAGTTTGCAAACTCTCATTCTTCAGCCCTGAGAAGTGTCTCAAACAACTAAGTATACAAACACCGAACAAAAGTGGAAAAGATCATTAAATGTTGTGCTATGTGCTGTTAGAAAATACTGATTAAGGGGCACCTGGGTGGCTCAGTCGGTTAGGTGTCAGACTTTGGCTCAGGTCATGATATCATGGTTAACGAGTTCAAGCCCCACATTGGGCTCTGTGCTGATAGCTCAAGGCCTGGAGACTGCTTTGGATTCTGTGTCTCTCTCTGCTCCTCCTCACTTGCACTCTGTCTTTCTCTCAAGAATAAATAAACATTAAAAATTTTTTTAAAAAATACTGATTAAAAAAGAATGAAAATACTGATTTTGTTTATTTTACTTTCTGATTAAAAAAGAGTTAAATAGCTAACAAAATTCTTTGCTTAGTTCTTTGAGGTTTTTTTTTTTTAAGAAGAAGAAATTGATCTGTTTTTTAAAAATTTTTTTTAATGTTTTTATTTATTTTTGAGACACAGAGAGACAGAGCATGAGCAGGGGAGGGGCAGAGAGAGAGGGAGACACAGAGTCCGAAGCAGGCTTCAATCTCTGAGCTGTCAGCACAGAGCCTGATTCAGGGCTGGAACTCACTGTGCGATCATGACCTGAGCCGAAGTCGGACACCCAACCGACTGAGCCACCCAGGCGCCCCAGTTCTTTGAGCTTTTTTTAAATTTTATTTATTTAAGTAATCTCTACCCCTAACATGGGGCTCTACCTCATGACCCCAATATCAAGAGTCACATATTCTTCCTACTGAACCAGCCAGGCACCCCTAAACAGGGTATTTTAGATCTGAGAGACTATTGGTTTTCTGTGCAAACCTGGTCATCCATGCCAATTTATAAAATAGAACTTTCTTTTTAAAGAGCAATTTGGCAATGTCTGGTGAAGTGAAAGATGCTGATATAACCTAGAAATTCCACCTTAAAGTATATTGCCTAGGGAAATTTTTGATATGTGCACAAAAATATAGCTATAAAAATATCCATTTCAGTTTTGTATATAATAGTAGAAAATTAGAGCAATCTAAATGTTCTTCCACAGGCAAATGGTTAAACTATGGCATATTCAAGAAATGGAACACCAAAAACAAAATGAATGATGTAGAAATACATTTATTAAATGGATAAATATCACAATGTTAAAGTGAATAAGGAAGGCTGGAAAGAGATATATATGGTTTTTTACTTCACATTTCTCAAAAATGAATATCATCCTGTCTAATTTCACAGAACCTTCCATGCATGAGACACTATGTAGTATGGTTTTTGCCTACATTAGTTAATTTCACACAACAGCCTTGTGAAATAATGTTATCCCTATTTTTCATTTATTCTCTCAAAAAATATTTATATAATATGTGCCAGAGGGCATTCTAAACACTGAAGATATAGTAGTTAAATAAAATTCCTGTTCTCCTAGAGCTTTCATTCTAGTGAGGGAAGACGTAAAGCTGAAAAATATACAAGCAATTATGTATTAAGTGGTAATGTAGACTATGAAGAAAAATAAAGCAGAGTAGCAAGATAGAGAGTAATAAGGATCACTATTAAATAGCATAAAGTAAAACTCAGAAGATGAAGAAACTCATAGAAGGTAAGAACCTGCTGAAAGTCACTCGAACTGAAAATCTGGAGCTAGGGTTTAAACCTAAATCAATCTAATTCGACAGACTTCTCTCTATATATATATTTATTTATTTATTTAAATTCTAGTTAGTTAACATATAGTGTAATATTGGTTTCAGGAGTAGAATTTAGAGATTATCACTTACATACAATACCCAGTGCTCATTACAGCAAGTGCCTCCATAATACCCATCACCCATTTTGCCCATTCCCCACCCACCTTCCCTCCAAGAGGTTTCTCCTTTTAATTTTTTTTAATGTTTTATTTATTCTTGAGAGAGAATGACAGAGCACCAGCAGGGGAAGGGCAGAGCAAGAGAGGGACACAGAATCTGAACCAGGCTCCAGGCTCTGAGCTGTCAGCACAGAGCCCGACACAGGGCTTGAACTCACAACCCATGAAGATCATGACCTGAGCTGAAGTTGGATGCCCAGCCCAACAGGCTGAGCCACCCAGGCACCCCAAGCCTTCTCCTTTTAAAGGATAATTAGGTCTATCTGTCATTTACACTTTGGAAAGACATTAATTACATAATGGCCCCTGTGATCAGCAACACTAGAAGAAAAGTGTTTTTTTTAACGTTTTATTTATTATTGAGAGAGAGAGACACACACAGAGCGTGAGCAGGGGAGGGGAAGACACAGAATCCGAAGCAGGCTCCAGGCTCCAGGCTCCAAGCTGTCAGCACAGAGCCCAATGTGGGGCTTGAACTCACAAACCGCGAGATCATGACCTGAGCCGAAGTTGGTCGCTCAACTAACTGAGCCACCCAGGCACCCCAGAAAACAGTTTTTTAATGGAACAGGAGGGAATAGAGAACAGTCTAGATATGTTGGGTGGTTTGGACAACCGAACACCTTCATAACATAGCCGTTACATATGAGAATCAGAATAAGTTTCAGAAAGTGAGAAAAGAGTTAAGAAAATAAAGTAAGCAAGCACCATCTTAATTTTGCCATAAGCCTTAATAGTATCATGAGTGTAATTAAAAATCATTTTCACTGCTACTTATTGGAAGTGAGTCATGGATTACCACTGTCAATGTTAAGAAATTAAGCAGAGAACATATTCATATATTAGTTAAGAACATGAATTTTAGAGTCCGACAACCTCAGTACCCAATCGTGTATTTAATAATAATTTAATGAATAATCTTCAGGGCAAGCCACTTAACCTTTCAAAGTCTTTTCTTTTCCTTTTAGGCTTTGTCCAAAATAACTGTCTAAATTAACTTTTTAGTCAGCCACTTTTTTCTTCTCAGACATCTGAAATACCATATCTTCATTGTAAGATAAATTGATCATAACCTGTACTGCCTGGTTCGCATTTCACCCCCACTGCCATCCCCTGCCATTTATTTAACAGCAAAAATTATTGAATGCTGACTGTGGAAATAAAGCCAAACCAAATGAGAAAAGCAAAACCTATTTATTCTGTGCTAGCTATATCAATGTAGTCAACCACATCACTTGCATTTTGGCAGAGACTCAAAGGAAGGCAGAAAACTGGGAAAGCTTTACAGTGGAAAATAAGAAAGGCTGTTGGTATGTCCTGATTGGAGGCTGTTGGCCTGGGGAAGCTGCAGGTGGGCTAACTAAAAGCAGAATATCCTGTGTGATTGGTTAGGGATGCATATTTGGCTTTTTCTCATGGGTCCTAAGTTGGAAGCAGGGATAAAAATTAGGAAAGCTCTCAGTTATTAGTCAAGTCCTGGCCATTTGTGGCCAGTTGTAACAGAGGTTATTGTTTAGCTTGCTGGATTGTCACTAGAGGTAGTAGTCTGACTTCATACAAATCTGACTTATAGCAGGCTGGCTTCCTGGGCTATTTGTTGTAGATAAGGGGTTGGCTTCCTGGGCAAGTTGCTATGGATTGTGGGTCAGTTCTGTCATTATGTATGGTCTGGCCATTGTCCCATACTTAATTATCCCTTACTACTTTGCATCATTCACAATTATTTTGAGTTAAAGTCCTTAACTCAGATTAAGTCCTTAACTCAGTCCTTAATTTAGATTAAAAGGTAATGTATTAGTGAAGTACTTAATTTTAGAATGATTTCCCACAGGAATAATTTAACAAGCGGATATTTTTAGTTTTTTCTACCACTGACATATTATTGCTTTTTTATTTTCAGTGGTTACCAGTTACTCGGGAGCTGAGCTTCCAAAAATTTATTGAACAATCTGACTTACTAGAAGAACTTAAATATGACTTCAATGAAAAAGCTGAATTGAGACACACTGAGACACAAAGGCCTTTTGTTTTTAACTATTATAAAAATGTCTTTGAGAGGAACAGCAAGCGCTACCAGGCCCTTGGCTATTTGCTTGAACAATATATTTATGAGCTTTTGGAGAAAGTATGCAAATTACAAAAAGTATATATCCCACCAGAGGCTGATAAAGAACCAAAAAGCTTCTTTTTCATGAGTGAGAGAGCATTAACAAGTCATCGTTCTGTTCTTCTTGTTCTTCTTCAAGACCAAGGAGTCTTTAGAGCTGGTCAGTGGAGTCAGCAGGCAATAATACATCATGGTCTCCAACATGGAAGTCAGATACCATGTATTCAAATGGCATTGCAGGCACATTATGATGTAATTGTGCTAAACCCCAATGACAATTTCATCGACCTAAACATGGAAGAAGAGCAGAAAGGCCTTTTAACACAAACTAAGGGGTCATCTTCCCTAAAAATGGTTCCAGCAGAGAACTTTTTATCTGTCCAGCAACCTCTCCAGTGCACCCCTAAAAGATGCAGCAACACTCCTGAAGAACACATGGCTTACATTTGGGATTACTTCATTTCAAAGACTGAAGGCAAGGATGTTGCCTTCATTGTACATGGTTACGGAGGCTTGGTTTTTATGGACTTACTTGTTCGTAAAAAGTGGGAAGTGATGAACAAAGTATATGCTGTTGCCTTTATTGACTCTGAACATCATGTAGGACACCAGCTGGGAAGTGATGTTCAGTTATTGGCCTGGATAAAGCACCACTGCCGTGAATGGGTGACAAGCCCTAAGCCTTTGGATAAACCTGCAGCTACTGTTTTAAAACAGGAGTTTCCTATGGTTTCTGCTGGTACAGAAAAACACAACTTAGCCCCTTCCTCTAGCCTTCAGTCAATTTTTAAATACTTTAAAAAAGCTTTGAAAGCCAAAACAACTATTAATTTTTCTCGAGTGCCAATAGTAACTAGAAGCTCCACAAAAAGAAAGCAAATTGCTTAACTTACTTTTTTGTCACCTAAGATTTTTTTTGTCCCACTGAAATGCTGTGAATGTAGATGCTAGAAGAAAAAGAATACTCTGCAGTATTATGTTATGAAAAGAATATACACAGTGTTATATTCTGGCTTGAGGTTTGATTTGTTACTTTTTTTGAAAAGTGAATATGTTCTTTTTTTTAGCCTATTGATGAGCTGGGCATCAGTCAACGCCATCATTAATATTTTACAGTATTAGTCAAGTTAGAGGATCTTTTGAAAACCTCTCTTATGTTTTAATAGAATGACACCAAAACTGCAGTTGATAGAAATTAAACACTAAGTCAGTCTTCAGTTTCTATGTTGTTAATGCCATACTAAAATTATAAGTGAACATAAAAATGATTATAAACTCCATTTTTGTATGTTTGTGTTCTGTTTGAATTTATTGTTCTTACGTTGAAATTTACTTAAAGTGTTTACTCATACCTTCAGCTAATATTTGAGTGTCTACTATGTCCCCATCAATAGTACGTGTTGAGGACACCAGCAAACAAGACCAACGTTGCCTTTATCCATATGGAGTTCACAATGAACAACAAATTGAAAGTGTGAAGAGTGTTCAGAAATTCAAGGTGCCATGGAACATCTAGTATGAGAGCTAACAGCCTTGGGGTACAGGTAATACGTCTGTGAGAAAATGACGCTTAGTTTGAAAGACAACAGCAGTTGGGAAAACAAATTCATAGGCAAAGGAATAGCATATGCAAAGGTCTTGAGGTGGGAGAAAATAGTCCAGTTAACTGAAGCTAAAAAATTATGGGAGAGCTGTGTTAAAGAAAAAATTATTCATGACATTTATTAAAGACATAAGGAAGACTTTAAGAGGGATTGCTGCAATGGGGGTTTTGAAGTTGGGGAGAGAGATCAGCCTCAACTTCTAATTCACCAAGGACAATTGAGGGGGCAATATTATAGCCAAAGTGTAGGGTGAGGATCAGTGAATGGAAAATTAACTAAGAGGAAAGAAACATCAGGCATAAGAGAGATTCTTACTAGACTGACTCAGCGTAATTCTTACTGAAGCCAGGCCAGGTTGATAACACATTGACAGTGGAGGATGAGGAATTTTATCAGATCTAGAGGATGATCAAGTGCCAAAAATGAGAAATTTTCACTGACAGCCAAATTCTTGCTAAAACTAGACTAAGTGACAACAACAACAACAACAACAACAACAAAAACTGGACTAAGTGGACCAACGATGGAGTCCAATATCAGAGCCTAGCTGAGAGGAGGGCTCAGAGGAGCCAGACTCAGATTTGGTCAAGGAGAGGTTTTGTCAGTAGTTAGAAAGTTAAGTTAACAAAATAAGCAGAGGCAGCTTGCTTAAGACTGCAATGGCCATGGTTATGATTTTTGACTTTATTCTCATAACAGTAGAAAACACTGGATGGTTTTAGACAGGAGAATATTCTCAGATTTACATTTTATAAAGAATATCCTGGAGTGCCTGGGTGGCTCAGTTGGTTGAGCATCTGACTTCAGCTCAGGTCATGATCTCATGGTTTGTGGGTTGGAGCCCCATGTCGGGCTCTGTGCTGACAGCTCAGAGCCTAGAGCCTGCTTTGGATTCTGTGTCTCCCTCTCTCTTTCTGCCCCACCCACCCACTTGTGTGCTCGCTCTCTCTCTCCCTCTCTGTCAAAAATAAACATTAAAAATTAAAAAAAAAAAGAATATCCTAATTGCAGTTCAGAGAATAGATTAGAGGAAGCACAAGCTTGTAGGCTGGGAGACCAAATTAATTTTGGTAGTATTCTGAGAAATGCTTAATATTAATTCTTAACTACGAATACTAATATAGTTAACACTAATGCTTAAATACTAATATTTAATTACTTAATACTTATGCTAAATACTAATACTGTGATTGCTATGAACAAAATTTTATGATTGGAGGTTAGGAATAAGGAGAAGGAAATAAGAAGGAGGACTCCTGGATTTTTGGCTTGAGCAACTAGATGGATAGAAATACTATTTGTTGAGGGGCGCCTGGGTGGCGCAGTCGGTTAAGCGTCCGACTTCAGCCAGGTCACGATCTCGCGGTCCGTGAGTTCGAGCCCCGCGTCAGGCTCTGGGCTGACGGCTCGGAGCCTGGAGCCTGTTTCCGATTCTGTGTCTCCCTCTCTCTCTGCCCCTCCCCCGTTCATGCTCTGTCTCTCTCTGTCCCAAAAATAAATAAAAAACGTTGAAAAAAAAAAAATTTTAAAAAAAATAAAAAAAAAAAAAAGAAATACTATTTGTTGAAATAGGGACTATTGACAAAAAAATTTATTTTGGCTGTTCCAGAAGTTGTTTTTTTTTTTTTTTAGTTTATTTATTTACTTTGAGAGAGAGAGGAGAGAGAGAGAGAGCACAAACAGGGGAGGGGCAGAGAGAGAGGGAGAGAGAGGATCAAGCAGGCTCTGTGCTATCAGTGCAGAGGCGGACGAAGGCTTGAGCCCATGAACTGTGAGATGATGACCTGAGCTGAAAACCAAGAGTCAGATGCTTAAATGAATGAACCACCCAGATGCCCCTGTTCCAGAAGTTTAAAAAGAGAAAAAGGAGGGGGTTACAATTATCTATCTGTCCATAGATGGGTAAGAGAAGAACCCATACAAGACAAGACACTTGAAGAATTAACTCTACCATATCTAATAGGACATGGAGATTTTTCTCTTCATTTTTTTTAATGTTCATTTTTGAGAGAGAGAGAGAGAAACATAGACTGAGCAGAGGAGGGGCAGAGAGAGAGGGAGACACAGAATCCAAAGCAGGCTCCAGGCTTTGAGCTGTCAGCACAGAGGCCAATGCGGGGCTTGAACCCACGAACCATGAGATCATGACCTGAGCCGAAGTCAGATGCTTAGCTGACTAAGCCACCCAGGAGTCCCAACATGCAGATTTTTCTGATACAGCTATTTCTAGTGTCTTTCTAATATTCCTATTCACAGTGTTTTTCAACCCAGCATATACTATAATCCCTGTTATGTACTGAATGTTTGTGTCCCTCTGAAATTTATATGTTGAAATCTTAATCCTCAATGTGATAGGTGTGGGTCCTTTGAAAGGTGATTAGGTCATGAAGGTGGAGTCCTTATGAATGGGATTAGTGCTCATATGAAGGACACCCCAGAGAACTCCCTTCTGCTACGTGAGGACACAGCAAGAAAAGAGCCATCTGTAAATCAGGAAGTAGCCCTCAACCAGACATGGAATCTGCCAGTGCCTTGCTCTTGCATTTCCTAGCCTCTAGAAAAGTGAGGAATAAACATTCGTTTAAGCCTCCAAGTCTGTGATACTCTGTTATAGCAACCCAGACAGACTAAGACAAATCTTTATCAGAAAGACATATTTCAAATTTCTTTCTGTACCATGTCTTAAGTGGCATAATGGGGGGGGGGGGGACACTGAGTTGTAAATCAGGATGTGCAGGTTTTAAATGAACCTTTGCTTAAGGAACGGTTAGTGAAGGCTTTTAATGAAGCCTTGCTTAAACCAGTTACTCTCTCCCAGTCCTTACTTTTCAATTTGTAAATGAGGTGAGCTTTGAAGTCCTTTTTGACATAGTCTAACTAGAATGCATTTAATGCACTTAATATGAAAAGCACCAAAAAAGAAAAAAGTTTTTTAAAAAGTTTCCATGAAAGTTATTCTATCTCGCACTTAACTAACTTGGAGTTGATGTTTCTCATAACTCCCAATTTACTATTTAATCTGGTAGTCAGGTGTATTAGTTATCTATAGCTGCATAATAGATTAACCTCAAAACTTGGTGGCTTAAAACAAAAAATATTAGTTCACAGTTTCTCTTGTTCAGAAATTCAGAAGAAGTTTAGTGGGTAATTTTGGCTCAGTATTGCTTAGGAGCATACAGTCAAGATTGTTTGGAGTTGCAGTGATCTAAAACCTGACTGGCTGTTTGGCAGGAAGCCTTGGTTCCTCACCAGGTGGACCTTTTCCATAGGCTGCTTCTGCTAAAGAAAAAAATTATTCTGACACTTGTTCAAATGGTAAGGAAGACTTTATTCAAAACTGTTGCAATTAGGGATATTGCAATAGGGAAGAGAGAATGAATTCAACTCTGAATACAGCAAAGATAGCTGGAAATTTGTAACAAAGAGCAGAGTGAGGGTGTCAGTGACAGAAAACTACTAAGAGGAGACATCAGGATAAGGGGCTTATTACTAAAGGCAGGTCAAGGACTTAGACATCAAGAGTGGGGAATGAGAAACATGATCAGATATCAAGAGTGGGGTGTTGATTTAGCAAGATTCTTGCTGAGACTAAACTGTGCAGCCTTACAGAAGGCCAAGGTTGAGGACTATTCCAGAAGAGGGCTCAGAGGAGCCTAACTGAAGTTTCTGAAATTTGTCACTTGGGTGTCTTCAGGACATGGCAGTCAGCTTCTCCAAGGGTGAATCATCCAGGTGAAGGAGCAATCAGGAAAATGCACTGCCTTTTTATGACCTACTCTCTGAAGTTGCATACTGGCCCACTTTTATTTTTTAATTGGTTAGAAGTGAGTCACTAAATCCAATGGAAGAGGAATTAGGCTCCACTTTTTAGAGAGAGTGTCAAAAAATTGGGGAACATATTTTAGACCACCACATCAGAAATGATGTCAG
This sequence comes from Panthera onca, assembly GCF_046562875.1. Taxonomy (NCBI): domain Eukaryota; kingdom Metazoa; phylum Chordata; class Mammalia; order Carnivora; family Felidae; genus Panthera; species Panthera onca. The sequence goes on from NC_138347.1 coordinate 49,218,633, forward strand.
TTGAAACTAATGGTATAGGAACACAACTCAGTTGTTGGTCATGAGATTATCTTTGCTCTAAAACTGTTTATCTTGCCATTTTAATTTTTTTCTTGTTTTAATAAACTTCTCTGTATGTTTATTTTTTAATGTTTATTTTATTTATTTTTGAGAAAGAGAGAGCAGGGGATGGGGCAGACAGAGAAGGAGAGAGAGAATCCCAAGCAGGCTCTGTGCAGTCGGCACAGAGCCCAACGTGCAACTTGATCTCACGACCATGAGATCATGGCCTGAGCCGAAATGAAGAGTCAGCTGCTTAACAGACTGAGCCACCCAGGCGCCCCAACAGCTCTGTATATTTAGAAACTGGTTTCTCCTTTTCTTCAAAACATCAGCATTTTTGCTACAGATAAATGCTTGCTTTGAAAATTAAGGTTTTTTAAGCTTTCTCTCCCAAGCATCACCCTATCTGTTCCCATACTCTGACTTCTGATATCTATGTTTTTGGAGCCTGAAGGGAAAAAGGACATGTCCAGTTCTCAGCTATCAACTGCATACCAGAGATGTATATTGATATTGAAAAGACTGACATGAGAGGGGCACCTGAACTCACAGCTCGTGGGTTCAAGTCCTGCATTGCGTTCTGTACCGATAGCTGAGAGCCTGGAGCCTGCATCAGATTCTGTGTATCCCTCACTCTCTGCCCCTCCCCAACTAGTGCTCTGTCTCTGTCTCTCAAAAAATAAAATAAAAACATAAAATAAATAAATAAATAAAATTTTTAAAAAGACTGATATGAGAGGCCTTCAGGAAAATCCTAAGATCTTGTGATGTCAATATGATGATTTTTTTTCTCCCTTTCTTGTGGAAAATAGTTAGAGGTAATAGGCTATTATTATTGTTTGTAAGCAGAATGCATCAAGATTTTCCAATACTTGGGGCACCTAGGTGGCTCAGTCGGTTGAGCTTCCAACTTCAGCTCAGGTCACGATCTCACAGTCTGTGAGTTCGAGCCCCACATCGGGCTCTGCGCTGACAGCTCAGAGCCTGGAACCTGCTTCAGATTCTGTGTCTCATCTCCCTCTCTCTCTGACCCTCCCCCGTTCATGCTCTGTCTCTCTCTGTCTCAAAAATAAATAAACATTTTTTTAAAATTAAAAAAAAAAGATTTTCCAATACTAGACTAAACATATCTTAACAAAAAGGAGAACATTGTTTGCAAATTTGCTAAGGTAAGTCTTTTAAAAAGAAAACAAGAATGGGGTGCCTGGGTGGCTCAGTCAGTTAAGCATCCGACTTCAGTTCAGCTCATGATCTCACAGTTCAGGAGGTTGAGCCCTGCGTTGGGTTCTGTGCTGACAGCTCAGAGCCTGGAGCCTGCTTTGGATTCTGTGTCTCCCTCTCTCTGCCCCTCCCGCAGTTTGTGCTCTGGCTCTCTCTCAAAAATAAATAAAAACATTAAAGAAATTCCTTACTTGCTTTTCAATGTTTCTTCAAACACAGTGGTTCTCTAACATTAGAGTGTATTAGGATAACCTGGAGGTCTTATTAAGACAAAGATTGGTGGGTGTTACTGCCATAGTTTCTGATTCAGTAGAATTGGTAGGTGGGGCATGAAATTTTGCCTTTCTAACTAGTTTCCAAGGGATGCTGATGCTGATCTTGCTGGTCTAGGGACCATACTTTGTGAACCACTGTTAGAAAGAGTAAATATAAATGGCTACAGAGGTAATAAAGTTAAATTTACCTCCTGTGAGGTCAAAGTTATGACGGATTATCATGTGGCCTATAATTTCCTCCCCTGAGGAAAGCAACAAAAGGGGTTTCTTCATTAAGCCTATGATTATGATCCATGTGAACTGACACATTTATCTTTTCCTCCTGTAGTGAGGCAAGGGTCACATCTCACTCTTCAAAACCAATCCTTCCAGTTGTATTCCACATAATTTAAAAACAAATACAAATTAAAAATAAGAGACTTAATTCCATTTCCAGAAATGGAAATGCAAAGTAAGCTGCCATATCTATAAATTGGCATAAATTGGCTTCTATCCCCACCTATTTCTTCCTGTCTTCCTGTTATAGAAGAATTTTCTCCTACTGTCCAAGACCAACTCTCCAACTGTCCTCTGAATACCACTTCTTTCAATCTTCTCAGGATGTTCACTCTTCTCACTGTCTTTTATTTTCCTAATTCCCTTGCTAACAATCCTTTAAGTTGATCAAGTCTCTCCCAACATAGCAGTCATAATAATTAGCACAAATTTCCTAGATGCAACATCTGGGGACTGAATCCATTGTATATTGCCCCTGCCAAATTTCATTAAAACACTTACACTTGCTGACTCCATTTTCTCATAATCCACTCATTCCTTACCCACTCTTCATCTGGCTTCAGCCTCCAAGTCTCAGTATATGGTCCCAATGCAATGGATGCTTTTCAGTCTGTGCTACATAATGAACAGGCAGCATTTGACCCAGTTGACCCATTTGAAGCCCATTGGGTCTCTCTTCCTTGAAACACTCTTCCCTTGGTTTCTCTCATATTCTGATTATTTTCTTCCTGTCTCTCTAGCTGCTCATTTTCAGTCTCCTTTGTTTACTCTTTCTCTCTACTCAGACACTGGGTAATCTCTTCCACCCACATAGTTTCACAGACTCTGGTTTCAAAGCCTCTTTCATAGCTCTCAAATCTCTGCCTATGGTCCATTCTCTTTCTCCTTAACTCTAGACCCATGCAGGGGTGCCTGGGTGGATCAGTCAGTTAGGCATCCAACTTTGGCTCAGGTTGTGATCTTATGGCTCGTGAGTTCGAGTCCCGCATCAGGCTCTGTGCTGACAGCCTGGAGCCTGCTTCAGATTTGGTGTCTCCCTCTCTCTGTCCCTCCCCCACTTGCACGTGTGCACTCTCTCTCTCTCTCTCTCTCAAAAATAAACATTAAAAAAATAGAAAAAAAAATTTAAAAATCCCACAAACTCTAGACCCATGCAGCCAACTACCATATACTGTAAAGGAGACATCATCTGATTTTGAAGGGAGCTCAGTCATTAGGTCTAAAACTGCTCACACCGTCTCTGCCCTCACCCCATCCACTCCTTTTCCCCATTCACTGCACTACTAATCACGTCTACCCTGGTGCTCAAACTAGAATATTGGCTTCTTCTTCTCCTTCTACACCAAAATCCCAATCAGCAAATTCTACCATTTTTACCTCTTAAATATATTCCACATCTATAACTCTGTCAATAGTGTCCTTTGATGTACAAAAGTTTGTAATTTTGGTTAAGTGCAAAATGTCCATTTTTTCTTTTGTTGCCTGTGCTTTTGGGGTCATCCAAGAAATTATCACCAAATCCAATGTCATTAAGTTTTCTACGTCTTCTTCTAAGAGTTTTATAGTTTTGACTTTTATGTTGGAGTCTTTGATCCATTTTGAGTTAATTCTTATATGGTCTTAGGTTGAGGGTCCAACTTCGTCCAGCACCATTCTTTGAAAAAAACTGTCCTTTCTCCCAGTGTTTGATTTTGTGCCTTATAATTTAATGACAACTGAGTTAAAATACTTGAAAATGTGCTGACTAAACAAAACACCTGCAGACTGCATTTTGACCCAAAGGCCACTAATTTGCACTATGTGGCTTAATTTCATTTTCACATTAAATTTAACAAATGAGTTAAGGGGAGTGAGAGATAGTGTCGCCTACCATAGTCCAAGCATTGTATCAGGTGCTGGTGATAAACTAGGCACAAAGTTTCATATGTTACATTCCTAGCATCAGTTTAAAGTTGAGTGAGACTTGTGAAAACATTTTAACACCATGTGAGTAAATGCTTATAAATACGGGGAGCAAGCAGAGAATAAGTTAAGAGAGGAGGAAAATAAATTTTTTAAATAGTTGTGTAATAGACTAAAACCAGCTACAAGCACACCCTGTTAAGAGGCCGTGGGCATGGCCTCAAGGCCAGCTACCAGCTTTCTTCCCGACCGCGCTGTTTTTCAGACCAGAAGGCTTTCCCCTTGTGTCGGGACGTCATCGGGAAGCGCCAGGAAGAGGGGGCGGGATTTCCGGCTTCTGGAACGGAAAGGGACGGAAACTAAATGAGCCAACGGGCTTAATTCCGTGTGAGGCACGTATTTGGGCTCAGCACTTCACTACAGAGTTCTGCGTCCTCTGCAGGTCTCCGCGGTTTGCACGAGCGGGAGCCACTGTTTCTGCACTCCTGGTATGGGCATGTTTCTTATCTTAGTTGTGTGTGTTGCGGTGGGAGAACTCGGGAAACCATTGTAAGATACACGTAGTGCAGCATGCGTGCTAAGAAGGCCCACAGATAAGTGGAAGCCCAGCGATTTAATAAACTATAAGCAGTACAACACCTGGAACAAAAGGAATGTTTACCAAAATGATTGCCTTATTTGTTTTAAAATTTGGGTTTCATTGCTATGATATCCTAAAAAAATCTTAACCAATTATAAAGACAAAACTCAGAAGACCTTTGTTTTTGAAATGTTTTCATAACAGGATTGAGGACTCCTGGTGAAATAGGGAGTCTAACTTGTTTCTTCTTTAAATGGTGGCTAAACATGGAGCGCCCGGCTGACTCAATCCGAAGAAAATGTGACTCTTGATCTTGGGATCGTGAATATGAGCCCTACATTGGGTGATTACTTGAAAAAAAAAAAAAAAAAAAAAAAAAAAGAATTTTTTTTTTTTTTTTTAATTGGGGGCACCCGAGTGGCTCAGTGGGCTCAGCCTGGGGCTCTTGGTGTCAGCTCAGGTCATGATCTTAGGGTTCCCCATAGGGCTCTGCACTGACAGCGTGGAGCCTGCTTGGGATTCTGTCCCTCTCCCTGTCCCTCTCCTCTTGCTGTCTCTCAAATTTAAAACAAATTTTTAAAAATACAGGTGTCTCAACATGTTTTATATGTGAAAAGCATTGGTCCAGGATATCTATTTGAAAAATACTTGAGTGATTACTGTGAGCCATAAACTGCCAAATGTTGGGTTCAGTTTTAATATAAATACAGTCCTTGTCCTGATAGAGTTTACTGTCTAGTCAGGCAAATAAGTAACCAGGCAATTACAAAAGTGTGTTACAAGTACTGTGATAGAGAGGTACAGGGTGCTGTAAGAACTACTAGGAGGAATACTTGGTCTAAAGTTTGAGGTGAAGTATAGCTAGAGATGTAGCTGAAGAGGTAAACAAAGGATGATTTTGTGGGAAACTTTATAAGCCATGTTTGTAAGTTTGGGATTTAACCTGGCAGCAATGAGCTTAAAAATACACATTGGGGATGATTACAAGTGCATTGATCAGATTTGCACCAACTTCAAATGGCTTAGAGATGAGGCAGAGCAAATCTGGAGGCTAGGGGATGCAGTTAGGGTAATGGGACTCAAGAGAAGTGAATGGCTTAAGATGTATTTAGAAAGTAAAGTGAATTGAGGCCCCTGTATGGCTCAATTGATTAAGTGTCCAATTTTTGGCTCAGGTCATGATCTCAAGGTTCATGAATTCGAGCCCTGATTCAGACTCTTTGTTGACAGCTTGGAGCCTGGAGCCTGCTTCAGATTCATTGTCTCCCTCTTTCTCTGCCCCTTCCCTCCTCTCAACAATAAACATTAAAAAAAAAGAAAGTAAAGTGAATATAATTCAGATGGATTAGATATGGGGGGTGTGAGAGAGGACGGTAATAAAATGACTTCCAGTTTCTGGCTTAAGCAAATGGATGGATAGCAGTGTCCCTTCCTGAAACCATGTGTAAGGAGAAGCAGATTGGAAAGGGAAGGGAGAGAGATTATTTTAATATGTTGCATTTGAGGTGTTTCTTCTGATGCGTGGTGGTTGAAGCCATGGAGGAAGATCAGACCTCATACAGAAAATTTTAGATTGCAAAAAAAAAAAGGGGGGGGGGGGCTAAGGACAAAAATTCAGAGGCACATCTGCTTTTAAGGGAGGGGCATCATCTGGGCATCAGGACACAGTTTAGAGAGGCACTCCCAAAAGCATACAGTCATTAAATGAAGCCAAGGGAAGAAGGAATTTTTCAAGTATTTCAACTGCATTTGGTAAAAAGTTGATTTTTTTCTTCAAATCTCATACTAGTTTCACAATGTTTTAAGTTTATTTCTTTATTTTGAGAGAGAGAGAGCAAGCAAGAGTGAGCATGCATGGGCAGACGGAGAGGGGGAGAGAGAATCCCAAGCAAGCTCCAAGCTGTCAGCACAGAGTCAGAAGCAGAGCTCGATCTCACCAACCAAACACTAGATCAGACCTGAGCCGAAATCAAGAGTTGGCCCCTTAACCAACTGAGCCACCCAGGTGCCCCCTAGTTTCACATTTTTAAGCATCTTCATTGTTCGATGTATGTCCACACCTTGAGGATAAAATTGTGGAGCTTATATATATTTGCCCTAATTTTGGACATTTTTGTTTGGCAATAACATTATTTGCTACAAAATAAACTCTGAACTGGAGAAAAGAGGTTTGTTTTGTTTTTAAATCAGTAGATCTCTCTATATTCCTGTTTTGAAAACATATGAGGGCATTGATACAGCAGCTCCTAAGTGCTTTTTACTAGTTGCCATCCTTTATAAAACTTTTCTGCTTTTTATCTTCTTGTCTTCGTGTGTTGTTTATGTTAAGGATCTTGTGTTTGGGCCTGTATCTATTAGGGGCTTAGTATAGAATGGAGAAGAAACAGCATCATGATCTAACCCGTATCAGTAGTACATAACTTTGTTGTTATCCAGTAATACAGATATTCTGGGCTCCTAGTTGCAAATCTGAAAGGGATCTTTAAGGTATTCTTTTCCCTAAAGCAATAGTGAAATTCATGTTTAAAATAAGATCCCATATAAGCTTTAAACTTTGTGCCTGGTGAGTGATCACAGGCTCTAGGCCATAGGAGTCTAGGAAAAATTAACGGTACAGCAAATAAAGTTGTGCTTACTGTGTGTTTCAAAAATCAGTTGCATTTCGGTGTCTCAAATTTATACTTGCACAATTAGTTGAGAGGTTTTAAAGATCTTTATCTAACTTTTTACTACATTTTGCTTTTTTTATAGGGGTTTTCTTACATGCCTGTTTTCCTCAAAATGAGTGGTAGTATCATCTTAAGATCTTTTGGCAGATTTTTGGTGCCATTTACCATTCATAGGAAAAAAGGGGTTTTATGTTCAACAATTCTGCAGAGATCTATGTCTTCCAAAATACCAACTGTGTCCTATCCTAAGAAGGAGAGTACATCACCTCCTGAACAGCTGGGATTGGATGGGTGGAAAATTACAATGAAATCTAGCATGCAAGAAGAAGATGCTTCAGCAGTCTCAAGCAGCAAGGATGAAGATCCTCTAGTTGCCATCAGGGAGTTAATTGAGATGTGGAGATTGTTTGGCAAAGAAGTACCAGAACAAATCAGTGAAGAAGAACTCAAAAGTGCTATGGGATGTGTTTCTAAATCATCAAAAAAAAAATACTTAAAATATTTATATATTAAGGAAAAAATTAAAAAAGCCAAGCAAATAAAAAAGGAAATGAAAGCAGCATTAAAGGAAAAAGCCAAAAAAGACCAATTACTGGAAACCACTAAGGAAGATAAACAGCAAAACTTTCTATTTCTACGACTTTGGGATAGGAATATGGACATTGCCATGGGCTGGAAAGGTATTCAGGCCATGCAGTTTGGACAACCTTTGGTTTTTGACATGGATTATGAAAATTATATGAAACCAAAGGAACTTCAGAGTACTGTTTCCCAACTTTTAGAAAGTGAAGGATGGAACAGAAGAAATGTTGATCCTTTCCATATTTATTTCTGCAACCTTAAAGTAGAAGGTGCTTATCATAAAGAGTTAGTTAAACGTTATGGAGAAAAATGGGACAAATTGCTATTAACAGCAACAGAAAAGTCTCATGTAGACTTATTCCCAAAGGATAGCATTATATATTTAACTGCAGATTCTCCCAATGTTATGACAACTTTCAAGCATGATAAGATTTATATAGTGGGATCTTTTGTTGATAAGGCTATGCAGACAGGCACATCCCTAGCCAAGGCAAAACGGCTGAACCTGGCAACAGAATGCCTTCCATTAGATAGGTATTTACAGTGGGACACTGGTACCAAAAATCTCACCTTAGATCAGATGATGCGTATTTTGTTATGTCTGAAAAACACTGGTAGTTGGGAAGAGGCTCTGAAGTTTGTTCCTAGGAGAAAACATACTGGTTTTATGGAGATTTCTCGACATTCTCAAGAGCTTGTCAACAGATTAAAGAAGTCAAAACCTTTTAATTCATTTCCAAAAGGCTCTCTAAATATACACACACAGAAAAGGTGGCTTGAATGAGAATATTTGATAACTTAAAAAATAAGTGGTCACAGTATGTGTAAATCGAACCATGATGCTGTATGCCTTAAACTCTTATTGTGATTTATGTCAATTATTTCTCAATAAAATTGGGGGGGGGGGGAAAGCATATGGAGTAGAAATACAATTCTATTGGTCTGTTTCTTCCTAAATGGAATTCATTTGTTCTTTTAAAGGTTGTCATTCCAGGGGCACCTAGGTGGCTCACTTGGTTAAGCTTCCAACTTCAGCTCAGGTCATGATCTCATGGTTCATGAGTTTGAGCCTTGCATCAGGGTCTGTGCTGATAGCTCGGAGCCTGGAACCTGCTTCAGATTCTGTCTCCCTCTCTCTCAGGCTCTCTCAAAACCAAATAAAACATTAAGAAAAAAATGTAAAGGTTGTCTTTCCAAATAAACTGAAGTGTGTGTCTTTTTGCCCAATTAATTAAATTTCCACAAGACTTTGGAAATACCGTTTATCATAAACTTAATAACTTTTGAAAGTAAAAAGAATCATCCAAGTTTGTTGAGTACAGTAAAACAATTGTACCATGTCTGTGGCTTTTTTATGAATACTTTTGAGTCTTAGACTCCATTTTCCTTCTTAGATGTTCTTTGAGCCATGTCAACAGCTACCCTGTCATCAAAAATTGATACAGAAAAGATTTTAAACTTCAGGTGATGTTTCACTTATTAAAGTAACATTTGGGGGGCGCCTGGGTGGCTCAGTCGGTTAAGCGGCCGACTTCGGCTCAGGTCATGATCTCGCGGTCCGTGAGTTCGAGCCCCGCGTCGGGCTCTGTGCTGACAGCTCAGAGCCTGGAGCCTGTTTCAGATTCTGTGTCTCCCTCTCTCTGACCCTCTCCCGTTCATGCTCTGTCTCTCTCTGTCTCAAAAATAAATAAACGTTAAAAAAAAAAAAATAAAGTAACATTTGGTACAGTGCCTGGCATGTCATAGGGACTAAAGTATGTTTAACTGAATCTTCGTTAAGCAAAAGTTTAAGACCTTCCTTGTAATGTCATGGGATTTGGCTATGTTATGAAAAACGTGAGGGAACAAAATTCATTTCTTGTTCTCTTAGAAAAAAAAATTTATTTGATAAATGTTACATACAGCACTTCCCTATTAGTGTATAGCTAGCTTTCCCTTCTTGGGAAAAACTTCCTTTTCTCCAGCCATGTGATTTGAATGGAAGCTGCCATACTTTTACAGACGTTGTCCTGGCCACAGCTGAATATCCCAAAGGAGACACCTCACTCAAACTTAGAGATGGGGATCTGACTTTAAGATAGGCCAATCAGAACACTTCTCTAGTATTTTTGGGTTTGAGAACTAAGATAACCTGTGTCACTATCTGATTGTGAACTCTTGACAGATGGGAAGCTCTGGAATTGATGGTGGCCTTCCTTTCCACGACGGAAGACAGGCTATAGTAGGAGACAGTGAAGCTTGCATATAAAAATAAGACCAATTTTTGGAGCTGTTTAAATCATTGTTCCCAATCATCCCTGAGATCCAGCTATAGGTTTACCTTTAGTATTTACTGGTTGTTGAAATCTCATGCAATAACCCATCTAATAGATCCCACTTTTTTGCCTAAGCCAGTTTAAAGCTGGGTTTCTGCCTCTTGCTACCTACTAAGTCCTAATATACTTGAGAAAATGTGTACTTATTCCCTAAAACTTTAGGAAATGTTCATTGTAGACTACCTGCACCATTAATTTTTTTGAAAACATGAAATAGAGATGGATGGCCAACTATTTGTACCTAGTTTCTGAACTAGAAATTAACATGAGATATGCTATCCAATACATTTCTTAAAGCAACTAATCTTTTACCAAATACTTCTAAGTATCTACTCTGCCAAACAAAATGCAGTTTACATGAATAATTTAAGTTATAGGTACTGTAACTTAAGTGTTACAGTACTTGTAGCTTGTTTAATAGTACCTTTTTTACAGATAAAAATTTACTCAAAATTCAGCCTTTAAGTGTAGTCTCAGAATTCAAAACATCTGTTTGACTTTAAAGTCCTAGGCTTCAGGGGCGCCTGGGTGGCTCAGTTGGTTAAGCGACCGACTTCGGCTCAGGTCATGATCTCGCAGTTTGTGAATTTGAGCCCCGCGTCGGGCTCTGTGCTGACAGCTCAGAGCCTGGAGCCTACTTCAGATTCTGTGTCTCCCCCTCTCTACCCCTCCCCTGCTCACGCTCTGTGTCTGTCTCTCAATAATAAACATTAAAAAAAAGTTAAATAAAGTCCTAGGCTTCAACTTATAAATTATACCCTCTATAATAAGAGAGTATGAAGTGCAAATGGAAAAATAATGGATGCCTAACTTAAGCTTGTGAGTGGGATCAGGAAAGGCCTTGAGAAAGTGATGTGTAAACGAAGAGCAAGTGTGATATGAATGAATTTCAACCGTTAGACGCAGCTAAGTGGCAAAATGCTAATACCTGAGCCATTTGAGACACAATGGAGATAAAATATCATAGTGGTTCAGAACAAGGGGTTAGGATTGCCTAGCAGGACTGGCACCTAGAGTGAGACAAACAAGGCTCCTAGCGTGCCTTACTGATCTCCCAAGTCCCAGACATACTCCCTGGGTTTCAGCTTCACCCGAGGCTCTGATGTTACCTAAATTGCTTAATCTCTTGAAATTTCAGTTCGCCTCATATATGAAAAAGAGATAAATAGTTCTTGACTCATAAAACATTTAATATGGTGTCTGGCCCATAAATGCTAAGTAAAATATTAACTATCTAGTTTAGACTACCTTCGAAATGTATGGAATTTCTAATACTAGTATATGCAAGTTATTTGTCCTTTTGAGGAGTACATTTTTATTTCTTCCTGTGTAATAGTATGCTAAGGTATTTCACTGGGTAACACTAGAATTAAAAAAATAAATTCCGGGGCACCTGGCTGGCTCAGTCGGTTGAGCATCCGACTTTGGCTCAGGTCGTGGTCTCGCAGTCCGTGAGTTCGAGCCCTGCATCAGGCTCCGTGCTGACAGCTCAGAGCCTGGACCCGGCTTCGGATTCTGTGTCTCCCTCTCTCTCTGCCCCTCCCCCACTCATGCACACGCACGCGCTCTCTCTCTCTCTCTCTCAAAAATAAACATTAAAAAATTTTTAATAAAATAAAATAAATTCCTTCCAAATAGCTAAGCAGTAACTAATTTCTAAGACTCCTCTCTTATGCGGATAAATCACAATGGCAAACTCATCCACAGTTTAAACTCAATACAATTTTAATTTTCCAAATGTTTTGGAATTTGGAACTTAACAGAACCCCAGACACTGCTTCAATTTCTCCAAACTAAATGATCTTATTTCCCAGTCACTAGGTGGCTTTTCTCTATCTCAAACACCCAATAATTTATAGTATTCTTCCACTTTGAAGGTAATTTTTGTTGCCTATATTCTAATTATCTCTTCTTACCTATTAGATATTTTCATGTAATAACCATTTCTAGCTCTCTCCTTGTGCTCTCTTCAAACATGCTATCAACTTCCCAGATTTTAATAATTAAAAGTTTTAAAAGAAAGTCTTGGGGAACCTGGGTGGCTCAGTTAAGCATCTGACTCAACTTTGGTTCGGGCCACGATCTCATGGTTCATGAGTTCTAGCCCTGCATCAGGTTCTGCTGACAGCATGGAGCCTGCTTGGGATTCTCTCTCTCCCTGTCTGCCCCTCCCCCACTTGCACACACATTTACTCTCAAAATAAATATTTTTAAAGATGAAAAAAAGTCTTTACTTGTTAACTATTATCCCTATTATGTTACCCAGTTTAGTACCTAAGCCATATCCTTCAAGCAAATATTCAAAGCACACTTGAAGAGCAGACATGGGGGCCCCTGGGTGGCTCGGTTGGTTAAGCGTCCGACTCCAGCTCAGGTCATGATCTCACGGTCCGTGAGTTCGAGCCCCGCGTTGGGCTCTGTGCTGACCGCTCAGAGCCTGGAGCCTGTTTCAGATTCTGTGTCTCCCTCTCTCTCTCTGCCCCTCCCCTGTTCATGCTCTGTATCTCTCTGTCTCAAAAATAAATAAACGTCAAAAAAAAATTTTTAAAAAGAGCAGACACGAAGGGAGTAACGAGAACTTTGAGTGCAAAAACCTCAGAGTTCAAGGTACAAGTAGCTGAAGCAGAGTGAGTAGAGAGCTGAAGATGAAGTTAGAGTAACTAGAGGTCCATCGTGTAAGCTTCTTAGGCCATTGTTAAGGATTTTGGTGTTTTTTAATATTTATTTATTTATTGGGGGGCGGGACACAGGGAGAGAATCCCAAGCAGGCCCCATGCTGTCAGGACAGAGCCTGATGCAGAGCTTGATCTCACGAACCATGAGATCATGACCTAAGCTGAAATCAAGACGTCAGATGCTCAACCGACTGAGCCACCCAGGTGCCCCTTGGTTTTTACTGTGAATGAGATTGGAAGATCCATGGTCTTGAGCAAAGACATGACATATTCCTGATGTTTTAATAGGATAACTAGAATCCATGGGGGCAGGGACTTTTTTTTTTTTTTTTTTTTTTTCTGATTTAGTCACTGCTATATTCCCAGGGCCTGGTACAGTGCCTAGCACATAATAAAATTTTCTGTAGGGAATGAATCTGATTCATCTTAAAAGGATTACTTTGGCTGCTGTATCAAGACAAGATTCTAAGACAGGGACCAGTTAAGAAATTACTGCAGTAACAAAAGTGAAAGATAATAGTAGGTTGGACCAGGGTGGTAGCACAGTAGGTACCAGATACCAAAGAGATATTGGAGACAGTGAATATGAATAAGCCTTTCAAGAGTTGCTATATGAATGAAAATGGTAACGAGCTAGAGGTAGATATGAGATCAATAGAAGAGTCTTCTGTTTTTGTTGGTTTTGCAAAGATGAGAGATATAAAACCATGTATGTATGCTGTTGGGAATGATCCAGTTATGGAGGGGAATCTGATAATCTGATGAAGCAGCGGAGTGAGAGAAGTGACAACCTTGTGCATAAGCAAGAAGGATGGGATCTACTGCATAAGTAACACAGAAAAAGACCATAGAAGTACAAATAAAGGTACTACACCACAGATATGGTGAGAATATGCAGGAGTTCTGTTTTCATTTCTATTATTTTCTCCATGAAAATAAAAAGCGAAGTCATCAGCTGAGGGGGAGTACCTATTGGACTTTCGTGGAGAGCAGAGAACGTGTGAAATAGTGTAAGAAAGTGAAATAGTTAGGATAGTGGTTCTCAAAGTTTGGTCCCTAGTCCAGCAGTATCAATATCATTTGGGAACTAGTTAGAAATGTACATTTTGGGGCTCCATTGAGTCAAAATCTCGGCAGTAGCACCAGAGTTTCAACTGTATTTTAACAAGCCCTTCAGGTGATTCTGATGTACACTCAAATTTGAGGATGGTATTGGGAAATATAATAAAATTACAAGGCTGTATTAAGAATCTACTCAGTCAGCTGAGCGTCTTGACTCTTGATTTTTGGCTCAGGTCATGATCTTGCATTTCGTGGGTTCGAGCCCTCAATGGGCTCCAGGCTGACAGTACACAGCCTGCTTGGGATTCTTTATCTCCCCCTCTCTCTCTCTGCCTCTCCCCTGCTTGTGCTCTCTCTTGCTCTCTCTCTCCAAATAAATAAACAACAACAAAAAGAATCTACTCAAAGTGGGAGATACAGGCTTCTAGACATGGAATGAGTAAGTCACAGGAATAAGAAGCACAGCATAAAGAATGCAGTTGGTGATATTGTAATAGCATAGTATGGTGACAGATGGTAGCTACACTTGCAGCAAGCATAGCCTAGTGTGGAGACTTGTGAAATACTATGTTGTACACTTGCACCTAATGTAACATTGTATGTGAACTACACTAAAAACTTTTTTTTTAGTTTTTTTAACACTTATTTATTTTTGAGACAGAGAGAGACAGAGCATGAACGGGGGAGGGGCAGAGAGAGAGGGAGACACAGAATCGGAAGCAGGCTCCAGGCTCTGAGCCATCAGCCCAGAGCCTGACGCAGAGCTCGAACTCACGGACCGCGAGATGGTGACCTGAGCTGAAGTCAGACGCTCAACCGACTGAGCCACCCAGGCGCCCCTACACTAAAAACTTTTAAATAAAATACAATAAAATAATCTCCGGGAGGTTAGTGAAACCCCAATTAGCTACCTTTCCTCTCTGATTTTGTTGTAGCTCTCTGCCAGAATTCTAAGTTTAACTCCACCTCTTACTTGCCTTTCCAGTGTCCCAGTTTCTTCTTCCATAAAAATGATAATAGTAGCACTTAATTCATATGTTTGTTGTTTGTTGTGATGATTTAATGTACTTGATATCATGTTAAAACTAGCAAGTTATGCTTGGCATATAGTAAACATGAATAAATGTTAGATATTATAGCTGTCACCTCACAAATTAAACATCTAAATTAAAATAATAGCTGTCTAGGGGTGCCTAGGTGGCTCAGTCGGTTAAGGGTCCAACTCTTGACTTCGGCTTAAGTCATGACCTCACAGTTTGTGAGGTCAAGCCCTGCATCGGGCTCTGCGCTGACAGGGTGGAGCCTGCTTGGGATTCTCTCCCTCTCCCTCTCTCTCAAAATAAATAAATAAACTTTAAAAAATAAATATAAAAAATAAAATAATATAGTTGTCCATGTTGCCTTCTATTTCCAGCTTTTTAAACCATTATTGGCATAACTCTTTAGAGGTGACCAAAAAATAGCTACCGTTAAGTGCCCACCATGAGTGAAGCCCTGCATTACAATTTTTACCAGTATGATCTCACCTAATCCTCTCAGTAATCCTATATTAATACATTTTTGTAGCTAAAATATATTCGCTAAGATTGTTTTATCAGTTCAAACTCACAGAATTAGCAAATGGCAGAGTTAAATTCATTTTTTTGTCTAATGCAATAAATACTGCTGCTCTTTGCCCTGCACTACTCTAACTCGTTTGTAGAGGGTTACTGAAGCTTGCACTCATTTCTTCAATGAATATTTATCGAAACTGGTATAATCTAGGTACTGGGAAACAATGCTGTGCAAGATAAGCACCGTATGACTTCCTGGACTGACAAGTGAGTGGATTACTATTTTCCATCCTTAATTTCTACAGTGTGGTATATGGAACTGGATCTGCTTTTAGCTATCTATATGGGACCTCTCTAAACTTCATTTTCCTCATTCAAAAATACAGGCATCTATAAATAAATACTTAATTTCACATACAAGTCATGTTTACATCTCCATTTAAAAAATAATGTGTGAGTCTCAGTGATTAACACGTCTAAGCAAAAAGAAACAAATGTGAATTTAATACTTGCTCTTTAAAATATTTTGCTGGAGCGCCTTGGTAGCTCGGTCCGTTGAGCGTCTGTCTTTGGCTCAGGTCACGATCTCACATCTTGTGAGTTCAAGCCCCACGTCGGGCTCTGTGCTGACAGCTCAGAGCCTGGAGCCTGCTTCGGATTCTGTGCCTCCCTCTCACTCTCTGCCCCTCCCCTGCTTGTGTTCACTCTCTCTCACTCTCAAAAATAAAAAATAAACATTTAAAACATAAATAAAATATTTTGCTGAGGAGTTTTACATATATTGACATAAATGGGTGGGCCAGGGACTTCAAATCACAACAGCACCATATCACCACCAAACTGCTCTACTTCTGTCGTGAGACATGCTTTGATTCTTTCTCCATTCCCCAGACTTGGAGCCTGAGGAGTCAACCACGCATAAATACTAAGCACTTTTCACATATGAAACATGCAATACAAAGAGCTGTGAACAAAAATATTTTTTTAAGTTTATTTATTTATTTTGAGTGAGAGAGAGAACCAGCAGGGGAGGGGCAGAGAGAGCACACAGAGGATCCAAAGCAGGCTCCATGCTGACAGTGGAGAGCCTGATAATGGGCTCCAACTCACAAACCGCAAGATCATGACCTGAGCCTAAGTCAGATGCTTAACCGACTAAGCCACGCAGGAGCCCCCCCCCCCCAAATTTTCTTTTAATTGTCTGTTGTCAAATAACTTTTAAGCCATCTATGGAGACATTTTTTTAACACATACTTGAGGGAAATATAAAGTGACCAAAGTGGTATATAGAAATTATCTCATCTGATCCCCATGAGCACTCTTTGATGAGGTACAATTATTATTTCTTTTTATAAAGAAAACATATGTCTGTAGATAGTAAGAAACCCTCAAGGTTTACTCAGCCAGGAAAGGGCAGAACCGGGATTCAAACCCAAATTCTGACTCCTTAAGACTACTTTCTGAAACACTCACTTTTTTTTTTTTTTTAATTTTTTTTCAACGTTTTTTTATTTATTTTTGGGACAGAGAGAGACAGAGCATGAACGGGGGAGGGGCAGAGAGAGAGAGGGAGACACAGAATCGGAAACAGGCTCCAGGCTCCGAGCCATCAGCCCAGAGCCCGACGCGGGGCTCGAACTCACGGACGCGGGGCTCGAACTCACGGACCGCGAGATCGTGACCTGGCTGAAGTCAGACGCTTAACCGACTGCGCCACCCAGGCGCCCCAAACACTCACTTTTTAATGTAGGGCAAACCCACAAACTCCAGTGAGTTCTCTAGACAAGGAATTGACCCCATTTGGCAAGAGGGTAGTATAAATACAGAGAGAAAGGGAAGATGAGGCTAAAAAGTTAGGCTGGGGCCCAATATAACACGTGGGACTTCATTTTAAAAACCCTAGGGATCCATTAAAGGTTTCTAAATAAGGGGAAAATTACTGCAATTTTAACTGAAAGAGGTAATTTCTCATGATAGGAAAATTGCGACCTGTAGAAAAGGTAGTTTTTTCACTTGGCTATGTGACCTCAGACAAATAACTCTTTGGCCTCAACTCTCATAGCTCATTAGAGAATACCACAATGGACTGTCTTGGGGATTAAACAAGATAGTGTCTGACACAAGAGGGCGCTCGATAAACGTCGATTTTTTTTTTTAATGCACCCCCCCCACCCCACTTTTTTAGTTTTATTTATTTTTTAGTTTTTAAAAATTTTAGTTTTATTTATTATTGAGCACTCAACTTGGTGCTCAAACTCACAACCCGGAGATCAAGAGTCGCGGGTTCTTCTGAGCCAGCCAGGCACTCCACGGCCCTCTTTTTTTTTTTTTTTTTTTTTTTTTTTAAGGCACAGGTGGTCCAGCAAGACCAGAATGAATACAGCCTGATCGCTTCAGCTGTAGCCACACCCTAGTCCGCAAAAAACCTTACAAAACTCCACCAACGTTTCCGGAGTGGTGCTCCCTCACTTCTCTGGGCCATGAAAACCTAAGCAACCTCTAGTCAACCCACCAACCAGAGCTCCACAGACACAGCACAACATTCCCCGCTCTCCCTTCAGAGGCCGCTTGTGGATGACGTCACACTCACTTCCGTTTCCAAAACGGCATCTTTTTACTTTCCAGGGCCGCTCTAGGCTGCAGCCTCGCAGGCTGGCTCCGAAACTCAATGGTTGCTGGGCGGGGCCGTGACGTCCTTGGCGTGGCTGCAGCGGAGGCCGCGGCGGGGAAAATGGCGGACGGGAAGGCGGGAGAGGAGAAGCCTGAGAAGCCGCAGCGAGCTGGAGCCGCCGGAGGTGAACACAACCCCAGCGTCGCGGGCTGCGTGGGATGCTCTGGGCCTTTCTTTGAGCGCCCCGGGGTGGGGGGAATAGGATGGGGACGAAAATGGACGGATCTGGCGCTCACCCGGCCAGGTGCTGGGCCCAGACGAGACCCGGGCACGCCCGGCGCGGCCCGCTGGGATCCGGGCCCACATCGCCTCCTTGCCGGGGGAGAGCCGACCACTGTTGGTCACCTGCTGGCCCCAGCGGAGGCTCCGCTTCCAATGAGAAGGGAGATGGGTACCAGAGAGGGGTATCGAACTCGGGGTGGGACCAGGAGCGGCAGTGCAGGAGCCGCTACCGCCACACCGGAGACGCACATCACACAAAACACGCGCACACACACAGGAAGAGTCACCGAGCGGTGGCCGCAGGCACTGGCCACAGGCCGAGTTTCCAAAGGTGCTGGCCTCTAAGTTACACCTAGGAGTTAGTTTGCTTCTCCCTTTTCGCTGAGGTGGTGTACGACCCCGGCCTTTTCTCTTTCATTTCCAAGCTGAATACCGACCCTGTAATGGGGATGGGTCGAGGAGATGGAGGGAAAGAATACCATTGCCTGCCCGCTGGTTTAAGATGCGGGGTCTTAGGGTTAGGGTTTGGTTGCCTTTCTTCTAAGTGTCTGCTTTTTCTCAGGTTCTTGCCAGCTAACTGCTGACAGATATTTAGGTGGCTTAATAGGCTAGTGTGACTTTTCCTGTATTTTGTTACGATGTGAACTCGGATTACAGTTGTCTTCATTCTGTACCCTCCACTCTTATAAATTTGGGCCTTGTGCATGAAGGGAAAGAAACATCTTTCCGGGCGCCCGCCCATCCCCCTTTGTCGTAACAAGGCAAGTAACTTAACACGTGGGAGGTGATCATAATGTCTTGAGAACGTTTTAAGTATTACTCTCTATTCTGACTTCCTCAAGTCTTATCCCTGAAGTATATAAAGAAAATACAGATTATTAGCATATGAAAGCAGTTACTAGGACCTTATTAACATGATGTTTAATGTGAATTGCCTTGGGAATAAAAAACAGCAGTTTAAACCATCTAGTACTACCTCGTTAGGGATTTTTTTCCCCCCTCAAAAATTATCTTGGAAATTATTGAGTAAAATTACATTAAAAATTAGTAGTTTGAGGAAAAACAAAGATCTGTGACCTAAAGAATTTTACCTGGCTTTTAGACTATCTTTTAATTTTGTAAGATAGCTTTTTAAGTGTCTTGAGAGTATGGGAGATGTGTTTACTGTGTTGCCAAAATGTACTTTAAGTGTCAACATAACTCCACTGT
This sequence comes from Panthera onca, assembly GCF_046562875.1. NCBI lineage: Eukaryota > Metazoa > Chordata > Mammalia > Carnivora > Felidae > Panthera > Panthera onca. The sequence continues at coordinate 49,237,887 of NC_138347.1, forward strand.
GTAATTTATCCACCACCTTTTCAGTTAGGGATAATTAGCTGTATAGCATGAACATTGATGTTTTTATTTTAGCATATTTTTGTGTGTGTGGTGGTGGTATAAAATTATCTTGGGTGATTGATATCAAAAATTTTATGGTATCCTTGGTGATTTAGAATAATATCCCTTAATAACTTCATCATAATTTGCCTTGGATTTGCCTGCCTTTACAAGAAAATGGTGCTGTTGCATATAAACCATTTTTGAATGTCAGGTATTTTTAATGAATTTATACAGAGGAATCATAGCTAAAACACTTAACACTGTGTATGTTGCTGAATTGCTAATTTTATGGCAAGTGGTCACTATTTTCAAACACTATCAAGCTTGTCTTAGGGACTTACCTAGAGAATATTCTGATTTTTAGTTCCTTTTGAACAGTCCAGTAAGTTGGAAGTGTATTTTCTTATAAGTAGTTATGAATGAATTTATGTCAGTAAGAGAAGCTACTTACTTGAGCTTGCTCTCACCTTAAAGAAGGGGGGGGCAGGGGAATAAGGCTTTGGGCAGATTTTTTTTCTCCTTTGGCTAAATTTTTGTAGCTCCTTGAAATAGAAATTTTAGAAAAGCTGTCCATATCATAATCATGGCCACCTCATGCTGTTTCAAGTTATCTAAGAACTACTTGAATGAAATTGACATTTATTATACCAGCCACTAGGAGGGTCTTGAATATGTTCTCATTTAAACTGCTTGTCAGTCCTTTTGGAGAGGTAGCTGTGTACTCTTTTATCAAATGAAGAAGCTACCAAAATACAGATGGATCATGAAGAATATACCCTTATGGAGTTAAAACTTTATTAGCTAATTTTTTTTTCAAAATAAGGTAACTTTGTCCTCCAAAGCCCTCCTTTCCAACTATTCAGTGGAAAAGAAAAAATGTGCTAGTACCATGTATAATTTGATTTCACATTAATCTACATACTTTGTTTGATCGGAATGAATACAAACTCAATAAAATCCCTTTTATTAAAATAATCCTTGATAAAGAATCTAGTACTTTTATATAATTTTATGCATTTATATTTTGCTGTAAATTGTTTTGTGATTTTCTTATTTTTAAAAAACTGAGCACATATTCTTTAAAATGTAAATTGCCGGGCGCCTGGGTGGCTCAGTCGGTTAAGCGTCTAATTCTTTGTTTCGGTTCAGGTCATGATCTTGCGCAGTCCCTGAGTTCAGGCCTGCACTGATGGTGCGGAGCCTGCTTGGAATTCTCTCTTTCTGCCCCTCCCCTGAGCTTGCTCTCATTTTCTCTCTCTCTCTCTCTCTCTCTCTCTCTCTCTCTCTCTCAAGATAAATAAACTTAAAAATAAATAGGGGTGCCTGGGTGGCTCAGTTAAGTGTCCTACTTTGGCTCAGGGTCATGATCTTGGGGTTCTTGAGTTGGAGCCCCCATCTGGCTCTCTACTGTCAGTGATCCTCTAGCTCCCTCTCTCTTTCCCTCCCCTGCACTCTCTCTCTTCTCTCTCCCTCTCTCTCTCTTAAAAATAAACATTTTTTTAAAAAGCATTAAAAAATAAATAAAATAAAAGTCACATTCTCTGCAGCATGGATATTCTGACAGATGACTCTTGCTTCTCCCTCAGAATCTAAAAGTTCCAACCTTGAACTACTTTTAATGAGGGATGTGTAGCGAGATTCAATGAATAGGAAATAAAGAGAATTTCAAATCCCTATTAAAAACAAAGAACAAGAATGTAAGTCATATTGCTAAAATTTTCACATTGCCAAACTATGGCCATCTCAAAATTTTTTCACTTTCCAAAATTCAGCAATCTCATTAAATAAATTGAAAACAGGAGTTCTTGATTAAAAGCTCCCAAATGCTAAAGTGCAGAACATGTTGTATTTAAAGATAAACACTTTAATGGACCTTGAAATTAGTGTTGATATTTAATGGAATATTTCAAAGCTCAAATTAGGTTGAAATAATTTTCTCTTCTGATGAACTATAGATTTGTAGAAACTGTGACAACAGTCTCATTGATAATATGGATTTGTCTGTCACATTTTTCTGTTTTCATTGCTGTTTCCATTTGCTGTATTTCCTAAATGTTTTGTGTATTTTACTACGTAATTATTAGATTACCTAAAGAGAAAATAGCAGCTCCAATCCATGTGATACATTGAGCCATTTAAGGCTAAGTAATAAGTACTAATAGTACACCTACTTTCCTTCACTCCCTTTCCCCCATCCCTTTGCTGAAGAGCGGATGTTTTCTAAAGTTGTTGAGTATTTACAGTTGTTTAAAAAAAAAAAAAAAAAAAAAAAAAAGCTTCTTGAGAAGAGCAAGGCCAAAGAGTTATTTACTATGTCCAAAAATAATTGCTGGATCTGGAATCAGTCGTGTTTAGAAATGACCTACTAGACATAGCATGTTTCATCTTCAGTGTGGACCTGAAATGTGGGTGGTCTTAATAGTATGCCTCTTAAGGTGTCAAGAGGGCAGATAAAAATAAAATTGAGTTGCTGCCAGTTGGTTACCTAATTAATGGTAGTTTTCCCAACTTCCCCGTTCATGCTACCTTTTCTACAGCAGTGTCTATAGAAATCTTCCCTATAGCATCATGGGATTGGACAGATAGTATTGTTTCATATATTATCACATACGAGTTCAGCCAGTTATCACACTTAATTGTACTAATATTATAGTAAGATTTATGTTTTTCATTTTGTTTCATATTTATGCTATCGTTTTTCTAGATTCTTTGTTCCAGAATTTGTGGGTAAAAGGAGACCTAGAATTAAGAAAAGATAGGTTTTTTTAAAGAACTGGAGATCTTGAGTAATTATGTATAGTTCTTGGGTCACAGTTCAAAAGCAGAGTTGTATATACCACAGTCAAGACTAAATGTTCTTTATGCTATTTGATGTTTTCTAGAGTTTGTGTTTGCACAAAATTTGTGCCTTAATATATATAGTTTCTTTTTGTAAACCCAGTGCATTTTCTATATGTTTATATGTGTTCCCATACGTAGAGACTGAGTTTTCAATTTTAGCTGTCAGTCACAAAGAAATAGTTATTATTGTTTAGGTTCTACAGTATAATTCATAATTGATCAAAACTATAAACAATGCAGAATGAGATTTAGAACACTGCTTTTAGTTATAAACTAATGTTGGCATAATACTGTCTTATTTTTAAGAAATTCTACATTTATTTCTGTATTTCAACTATTGAATATAAATCTTACATTCTTCAGGTGCTTTTGTAATTTCATATCTAAATAAGTGACTGGCACCTCCAGCAACCATTCCAGTGCTATCTTTGTCTCCTGGGGAAATCCCAAAACCTAATGCTGCTTAATTCCTCCTCATCATTTTTATTATAACTTTCACCGCTGTCCAAAGGGGATAGAGTTCCTGTTGTCTTTCCTATAAACGAAATCAAATGTTCTGTTCAAAGTGCTTATTAATTTAGAGACCTCATCATTCCAGAAATATATGGATTAAGATATATAGTCTCTGGATTTTTTAATATTACTTGTCCATCTATCTGTGTTTGATTTCCCGCTTTCCCCCCATTCTAGAAATGTCCTGTTTTCTTAACAGTTGTCAGGGATATTGCTTAGAGCATCTTGTCTTCATAAACTAGTGTAACAGAAAACATTCTCTAGGGTGAATTGGGGCAAGAAAATAAAATTTTTAATAATCAACCAAACTTCTATCTTACATTCCAATATATTAAGTAGCCTTCTTGTGCAAAGGACCAAAGATACTCAAAATAAAAACTTACTGTTACCATTCATTGATTAATACAGACTCAAGCCAAATCATTGAAAGCCCTCTTACATTCCTAGTCTACATATGTATGGCTTCTACTATTTGAAATTATAATTAGTTCATCTTTCTTTCATTATAAAAAGTAGTGTATGAACCTAAGTATGATCGTTAAAACAGACGATAACCAAGCTTTCAAAGTAGAATTAAGTTACATTAGAGGGGATGACTTGAAGGCTTCCTTGAGTTTCCTTTTCAACTCTAAAAATCGTGTGAGAGGTACATGAGGCACACATCACTCAAGAAAATTACTCCAGGCTGTATTAGCACTGTAGTTCAGGTAATAATGGACCATTCATAGCTAGGTACTTTGTGTAACTAGTAGTACATAATTGAAGAATGTTAGAATTTATTAGTCAAATGTGTTTTCCTGTGATGTGGACTAATATTCACAAGCTAGTTTGTGTAGAAGAACCTACAGGTCTTAATTTCTAAAAAGCAAAATTCCACAAATAATTAGATTATTAGATAACTTCTATAATAGTGTTTAGTTGAAGGGTCTTACATTATATGAACTCTACGTTTATAATTTTAAATTGCTCTGTATTTTATGCTAGTTAATTCATGGGACCCTCTTCTACTGCCACACAATCTCAGTTCCTGCTGTACACTCTAACACAGTGGAAGAGACTGTTGGGTCAGTAGGTGACACCTGCAGAGGTATCTTCCTTATAACGATGCTTTTTGAGGTTGCTGCTCCCATCAATCTGCTCAGTAAAAATAGCTCATCTTGGTAAGTTGTTTCGACTTCACCAGGACCTGAAGAAGAAGCAGAAAAACCTGTGAAAACTAAGACTGTTTCTTCCAGTAATGGAGGGGAAAGTTCCAGTCGCAGCGCTGAGAAGCGATCAGCTGAAGAAGAAGCTGCAGACCTCCCAACAAAGCCTACAAAGATCTCCAAGTTTGGATTTGCCATAGGTAGTCAGACGACAAAGAAAGCCTCGGCCATATCCATCAAACTTGGATCAAGTGTGAGTTGTTATTTGATCTATATGGTGTGCATAATGGGGCTTAAGAATTTGTTTTGGAAACCTGCTTTTATGGGGTTATGGTAAATTGAGTGTAAAAAGGTACTTTGGTACATGAACTTACATGTTAAGTATTTAAGAAGTTATTAGCTCTATATTCAAGAACAATATGGATAAATTATAACTGAGTAAAACTTTTTCAAAAAGGTTTGGAGTATGAGAAGGAGCAACTATTATAGGGAATATATGATTTATAAAGTAACAGCTTAGAATTTTTCTCAGTTGAGTAAAACCTCCGAAAAACATTTTCAGAAAGAATTTCATTTTTTTTCCTTATTTTTCAATTCCAGTAATATTAAAAATAATATTTCTAGAAATAAGTACTAGTGAGATACTGCTTGATAAGAAGAGCTTCCTGGTCACTTTACTTTGGAGCTACAAATGGACATTGAGTTCTATATATCCAATGACAGATCAACTTTTGGTCCCTTGTTTTAAATATAAACCTTAAGTTAATAATTAACTGTGGAGTATCTGGAAAGTTTTGAAACCATAGATTGAAGCTTATTACGAACTTTTGATATTTGACTAATTTTGACCTACAAAAGTGACAATTTCATATGCTTCAACCACATAGGTCTTTCAGAAAAAAATGTTACTTAAATAGTGTACACTGTTGGCTTTAGAAAATAGTCACATTCTTGTGTAAGGAGAATAATCCTAAAATTACTGGGATTACTACTTTTGAGTTGTTTATTCATGTCTGTTCTGTGAAAATTAATGCTTATTTGCCAGGTGCACACAGCTTTATTCTGTGTATGATGTTCATTCCAAGATCTTAAAAATATGATACGGATCAAGTTCCTACTAGAGTCAATGTGTTTGAGTTATACTTACAGTTTTAGAAGAGCTACCATTTCTCAGGACCTCTACTCCTACCCTATGTTGTTTTGCTTTTTCCTATTTGTTTTCTTTTTATTCCTTTAAAAAATTCATTCCAAACAAAAGACATTCTGCTTATAACTTCATTACTTCATGACTATTCTTCCTATTTGAGCTGATTTCTTTTTGTTTAATACGTTTTTTTTTATAAAGTTGCATAGACCTAACTGCATAAGTATTTGTGTTTTTCTGATAGTCATTCAACATGTATTCTCAGACACACTTTAATATAGATATTCCTCTCGATAATAGATTCTGCTGTGGTTCAACACACCCCTAAATTAGCAAATCCCTACTTTTTCTAAATCATTGACATGATGTAGTAATTACTCCTCATTTTAGAAGGGAGGGTTTTGTTTGAGAAAGTCTACTCAGTAAAACCTTCTTAATCTTTGGAAAACAAAAACTTGTTTTCATAAAATAAACTATAGTATAACCACAGTTGTCTTAGGGAGGTGGGATGTAAGATACAAAAAAATAGTTGAAACTATTGCTTTTATTATATGATATGAAAAGATAGTTGATCAGCAGATATTTGTGTCATATGTGTATGTACAACATCAAATACCTGACATCTTTAAAAGAATAAAGGGTATTTCTAGAGTCTTTATGCATAATCTCCAAATTAATGGTTTTTATTCCTTCAAAAGCAAGCATTATTGACAAAAGTGTTTGTGTTATAAAAAGAAAGCATGGTTCATTTTGTTTCAGGAGATCAGAGAAGATTTCACTGATGAAGTGATGCTTGAGTTGGCCTTAACTGTATAGACAGGAGGCAAAGGGCATCTCGGATAAAAAGAATTTCATGCAAAAGTAGTTTAGATGTGAAGCCACATGGTACATTCAGGAAAATGTTTGTAGTTGGAAATTGATATGCAAATGTAGGGATGAAAAGCCCCCTAAATGAGACCATAGAACCAAATCATAAAGGACTTGCATAGTTTGGTTTTATTCTTTAAGTTCTAGTGGAGCTATGAAACTGTTGTAAGGAAGCTTAACCCTTAAACAGATGTGCATTTTAGAAATATCACTTTAGTGCCATTATAGAGGAGAAAATTGAGAGTAGGGGGTGGTATTTCTAACAGTAGTTCAGGCAAGTAATGCTAAAGGGCCTTAGGTGTCCATAGTATGGTAGTTGATGGGAAGGCAGAGGGAGACGTAAGTCTATTAAATATTTAATCTACAGGACTTTATGATAGAGTGCAAGTTGAAGAAAAGGATTTCTGGCTTAGGTACTTAGAACACTGTCAAACTAAAGTACCCATCGGAGCTCTTAAGTGGAGCTCCAGTAGGCATGTGACATTCTATTTGGGGGTAGACATTTAAGATTTGGTAGTTAAAACCATGGGAGTGAATGGAGTTGACCAGGGAAGTACAGAGAAGGAAAGGTCACTAAGAACAGAATCTTGGGTATGTGTTATTTAAGGGGGGAACAGGAGGAAACAAAGAACAAAAGGTCAGAGAATTAGAATAGCCTATAAAAAGCAGTGTCAGAGAATTCAAGTTAGGAGTGTTTTCAAAAAGGAGCTGGTGATTAGAGTCAAAAGCAGCACACCAGTCATTGGTGACCCTACAGAATCAAGGTCACCTGATTCTAGGTGAGTGAGGAGCCATGAGAGAATCAGGGAGGAAGCCTGATTGCAGTGGGTTGAAGACCAGATTGATGGTGAGAGGATGATGATAGGGCAGTTTACCTCAAAAACTTAGGTTGGATAGAAGAGAAACATTTACAGGCTACAGGGCAGAACACTAGTAGGGAGAGGAGTCTTGGTGTCTTTTATGTTCTTAAGTCACACTGCAGTTCATTCTTGGCCACTGTGGGCAAGTACTACTAATCATTTCCCTTTACCTTTACCAGGTATCCCTTAGCTAAATGATATTAAATTACAGATCCTGACTAGAAAATCTTTTACAGGATGAAAACAAATGGACATATCGTTAATAAAATTAAAGCTACCCATTGATAACCACATTTGTAAAAAGAGAAAATGGAGTTCTTTAAAGTTTGTTCTAAGTTCCTTAGTATGTTTCTATGAAAACATAAAATTGAATCTTTGAAGATAAATTATTTGTATCATTAAACAAGCCTGTGTAAACATTATGTGATACTTCTTAATGTGTTTCTTCTTCAGAAGCCTAAAGAAACTGTTCCAACTCTTGCTCCAAAAACTCTTTCAGTAGCAGCAGCTTTTAATGAAGATGAAGATGTAAGTTGATCCCTAGTTTTGTTTATTTTACTTGAACCAGTTCTTTAATGAAGTTAGTGGCAGGTTGTAGGTTGCGTTAATGGTACTAGTGAATTTTCTTTGTAATTCTGAATAGATTTTTTGTGATGCCTGCAAAATCTGGATATTTCTATTTATGTGGTTGTAGGATTACTTAAAATATAACTGCCTTTGGGGGCAATGACCTTAAGAATCAAATCAACAAATGCTTGATATATATGTTGATATATATATCATATATATGTGCTAGGAAATATGTAGGATCCAGGAAAAGACAGATTTAATGCTGCTGCCTTTAATAATTTTATAGTTGGAGTCTTCAGTGTTCAGGCATCCTGCATTCATTCAGCTTACAAAAGACAGCTATAGTGTTTTCTCCCATGAGGAATAGCTAATAGTGCAGGTGATTCTGCTAGAAGTTCTGTTCATTAAGCATGTGTTCCAAAGTGAGCACGAGTTGCTTATCTGCTATTCTCTTAGACAGTCTTAGCTCTTTCATGCCTCTCACAGTGTCCCTCTCTTCTTGTGCTTATGAATAACGTATGGAATTTAAAGCATCATTTTGACTGATTTTTTTTCTTTGGTCTCTGACTTCAGAAACCTAACCCCCTCTTAAGATGTGACCCCATTGTATAACAATTAACTGTTAACAGGGTACATGAGTAATTGCTCTCAAAAACAATATGGAGAAGAATTACACATTCAGAGGAGCACAGTGTGGGCTGAAATAATTGGGAAGAACATAAAAGAGAAGTAAGAATTGGATACTAAAACATTAGGCAGGGTTTTGACAAACCAAAGAATACTTTTATAAGCTAAGACAAGTCATAAATACTAGCAGCTGTATTTGTCTGGACTGGAGATTTCTGTAGACGTTTGGGCAAGGATAAGTATGGAATGATTAGAGCCCAGATCAATAGGTAAAGAATTGCTGTGGTTATCTCTGGATTCTTTGCACTTAACTCATTGCACACACTTGAGCAACTTTTTTTAATGTTTATTTATTTTGGGGCGAGAGAGAGAGAGAGAGAGCGAGTGAGCATGAGCTGGGGAGGGGCAGAGAGAGAGGGAGACACAGAATCTGAAGCAGACTCCAGGCTCCGAGCTGTCGGCACAAAGCCCGACGCAGGGCTCAAACCTACAAACCGTGAGATCATGACCTGAGCTGAAGTTGGTTGCCCAATCAACTGAGCCACCCAGGTGCCCCTGAGTAATTTCTATATGCTAGGCACAGTGAGATTGTAAAGATAATTCAGACATGTCCCTCCAGGAACTCAGTCTCATAGGGCATAAAATAGTACAAAATGAAACTCAAAAGTATACAAAGATATGAAGTGATAATGGAAATTCAAGGAAGGAAGAGAGACCAAGTAACTAGATGCCAGCACTGAACTGGCAGTGGGAAGACCTGGATTCTTCTCCTGTCTTGTCCAGTTACTAACTAGTAGAAAGCCTGTGAAACAAATCACTTTACCTTTTTGGAGCCTTCGTTTTTCAGTTGTAAAATGAAAGGTCAGTTTAAATCATACATTTTTAAACTACTTGTCAGAGTTGTAGGATTCTGTGGAAATGTCTATGCAGACAGCTCAGAGCCTGGAGCCTGCTCTAGATTCTATGTCTACCTCTCTTTCTGTCCCTCCCCTACCCACACTCTGTCTCTCTCTAAAGTAAATAATAAAACGTTAAAAAAAAAAACTAAAAAATAATATCCCATGTTTTCTGTTATCTCTAACATTCTTGAGAGATTAGGTAGCTTTTTGCTATGTACAGAATGTATGAGAGAAGGACAATATACGAAAAAGGGAACAGCGTGTGTGAAAAGAGAGGCTGGAAATGGTAAACACCTACATGATAGTAATGGCTTTTTTTGAATGCCTAACAATTTGGGTCTTTTCATATAACTTTATTTTATCGTCCATATATTCCTATGAATCATGTGATGTAGTTATATTCCTGTTTGGCAAATGGAGAAATTAACAAGTTAATGATGGTAAAGGATATTAATTTTAACTTGTCTCTTTGATAAAAGAATGTGTGTATCTAAAATCATCTGGTTTTTCCTTTTTCTGCAGAACATAAGTAACACGGGATATATATCTGGGCCTAAAATATATTTGACAAAGAGGGCATCCATTTAATTAATTTTAAATTTTAAAAATATATTTTTCATTGTTACCTTTTTAGTCTCCTTTAATTTGGACAATTCCTTGGCCTCTGTTCCATGGCATTAACATTTTTGAAGAGTCCAGGCCAGTTATTTTGTAAAGTTTTCCTTCGTTTGAATTTGTGTGATGTTTCCTTATGATTAGATTCACATTACTTACTTTGGCAGGAGTACCACAGAAGCTATGCCAAGTTCTTAATGCATCATAATCAGGGTGCACATGTTGTCAATATGTCCCATTACTGACGGTGTTAACTTTGATCTTTTAGTTAAAGTGATGTCTGCCAGATTCCTCTGCTTTTCAAAAAAAATTTTTTTAATGTTTATTTATCTTTGAGCATTAGCAGGGGAGGGGCAGAGAGAGAGGGAGACACAGAATCCAAAGCCGGCTCCAGGCTCCAAGCTGTCAGCACAAAGCCCGACGCCGGCCTCGAACTCACGAACCACAAGATCACAACCTGAGCCAAAGTCGGTAGCTTAACCAACTGAGCCACCCGGGCACCCTTCTGCTTTTCAGATTATTGTTTTACCTTTTGTAATTAAAGATTATATGGGGGGGCATCTGGCTGGTTCAGTTGGTAGAGCTTGCAACTCTTGATCTTGGGGTTTATACTTGAGCCCCAAGTTGGGTGTAGAGATTACTTAAAAATAAAATCTGTAATTAAAAAAAAAAATACAAGGCACCTGGGTGGATCAGTCAGTTAAACCTCTGACTTCAGCTCAGGTCATGATCTCATGAAACGGGCTCTTTGCTGTCTCTGCTGCTCCCCTGCTTGTGCTCTTTCTCTCAAAAATAAACATTTAAGAAAATAGTAATAATAAAAACATTCTCATGAGTGTTAACATCCATTGAGGGATTCCTACCAGAATCAATTATGATTTTTCTTCTTCTTTTATCTCTTGTATATTTATTGTCTCTTACTAGAAGGAAGAACTTCCCCTTATTTATGTAAGTGTAGGCTCATCAGTTCTTTATTCAGTAAGCTATAATGCTTGCCCCAGATTTGACCAGTAGAAACCCCTTTAGACTAGATCTTGAAAACACTCTTTAAAAAAAAATATTTAGAGGTGCCTGGCTGACTCAGTAGTAGGTAAGCGCGCATGACTGTTGATCTGAGGGTTGTTGGAGCTTACCTAAAAGGGGGCTTGGGGGTCACCTGTCTGTCTCAGTCAGTAGGATGTGCATGTGACTCTTCATCCTGGGTCATGAGGTCAAGCCCATGTTGGACTTGGAGCCTACTTTAAAAAAAAAAGAATATTTAGCTCAGCAGCAACATTTATTTGACTTACCAGTCAGTTAAGCCTCTGACTTAGGCTCAGGTCATGATCTCACAGTTTGTGAGTTCGAGCCCTGCATCAGGCTCCGTACTGACAATGCAGAGCCTGCTTGGCATTCTGTCTCTCTCCCTCTCTTTGCCCCTTATCCGCTTGCTTGTGCACACTCACTCTCTCAAAAATAAATAAACTTAAAAAAAAAAAAGAAATTTAACTTACCATATATCTTTTCAACATTTATGTAAGTACTAATGAATGAACTTTCAAGATTTTCGAGATATCTTTATAGTGAAGGAGACGTTTTTAGAAGGAACAATACCATAAAGTTACTAAGATTCTTTGCTTTGGCGTCCACCTCTTTTGCTATTTATTAGCTTTGTGACTTTGGACAAACTAACCTTGTTTACCTCAACTTTATACTTTTTTTTTTTTTAATTTTTTTTAATGTTTATTTATTTTTGAGACAGAGAGAGACACAGCATGAACGGAGGAGGGTCAGAGAGAGAGGGAGACACAGAATCTGAAGCAGGCTCCAGGCTCTGAGCTGTCAGCACGGAGCCTGATGCGGGGCTCGAACTCACGGACTGTGAGATCATGACCTGAGCCAAAGTCGGACGCTTAACCGACTGAGCCACCCAGGCGCCTCTACCTCAACTTTAAAATGCAAATGCTCAGCCAGTTGAGCAGCCAAATTTTGTTTTTTTTTTAATTTTTAAAATGTTTATTTGTTTTTGAGAGAGAGCACGTGCTTGGGTGCACAAGTGGGGGAGGGGCAGATGGAGAGGGAGACACAGAATCCGAAGCAGGCTTCAGGCTCTGAACTGTCAGCACAGAGCCAGACATGGGGCTCAAACTCAGAAACAGTGAGATCAGGACCTGAGCAGAAGCTGGCCACTCAGCTGACTGAGCCACCCAGGTGCCCTGAGCAGCCAACTGTTTTGATTTCAGCTCAGGTCCTAATCCCAGGGCCTTGGGCTCCAAGCTGAGTGTGGACCCTGCTTGAGATTCTCTCTCCCTCCCTCTGCCCCCTCTCCCCTACTTGCGAGTTTTCACTCTTTTTCTCTCAAATAAATAAATAAAATGCAAGTGATGATAAAATTTGTTAGGGTTTATTTGTTTGGGGGACGGGTTTGTTTTGTATTATTTTAGGATGTGATTAGGGTTTTATTTTATTTTAATGTTTATTTTTGAGAGAGCTCAAGCAGGGGAGGTGCAGAGAAAAAGGGAGACAGGATCTGAAGTGGCTTCTGTGCTGACAGCTCAGAACCTGGAACTTGCTTCAGAGTCTTATGTCTCTGTCTCTCTCTGCCTCTGCCCCTTCCTCCCTCTCTCTCAAAAAAAAAAAAAAAAATTAAAGATAGTGCATATTAACTTTAATTTTTTTAACATGTATTCATTTTTGAGAGACAAAGACAGAGCGCAAGCAGAGGTGGGGCAGAGAGAGGGAGACACAGAATCAGAAGCAGGCTCCAGGCTCTGAGCTGTCAGCACAGAGCCCAATGCAGGGCTGACACTCATCAACCGTGAAGATCATGACCTGAGCCAAAGTCGGATGCTTAACCGACTGAGCCACCCAGGCACCCCTAAAGATGGTGCATATTAAAGAATTTAGCACAATGTGTATGTGTAGCATAGTAAGCAAATGGTTTTGGTTCTAGAATACCAAGTTTTTCCAGATTTTTTTCTTTCTGCAAAATCAACACTTGAAGCTGTGTTTCTTTTTAAAATGTAGTTAAGATAAATAATTTTTTCCTTTTACAGAGATTTACAGTATTGAAAATGCTAAAAGGCTTAGATACAAATTTAGTATTATGAGTTAGCAAGTGAATTTTAATAAACCTGTAATGAGTCATCTCTGCTTTTTTTCCCCTCCAGAGTGAACCAGAGGAAATGCCTCCAGAAGCAAAGATGAGGATGAAGAATATTGGAAGGTATGTGCTTTTTTATAAAGATTGTAGAGAATGATCTTTTAGTGTTCCGACTTTTCTTAAATATTCGGGCAAAACAATTCTGTGAGCTGTCAGTGATGTTATTTTCCCTTCTGGTAAGAGAAAAGGAGTACCTTCCTTTCATACGGGGACCCAAAGTAAGACTTTAGACTTACTGTCGAACCCAGTCTAAATACCCAGTTTGTATGTGTGTACACACACACACACACACACACACACACACACACACATTTAAAAACATGTAAAACATAAAATTGAAGTAAATATGACACAAGTCCACAGTGGCACTGAACCCTTTTATATGTAATACATCTTCATGTTTTTCTTCGATTTCATTTTTTATAGATGCTGATGGCAAGCCATCAGTTGATTTTATGACCCTGTTAGTGGGTTTCAAGCAACAGTTTTAAAAACTGTCACGGTTGCCACCCTTAGCTATGTGTCAAAAGTACCTTACATGTTTGTTAAAACTACAAATTTGCTTGGTCCCTCTTCAGACCTACTGAATCTGAAATTTTAGGAATGGGTCTTATAGAAAGTATTTTTTTTTAATTGTGTAGGGATTTCTGATGTTCAGCTTGTGTTCATAATAGGTACTAAACAAATATGTTTTGAAAGGCCTTATATAACTTTTAAAATAAATTTCCTGTCTTTTAACACAGGGATACACCAACATCAGCAGGACCAAACTCCTTCAATAAAGGAAAGCATGGTTTTTCTGATAACCAGAAGCTATGGGAGCGAAATATAAAATCTCATCTTGGAAATGTCCATGACCAAGACAATTAAATGATGTGTTTTGAAATTGGGTGTGGGGTGGGTGTAAAGTTAAAAGGAACAGTTTCCTTTTTTAAAGAATGGTATAAGACTATCTTTGGAGCCGCCTTTTTTTTTTTTTTAAAGATTGAGTGGTACACTAATAAATGAGAGTTTGAAATTAGAGGTAATTTATGTTTTATATACAGATTTCAAGACATTTGCTAATTTTGTAGTTTCATGTGATTAGTTTCCAAAGGTTACAGATAATAAAAAAATCAGAAATGGTACCTTTCTAAGAATTGCATATTTTTTTAGACGCAATTATTAGCACATTAAGAGGGACGCAAAAAGCTATTGTCTATTTAAACTGCAAGCAATTACTCTTAACTCCCTTATTACACTGAAGTGTTTGGCTCCCAGGAACAGCCTTATAGAGAGGGAGTATTGTATTGGGAGGAAAATGTTACTGGACTATTGACTGAAAGTACATTAGATAAAATTAAAATACAGCCTTTTTTTTTTTCCTAATGGGCATTTGTTTCGTTTCAAGTCATCAAAAACTAGGTATTGCATTACTATCAGTTGGTACAGATGCTTAGCTCTTGAAAAAAAAATTTTTTTTTAATTTTATGTAAATTGTTGAGTATTTGAAATAGCCCACTTCACCTTAACGGGTCTTGTCTACCTTCATTAGTCTTCAAAGACCATTTGCTACCAAAGTAAATCAGTATTTTGAATGTGCTTCTCTTCGTTTTTGTTACTAGTTAGTTGCTGCAAGCATTTCCACCAGATCTTGAGGCAAATCATAAGGAAGCTGTTTCTTTTAAAATACAAACCACCACCAAAAATTTAAATGTACATAATACTTAAATATGTGGCTGTTTTTATTTTTTAAAAAGTAGAAACACCAAAAAGACAACATTGTATGAAGATGAAAATGAGAAAGATGCACTTTCTATAACTTTGTTAAAGCTTAATTTAAGTTACTAACTTGTGAAAGCAAATTTGATTTGAACTTAATACAAGAATTCTTTATTTTAGGACAGTACTGTGGTTTATTTGAGTGTATACATATTAACCAATGGCCTCTCAAAAGCACATTTTAGGTACTGAAGATAAAAAGAAAATGCATCTTTAAACATATTTTATGGAATCTTTGACCACATATACGTTGTTAGATCTGTGTATTGTAGGTTTTTTTTTTTTTAATTTTTGTATATGAATTCTTTTTTAATGTGATAGTTAAACACATCTTTAAAAACCTAGTCACAGATAAAAGAAACAAAAATTGAAAATTCCTGCAATGTTTAATTTGGAGGCAGCTTCAGACTATTTTATTGGTGGGAACTACTCGCCAAGCTCTTTTAATAAGTAATAACTCCAGAGAAGCAGCCTGTATATATTCCTAACACTTGTTCATTTGCATTTAAGTTTAGAGTAAGCCCCAAGTAAAACAATGGAAATGTATATAGAACTATTAGTTCTTACATGATTTAATTATATCAAGATACATGAATTTAACTTGCTTTAATGTAGGCAAACTTTCCACTTTTGTCCATTTTACTGTTTATGTTAAAATAACATCCCTCTCCTACATATTCTTTTCTTGACTCAAATATTAGCCTAAGGTCAAGATGGGAGAGAAACGACTGAGATGAATGTCTTTACTAAAATACCAATAAATTTGTCAAACTCAATAGTGTTCTTATTTTCTATTCTGCTTAATTGTCGCTGGGTTTTTTTGTTTTTTAATGTAAAAGAAGAGACAGATATTATGATTGTTGCTCTTTTCCAGATTGTTGGCCAAAGTAAAGGGAGTTTTAAAACTATTACTTAGTGGAGTCTTCCTAACTTAGCACATAGTTCTATAGCATTATAATATCTGGGGTTGGAAAAGACTTATTCCAAATCCTCCCTCTCCACTGCCAAAGTATTGCCTGTCTTGTGCTGTAGAAAATCCTGCTAAGGCATACCTTTGAAAATCCCTAAGTGTTAGAAGGTATTCTAGTGTCTACCATCCATTAACTCCATGTAATATGTTTTCTGAATGTTTCTAATACTGCTTCCCAATAGATCAGGTCTTAGTAAATAAAAAAAAATTGAACTCCACTTTAGAATTAAGGTTAACTCTAATTTGAATAATTACAAATGAAGGCTGAGTTTCAGATGTTGTTCCTTAACTCTAATAATCAAGGTTAGCTTGATTTAGTTTGGAGGGGTTGTCCAAGTTACTTTTAAGTGAAGGTACTTCTTTTGAATTTTAAACTTCATTTTGAAAAGACTTCAGACTTTGAAAACATTGCAAAAATATTACAAGATATTTCCATGTTCTCCAAGTGTTAACATCTTCAGTAACTCCAGGACAGTTATCAAAATCAGGGAATTAACATTATTACATTACCTTAATATATCACCTTATACTGTTGTTCTACAGATCTTTTTCACATTTCACTTTTTGTTCCACTAATGTCTCGTCAAAGATCCACTTCATTATCGTACATTGTTTAGTTGTCATCTGTCTCTAGCTTCCTTAATATGAGACACTTCTTCAGTGTTTGTCTTTCATGACCTTAGACTTTTTAAAAAGTATAGGCCAATTATTTATAAAAGATTCTCAGCTAGGGCCTTGCCTTCTGTTTCCTCATGATTAGATTCCATGTATGCATTTTTGGCGAGAATAGCACAGAACTGCTGTGTCCTCAGTGTAGCAGCAAGAGCATGATGTTAATTTGTCCCGTTGCTAGTAATGTTAATTTTCATCACTTGGTTAAGGTGGTGTCTGTCAGATTTCTCCACTGTCAAATTACTACTTTCTTTGTAATTAGTAAGTATCTTGTGGAGAAATTCTTGGGATGGTGTAAGTACCCTATTTCTCACACTATTGCCCACTTAATTGGCAGGCATTCATGGTTCTTCTTTGTCCCCCATGGTTCTTTTCCTGAAACAGTTGTCAGTGTAGTATTGGCCAAATGATGATTTTCTGTTTCCATCATTCCTTCTACTTTTAGTAGTCGAAATTCTGTTGTGAGGAAGGTTTTTCCCCCATTCATTACACATTTATTTTATTGATAATGGGTCCGTGTATCCTTACATTATACTATAGGTTACAACCCATTCCTACCATTATTTACTTTGTTACCCAGAATGTCCCAGATTTGCCCATGTGAACTCTCTCCAGTTGACCCTCATGTCTTTTTGACATCTCCAACTTTTAATACTCCCTTAATTTCTGGCAACAAAAGATATACTGGACTCATCTTGTATTTTCTCCAGCCCTGGAAACTGATTTTTGTAAGTATCCATAGTTCCTTCTATGAAACAGTGGTATTTAGAAACCAAAATCAACACTAGATGTAGTCATCGGTACTGAGGTATTATTGCTTCTAGCCTGCTTAACAGAGCTAGAAAATGTATGTAATATATACATCCATTTCTAAATCTATATGTGTGTTATAGGTATGTGTATACCATATGTGTGTGTATATCCATTAATTCATAGTGATACTTCTTTTTTTTTTTTTTTCAACGTTTTTTATTTATTTTTGGGACAGAGAGAGACAGACAGAGCATGAACGGGGGAGGGGCAGAGAGAGAGGGAGACACAGAATCGGAAACAGGCTCCAGGCTCCGAGCCATCAGCCCAGAGCCTGACGCGGGGCTCGAACTCACAGACCGCGAGATCGTGACCTGGCTGAAGTCGGACGCTTAACCGACTGCGCCACCCAGGCGCCCCTCATAGTGATACTTCTAATACCAGACCAATACCACAGAGTTCATTATAGTCTTTCTCTTTTTGAAACTTTTATCCAACAGTAAGAAATCTGACTTTGTAATATGCTCACTTCTTTTATTTGCTTAATTTCTAGGATACATGTAAGGTACTTTCAGAATTACTAGTTCATCTATCTACCAACGAAAAACAGCCTAACAGTGCAGTATTTGTCTATAGTTCCCTTTTTTTACTCTTCTAGTGCATAATCAAAATACTGTTTTACAAAGTAATGTGGGTTCTTTTCTCTGCTCCCCCTTTCAGTATCGTTATGTTATTGATTTGTAATGCAGATAGTTAATTTGGTTTTGTTTGTATTTCATAATGAATGCTACCCATTCTTTGTTAATCTGTTTGGTTTTTTGTGTGTTTTTTTTTTTTGTATGTAAAACATTAGCATAGTTCTAAAAGTTAGAACTATACAGAAAGTGTCCCTCCTCTCTATCCTTTCTGTCTTCTCCTTGTAGCCTTTCTGTCCCGCTTGAACTTATTCCCTATAGGTAATCTATCTCTAGTTTCTGTATTATTCTTCCTATGCCTCTTTTGAATAAATAAATAGCTGAGTGGATATTATTTCCCTTTTTTTCTTACATGAAATGTAGCATGTTTTAGTTAACTCTTTTATATTTTGGTGGTTTTTTTCTACTTTACAGTATACCCTGGAAACTATACCAGTTCATGGAGATCTTACTCCAAAAATGTTTTTAACAACTATATAGTGTGAATATACTACAATTTATGTAAATACTCTTCTGTTCCATTGTGTGACTATACTATAGCTTATGCAATTACTCTTCTATGTATGGGCATTTAGGTCCTTTCCAGTATTTTGCCATTACAATGCTATAATTGAATAACCTTGTGCATGTGTATTTTCATATTGTTGGAATGTATCTTCCTTCAGGTAAATTCCCAGAAATAGGATTGCTGGGTCAAAATATATAAGTGCATATGTACTTTTATTAGATATTGCCAAATTCTCCTCCAAAAGGGTTGTACCAGTTTGTTTTCCCACCAGGAATGTATGAGAGTGCCTCTTTTCACAGCCTTGCCAACAGGATGTTTATGTCATACTTGGTAATTTTTGCCAAATCTGATAGGTAAAAAATGGTATTTCAGATTAGTTTTAGTTTGTATCTCTAGCTATGAATAAGGTAGGGTATCTTTTCATATATTTAAGGACCATCTGAATATCTTTATGAATAGTCTTCATGTCATTCCTATTTTACTATGAGTTTTGGTCCTTTCTCAATTTTTAAGAATTCTTTATATACTAAGTCTTTATCTTTGAGATGTTATAGTTTTCCCAATTGTCTTTTGTCTTTGATTATGATATTTTCTTGCAATGCAAACAGCTTCCATTTTTTATGTAGTAAACTTTGTTAATCTCTTACTGCCTCTCAATTGTATGTTAGTATTTAGAAAGCCTTTCTCCATACTGAGGTTAGAGATGAATTTACTCATGTTTTTCTTGTGCTTGTATTATTTCATTTTTTTTAATTTTAAGTAGATTCCTGACAATTTAGAGTATATTCCTATGCATTTGTGAGATCAGGATCTAATTTCATTTAACTGTTGTCTTTATGATAATAAGCCATCATAATTGAGAGCACTCTGCTTTTGTGTCTTTCAGGGGTGTTTCTAAATTTTTCTCATTTTTGCATATTTTTTGTAAGCTTAGTCCTAAGTATTTTAATCTTCTTTATTATTACAGAAATGGGGTTTTCTCTACCATTGTGTGCTGATTGTTTTAGGATATGAAGGCAATTTCTGTATGTTAATTCTGTATCTTGCTATCTTCCTCAATTCTTTTACTGAATTTTATCATTGTTTCTCTAGGATTTTTCAGGTGTGCAATCATATCACCTGCAAATAGAGCTGGTTTTACTTCTTTACCAATTTTTGTGCCTGTAATTCATTTTTCTTGTCTAACAGCCTTGCTTAATACTGCTAGTACAGTATTGAATAAGAGAAATAATGCACACCCGTGCCTTATTCTTGTTGTCAGTAGGAATGTCTCCAGTATTTTACCATTAAATAAGACACTGACTTTAGGATTAAGGTAAACATTTTTTCATGTTAAAGATATCCACCAATTCCTGTTTTCGTAAGTGCTTTTATCAGGAATGGGTGTTGAATTTTTTCAAAGGCTTTTTCAGCATTATATCAACAAGGGAAAACTAATGCAGATGGTCCCAAACTTATGAATGGTTTGACTTGTAATTTTTCAACTCTATGATGGTGTAAAAGTGATACACATTTGAGGTGGTGGGGTGCCTGGCTGGCTCAGAAAAGCATGTGACTGATCTCAGGGTTGGGGGTCAGAGTCCCACATTGGGTGTAGAGATTACTAAAAAATAAATAAATAATAATATACATTCAGTAGAAACCATACTTTGAATTTTATTTTTTTCATACATCAAATTTGAAATATTTATCTTTTCCCAGACTGGAAGTATGAAGTACCACACTGTCTGGTGATACTGGGTAACAGCAAGCCACAACTCCCAGTCAGCCATGGGGTCACAAGTATAAGCAATCAATACACTTAAAACTATTCTGTACACATAAAATCATTTTTTTTTTTAATGTTTGTTTATTTTTGAGAGAGCGTGAGCAGGAGAGGGCAGAGAGAGAGAGAGAGACAGAATCCGAAGCAGGCCCCAGGCTCTGAATGCTCAACACAGAGCCCAACATGGAGCTTGAACTCACGAACCGTGAGATTGTGACCTGAGCCGAAGTTGGATGCTTAACTGACTTTTTTCTGTTTTTCACCTTCACTACAGTGTTCAATAAATTACATGAGGCATTAGACACTTTATTATAAAACAGTGTTACATGGTTTTGCCCAACTGTAGGCTAATGTCAGTGTTCTGAGTGAGCACCTTTAAGTTAGGCTAGGCTAAGCTATGGTGTTCAGTAGGCTAGGTGTACTAATGCATTTTTGACTTAATATTTTCAACTACAATGGATTTATGGGGAAGTAACGCCATCCTAAGTTGAGAAAGATCTGTATAAAGATTGTTAACGTGTCAGGACACCTGGGTGGCTCAGTCGGTTAAGCATCCGACTTCAGCCCAGGTCATGATCTCACGGTCTGTGAGTTTGAGCCCCGTGTTGGGCTCTGTGCTTACAGCTCAGACCCTGGAGCCTGCTTCAGATTCTGTGTCTCCCTCTCTCTCTGCCCACCCCCTGCTCATGCTGTCTCTGTCTCAAAAATAAATAGAAACATTTAAACATAAATAAATAAAGATTGTTAACAGAACTCTCAGGTGGAGCAGAAGTAGCGTCTGTAAGAAGAAACACCACCCTAAGGCAGAGGAAAGAAGTAAGAAAGGAAAAGATTTAACATCTTAGAGGAGGGACCAAGAGGCCAACTTTCAGATCTTTGAGGAGATGATGTGCCTGCAGCAGGGAAGAGCAGCATACCAAGGTGCTCCCCATCAACGATGAAGAAAAAATTTGGAAATCCCTAATTCAGCTGCATGACAAGTCCCTAGTGATCTGTAACCTTTCACCTTCATGGGAATCATTGTTGGTTAGCAATAATTCTTGCTTTTAGTTTTTATTTTTTACTTTTTTTCATGTCGTACACTTTGCAAATTTCCTATATTGATCCTGCATTACTTGGATCATTGGAGAAATGAGTGGGAGTGGAAGTATCCCTAAATAAGGTGAATTAGGGTAGATGTCATTCTAGCATGTCTGAATTAGATATGTGAGAACTTTTCTTACTTAGACCAAAGGCTTTGACCCACATCACAATAGATATCCACTTAATTATTGCACATGGACATAGACATCTTTGTCCATTTTTCATGTAGTGCAAGTGTGCTGTTATCCTAAATCTGTTTTTTTCTAAGAGTAAGTCCTTTTGGGGAACACTTTATCTGCAGTATTCATTGCATTCACATTGCTTAATATTTAGGAAAAATAAAAGCTGTTATGTACTATGTAAAATATCAAGGATAACCACTATAACATTGCTGCAGGAACAGTTGCCTGAACTCTTGCATGTATCACTGATTGGCATTGTCATACAAATGCATTTCACTGAGAATCTAGCGTTGTCCTTATGCTGGTCATACACCTGGAGTTGCTTATTTTAATATTTCTGCTTCTTGCTTTTAGAATTCCATAACTAAATCATAGTTGATGTAAAACTTGGATAGATCGATAGGAACTATGAATTTACCCACATAACCATGTCTCGAAATAAAACAAAGTTCCTATATAATTTATATACCTTGATTATAAAAAAAAAGATCAAAATAAGCAGAACACTTGAAATCCAGTAATGCAAAGAAAGTAACATTGAAAGAATTTAAGTACTAATTAGATGTTGAAACATTTATTTGCAAATGTTTAAAGCAAATCTAACAGATGCAATTTATTTTTTAACATTTTATTTTTAGGTGGGGTGTCTGGGTGGCTCAGTCAGTTAAGCATCTGACTTCGGCTCAGGTCATGATCTCACAGTTTGTGGGTTCAAGCCCTGTGTTGGGCTCTGTGCTGACAGCTCAGAGCCTGGAGCCTGCCTCAGATTCTGTGTCCCTCTCTCTCTCTGCTCCTCCCCCATTCATGCTCTGTCTCTCAGAAATAAACGTTAAAAAAAATAATTTAAGGGGGCGCCTGGGTGGCGCAGTCGGTTAAGCGTCCGACTTCAGCCAGGCCACGATCTCGCGGTCTGTGAGTTCGAGCCCCGCGTCAGGCTCTGGGCTGATGGCTCGGAGCCTGGAGCCTGTTTCCGATTCTGTGTCTCCCTCTCTCTCTGACCCTCCCCCGTTCATGCTCTGTCTCTCTCTGTCCCAAAAATAAAAAAAAAAAAATAAAAAAATAAAAAAAAAAATAATAATAATTTAAAAAAAAAAAAGATTTTTAGGTAATCTCTACACCCAACATGGGGCTTGAACTTGAAACCCTCAGATCAAGAGTTGTATGCTTTACTGATTGAGCCAGCCAGACGCCCCAATAAAGATGCAAATTGAGAATGATGTGTAATGTGTGGGGACAGGGTATATAGGTACTGCTTTTCTGCCCAATTTTGCAGTGAACCTAAAATGGCTCTTTAAAAAAAGTTTATTAGGTGTCCACTGATGGATGAATGGATAAAGAAGATGTGGTATATAAATATAAAATGGAGTATCACTCGGCAATCAAAAAAGAATGAAATCTTGCCATTTGCAACTACATGGATGGAACTAGAGGGTTTTTTTTTTTTTAATGTTTATTTATTTTTGACAGAGACACAGAGCATGAGCGGGGGAGGGGCAGAGAGAGAGGGAGACACAGAATCCGAAGCAGGCTCCAGGCTCTGAGCTGTCAGCACAGAGCCCGACGCAGGGCTCAAACTCACAGACTGCAAGATCATGACCTGAGCCGAAGTCGCTCAACTGACTGAGCCACCCAGACGCCCTTAGAGGGTATTCTGCTGAGCGAAATTAAGGAAAGACAAATGTATGACTTCACTCATATGAGGACTTCAAGATACAAAACAGATGAACATAAGGGAAGGGAAGCAAAAGTAATGTAAAAACGGAGGGGGACAAAAGAGACTCTTAACTATGGAGAACAAACAGGGTTGCCAGAGGGTTTGTGGGGCGGGGGATGGGCTAAATGGATAAGGGGCATTAAGGAATCTACGGAAATCATTGTTGCACTATATGCTAACTTGGATGTAAATTTAAAAAATAAATTAAAAATAATAAAAATACACTTGATCTTAGCCAAAAGGCCAAGAAGTGATTAAAAAATAATAAAAATAAAAGTTTATTAGGACGCCTGGGTGACTCAAGCAGTTAAGCGTCTGACTTTGGCTCAGGTCATGATCTCATGGCTTTTGGGTTTGGGCCCTGTGTGGGGCTCTGTGCTGACACCTTGGAGCCTGGAGCCTGCTTCAGATTCGGTGTCTCCCTCTCTCTCTTCCCCTCTCCCCGCTCTATCTGTCTGTCTCTCTCAAAAAGAAACAGAAAGTTTAAAAATTTTTTTAATAAAAAATCAAGGTGTGAGCAATGGTTTGACTCAGTTTCACAAGATGCCTCTCTTCACCATAAATATAAGTAATATTTAGTTGGGTATAAAACCCCCCAAATATTCTAACACTAACACTATTGTAATGCTGTGTATGGGTATAAACTTAATCTGTGTATAAACATTCATACCTATATAACCATACAAGCAAATTTCTCAAAACAAGATTTCAGTGTAATTATACTCAGAGGACACTTTGAGAAAAAAAAAAAAGGTCACTCTCCCAGCTGATTGTTCTTCTCATTCTATCCCATGCTATGTATGGTAGGCATTGGCCATGTGACACTCTAAGGAAGAAAATCAGGAATCTTTATCACTTTTATCAGATTTTGCTTTCTCTGACAGGAGTAACTGAAGCAGTTGCTTTTCTATGCCAGCATTTAATAAGGTATGCTGGTAGTGTCACCATGCTGAAATGGAGAATTATAACAGGAACCTCTTGCCCCATACAAAGTTACTTTCATCCCTATTTGTAGTTTCTTTGCTCTAGGCACAGAGCCATTAGAGAACTAGGGAGCTTCAAGATGAAGGGCAGTTTTAAATAATCTGGAAGTAATGTGCGTAAAGCAAAAAGGAAATAGGGCATGCATGAATATTGGTATTGGTAGCATGCTGCATGAATGAGTTCATAAAAGCTCCTAGTGGTATGTTAGCAGTAATGAGATGGAAGTAACAGATCAGAGGTTTTGCTAAGGAAGGCAGTGGCTGAATCGATGGTGGGAGAAATGGAAACATCCCAGATTACTTAAGAGTTTGGACCTACGTACATGGGAGAATGGTAGGTGCTGAGAGGGGGAAACGTTTACAAATATATACAGGGTAGCTTTTAAAGATTTTGAGAAAAACCTCCAGCTAGAATTTAGGTAAGTAACAGATGATGACAGAAAGTCAATAGAGAGTTTTCAAAGGGCACTAGGATATTTGAGGGGATGTGGTCAACACGAGGCCTGATTGTATAATGGTAAGTACCACTTAGGTATGGGAGTTGAGAGACCATTTCACTGCTTCTGTCTGTTTCCGCATCTTTTGAATGGGATTATATGTATCTGAATGTACACAGCTCTACAGCTCATGAAGTGGATGCCCATGAAATAGAAGACACTGTGCCAAGAACTTTAATATCAAGCAAACTACTGAGTAACAGTTAAAACAATATATAAATAACAAGCTAAATGGAGGAGGGGAACGGAATTTTTCAAAAAGTCTGAAAAGAAAAATGTGGAACAGGCAGGGCAAAAAAAAAGTTAAATGACAGATTTGTATGCACATATGTTGGTAATTATGCCTTACTTTTTAATTGAACTAAATATTACACTACTATGGAAAGACAAAGATTGGCAGCCTGGATTTAAAAAAAAAAAAAAAAAAAGGCAATGGGGGCAGGGTGCCTGGGTGGTTCAGTTGGTTAAGGTCATGATATCACAGTTCATGAGTTTGAGGGCCAAATTGGGCTCGACACTGAAAGTGCAGAGCCTGCTTGAGACTCTCTCCCTTTCTCTCTCTGCCCCTCCCCCACATGCGCGTGTTTGCACACACTCTCTCAAAATAAATAAACTTAAAAAATAATAAATAGGAACGCCTGGGTGGCTCAGTCAGTTAAGCTTCTGACTTCAGCTCAGGTCATGATCTCAAGGTTCATGAGTTCAAGCCCTGTGTCAGGCTCTGTGCTGACAGCTCAGAGCCTGGAGCCTGCTTAAGATTCTGTGTGTGTGTGTCTCTCTCTCCCCTCCCCTGCTTGTGCTCTGTCTCAAAAAAATAAACATTAAAAAAATTAAAAATAATAATCATAAAAAAGGGCAACTATATATTCAAGAGTCCTTTAAAAATTTTTTTAATGCTTATTTATTTTTGAGAGAGACAGAGCTTGAGCAGGGGATAAGCAGAGAGACAGGGAGACACAGAATCTGAATCTGAGCTGTCAGCACAGAGCCCAACACAGGGCTCAAACCCAGGAACCATGAGATCATGACCTGAGCCAAAGTTGAACACTGAGCCAACTGAGCCACCCAGACATCCCAAGAGATCTTGATATGGACAGGTTGAAAGCATGAGGATGGTAAAATACACCATGTAAATGCCAGAAAAGCTGATATAGCTATTTTAATTTCAGCCAAAGTACTTGAAGCCAAGAGTATTATAAAGGGCACTTAAGATAGAATTCTATATTTTATTTACCTAATAACACTTTAAGATACATATGTATAGCAAAAATTGTAAGAATTAAAAGGAGAAATAGGCATATTCACATTTATACAGGGATATTTTAATAAGCTACTCATAGTAACCGATAGAACAAGCAGGCCAAAACATAATCAGTATGGGTACAGAATATTTGAACAACAAAAGTAATATTTAAACCTAACTGACACATTAAAACAGTGCCCAAAATGCAGAATTTTTAAGTTTATTTTGAGAGAGACAGAGAGAGAGCGAGCATGAGTGGGGGAGGGACAGAGGGAGAGGGAGAATCCCAAAGAGGCTCTGCTTTGTCAGCGTGGAGCCCAATGCTGGGCTGGATCCCATGAACAGTGAGATCATGATCTGAGCTGATATCCAGAGTCAGACGCTTAACCAACTGAGCCATCCAGGTGCCCAGATATTTTTACATTTTTATGAAACATTTGCAAAAACTGACCATGTGCGTGTTCATAAAATAATCTTCAGCATATTTCAAGAATAGAAAATATAGGGGCGCCTGGGTGGCGCAGTCGGTTAAGCGTCCGACTTCAGCCAGGTCACGATCTCGCGGTCCGTGAGTTCGAGCCCCGCGTCAGGCTCTAGGCTGATGGCTCAGAGCCTGGAGCCTGTTTCCGATTCTGTGTCTCCCTCTCTCTCTGCCCCTCCCCCGTTCATGCTCTGTCTCTCTCTGTCCCAAAAATAAAATAAAAAACGTTGAAAAAAAAATTAAAAAAAAAAAAAAAAAGAATAGAAAATATACAGAATATGTGTGACTACAGAATTATTAGAAATCTATAAAAAGACTTTTAAAAATCCATATTTAGTATAGAGCAATACTCTTCTAAATAACATGTCAAAGAATTATGAGAATTTAAAAATATTTTGAAAGTTTATTTATTTTGAGAGAGAGAGAGCACATGTAGGTAATGGGGGAGGGGTAGAGAGAGGGAGAGAATCCAAAGCAGCCTCCCCACTATCAGCGCAGAGCTGACTAGAGGCTCGATCCCACGAATCGTGAGATTATGACCTGAGCAGAAATCAAGAGTCAGACACTCAACCGACTGAGCCACCCAGGCACCCCGAAATTTAAAAATATTTTGAATCTTCAGTAATAATGAAAGAATTCCATATCCAGATTTGTAGAATGCCACTAAAGCAGAGCTTAGAGAAAACTTGGAACACAGGAGGATTAGATGGCAGTAATGTATCAGTGTTAATTTCCTGACTGTATTGCAGTATGCAAAACAATACTTCTTTATAAGACATGGAATTATTCAGTTGTGATGGGACATCAGGTTGACAAGTTAAAATGTCTCACGAAAAAAATTACTTGTAATTTTTCTGTAAGTTTGATTATCCAAAATAATAGATTTTTAATACTATATTCCTTGTGCTGTACTTTTCATCTCCATGACTATTTTATAACTGGAAGTTTGTACCTCTTAATCCTCCTCACATATTTTGCCTATCCCCAGGCCCCTCCCTTCTGGACAGGAATTACTGGATCATATGGTGTTTCTATGTTTAATTTTTTGAGGAACCCCCATACTGTTTACCACAGTGGCTGCACCAGTTTGCATTCTCAACAACAGTGCACAAGTGTTCCTTTTCTCCACATCTTTAACAACACTTATTTCTTGTGTTTTTGATTATAACCATTCTGACTAGCGTGAGGTGATTACTCATTGTGGTTTTATTTTGAGTTTCTCTGGTATTAGTGATGTTGAACGTATTTTGTCTGTTGGCCCATCTGTATATCATCTTTGGGAAAATATCTGTTCAGGTCCTCTGCCCATTTTTTACTCGTCTTGGTTTCTGGTGTTGAATTGTATAACGTCCTTATATATTTTAGTTATAAACCCCTAGTAGGGTATAGGATTTGCAAATATCTTCTCCCATTCTCTAGGTTGCCTTTTTGTTTTATTGATGGTCTCCCTTGCTATGCAAAAGCTTTTTATTTTGGTGTACTCCCAATAGTTTACTTTTGCTTTTGTTTCCCTTGCTTGAGGAAATACATCCATAAATATGTTAAGGCCAATGTCCAAGAGATTAATGCCTCTGCTTTCTTGAAGGAATTTTATAGTTTCAGGTGTCACATTTAGATTTTAGTCTATTTTGAGTTTATTTTTGGGTGTGGTAGGAGAAAGCTGTCCAGTTTCATTCTTTTGCATGTAGCTGTCCAATTTTCCCAACATCATTTATTTATTTATTTATTTTTAAGTTTATTTATTTTGAGAGAGACCCAGAGAGAGAGGATACAGGCAGGGGAGGAGTAGTGAGAGGGAAGACAGAGAATGTGAAGTGGGCTCTATGCTGACAGCAGAGAGCCTGACTCTGGGCTTGATCCCATGAACAGTGAGATCATGACCTGAGCCAAAATCAAGAGTCTACGGCTTAACCAACTGAGCCACCCAGGTGCCTCTCCCAACACCATTTATTAAAGAGACCATCTTTCCCATTGTATATTTTTGCCTCCTATATCTTCTATTAATTGACCATATAAGCATAAGTTCATTTCTAGGCTCTCTATTCTGTTACATTGATCTACATGTCTATCTTTGTGCCAGTACCTTACTGTTTTGATTACTGTAGCTTTGTAGTGTATCTTGAAATCTGGGATTGTGATTCCCCCACCTTTGTCCTTTCTTAAGATTGCTTTAGCTTTTCAGGAGCTTTTGAGATTCCATACAAATTTTAGGATTATTTGTTCTAGTTCTGTGAAAAATTATCTTGGTATTTTGTTAGGGATTGCTTTGAATCTGTAGACTGCTTTGGGTGGTATGGATATTTTAACAATATTCATTTTTCCAATTAAAGAATACAGTATATCCTTTTATTTGTGCCATCCTTAATTTCATCAATAGTTTTCAGGGCATTGGTCTTTTACCTTCTTGGCTAAATTTATTTCTAGATATCTTATTATTTTTGTTGCAGTTGCAAATGGGAATATGTTTTAAATTTATTTTTCTGTCACTTCATTATTGGTGTATAGAAACACAACAGATTAAGGGGTGCCTGGGTGGCTCAGTCAGTTAAGCATCCGACTTCGGCTTAGGTCACGATCTCATGACTCATGAGTTCGAGCCCTGTGAGTTCGAGCCCTGTGTCGGGCTCTGTGCTGACAGCTCAGAGCCTGGAACCTGCTTCGGATTCTATGTCTCTCTCTCTCTCTCTCTCTCTCTCTGCCCCTCCCCAGCTTGCACTCTGTCTCTCTCTCTCTCTCAAAAATAAATTTAAAACTTAAAAAAAAAAGAGAGAACACACAGATTTTAAGTTTATTTAAAATAAACTTCTTATATTTTTAAATTAAATTTTAAATATAACTTATTGTCAAATTGGCTTACATACAACACCCAGTGCTCATCCCAACAAGTGCCCTCCCCAATGCCCATCACCCATTTTCCCCTCTCCCCCACCCCCATCAAAATAGAGAGAGAGAGAATGGGGGACAGGCAGAGAGAGAGAAGGAGAGAGAGAATCCCAAGCAGTCTCGTGCTATCAGTACAGAGCCTGATGAGGGGCTTGATCTCACAAACTAAGATCATGACCTGCAAAGAAATCAAGAGATGGATGCCTAACTGCCTAAGTCACCCAGGTGCCCCTAGAAACACAACAGATTTCTGCATGCTAATTTTGTATCCTGCAACTTTACTGAATTCATTTATTCTAATAGTTTTTTGGTAGCATCTTTAGGGTTTTCTATATATAGTATCATGTCATCTTCAAATAATGACAGTTTTACTTCTTCCTTACCAACTTGGATACCTTTTTTTTCTTTTTCATGTCTGATTTCCAGTACTATGTTGAATAAATGTGATGAGAGTGGACATTCTTGTCTTGTTCCTGACCTTAGAGGAAACGCTTTCAGTTTGTCACCATTGATATGATGTTATCTGTAGGTTTTTCATATATGGGTTTTATTATATTGAGATATGTTCCCTCAAAGAACCCACTTTGTTGAGAATTTTCATCATGAACAAATGTTGTATTTTGTCAGATGCTTTTTATGCATGTATTGAAATGATCATATGGCCTTTTTTTTCTTCTTGCTAATGTGATGTATCACATTTATTGATTTACAAATATTAAACCATCCTCACATCCCTAGAATACTTCCCACTTGATGATGAATGATCTTTATGTATATACATGTATGTATACATATATATATACACATATATGTATACATATATATATATATGTATAGTTTTTTTTTTTTAAAGTAGACTCTACCCCCAACATAGAGCTCAAAATCATGACCCCAAGGTCAAGTCACATGCTATACAAACTGAGCCAGCCAAGTGCCCCAGTGAATGATCTTTTTGAATTTAGTTTGCTAATATTTGATGGGTTTTTTTCATCTATGTTCATCAGGGATATTGGCCCATTTGTTTGTTTTATGTTGTATTTGGATTTTTTTTCTTTTTTTTTTTAGCATCTTTGTCTGGTTTGGGTAATGCTGGCCTTGTAGAATGAATTTGGAAAATTTCCATTTTTGGAATAGTTTGAGAAGGATAGGTATTAACCCTTCTTTAAATGTTTGGTACAATTCACCTATGAAGGCATCTGGTTCTGGATTTTTGTTTGTTGGGAGTTTTTTGATTACCAATTCAAGTTAATTACTAACAATTGGTCTGTTCAAATTTCCTATTTCTTCCTGATTCAGTTTTGGAAGAATATGTTTGTAGGAATTGATCCATTTTTCTACGTTATCAAGTTTGTTGGCGTATATTTTTTCTTACTATTCTCTTATAATCCTTTGTATTCCTTTGGTATTGGTTGTTATTTTTCCTCTTTCATTTCTGACTTTATTTTTAAGCAGGCTCCATACCTATCGTGGGGCTTGAACTCATGACTCTGAGATCAAGAGTCACACACTCCATCAACTGAGCCAGCCAGGCAGCCCTCATTTTTTATTTTATTTATTGGAGTCCTCTCTCTTGATGATTCTGCCTAAAGAATTATAATTTTGTTTATCTTTTGAAAGAGCCAGGTCTTGGTTTCATTGATCTATTGTTTATTTTTAGTCTCTCCATTTATTTCTTCTCTAATGTTTGTTATTTCCCTCCTACTAACTTTGGCCTTTTTCTTCTTTTTCTAGTTCTTTCAGGTGTAAGGTTAGGTGGTTTTAGATTTTCCTTATTTAATGTTTTTTAATGTTAGTCTATTTATCTTAGCATGCAGGAGCAGGGAGGGGCAGAGAGAGAGGGAGACAGAGAATCTGAAGCAAACTCTGTGCTGTCAGCGCAAAGCCTGATGTGGGGCTCAAACTCACAAACTCAGATTATGACCAAAGCCGAAATCGGACGCTAAACCAACTGAGCCACCCAGGTGCCCCAGATTTTTCTTATTTCTTAAGGGTAGGTCTGTATTGCTATAAACTTTCCTCCTAGAACTGCTTTTGCTGCATCCCAAGGATTTATGGGAGTGTTGTACTTCCATTTTCTTTTTTTCCATGTATTTTTTTATTTCTACTTTGGCTTCTCTGTTGTCCCATATATTTTTTAGTAGCATATTGTTTAGTGTCCATGTGTTTATGTTTTTTCTAGTTTTTTTTTCTTGTAATTAATTTCTAGTTTCATACAGTTGTGGTCAGAAAGTTACTTGATACAATTTCAGTCTTCTTAAATTATTGAATCTTGTGGCCTAACGTGATCTATCCTGAAGAATGTTACATGTGCGCCTGAAAAGAACACTGAAATATTGAAAACGGTTTTTAAAAATGTTTAATGTTTATTCACTTTGAGAAAGAGAGCATGTATGAGCAAGTGGGGGAGGAGCCTAGTAAGAGGGAGAGAAAGGATCCCAAGCAGGCTCTGTGCTGTCAGCAAAGAGCCTGGCATGGGGCTTTATCTCATGAACTTTAACTGACCAAGCCACCTAGGTGCCCCTAAAATATTGAAAATGTCTTGGAGGAGGATCAACTTCTTGTATGACAGATGAGGAGTTGTGCTAACATGCTTCCCAGTGAAACCAGT
This sequence comes from Panthera onca, assembly GCF_046562875.1. Taxonomy (NCBI): domain Eukaryota; kingdom Metazoa; phylum Chordata; class Mammalia; order Carnivora; family Felidae; genus Panthera; species Panthera onca. The sequence goes on from NC_138347.1 coordinate 49,269,947, forward strand.
GAAAATTGTAAGAACAGAAATAAAAGCAACCATTTAAAGTCTCTGGAAATGATCAAACAGCAAATGAAGGACATCTATTCAAGAAAAATCTATGAAAGTTTGTTAAGAAAGGCAACCACCACCTCATGAACAGAGACAACAGTGGTCAGAGCTTCAATCTTCTCAGCTCACTTTGCCCAAGGTGGAACCTTTGTTCCACAAGTGGTAGCTGGGAGCAAGAAGGGAGCCGCCAGCTTTCAACTACACATACCAGACCTTATCTCAGTAGCAGATAGCTGGGAGCAGGATGTGAAAGACTGATGGCCTGAACCTCCCAGGAAGATAGCCCTCCAACTGGGAGCTGGTGGGAGAGTGAGTCCTGTAATCTTGGATGCGGCAGTCTGGAGTGGTGTCTTCAATTCCCCGAGCTGAGGTAGTTGGGGAAGGAGTGGTCCTTAGTTCACATACCACAGACTTTTACATACAATTCATTTATGACACCACCTGGAGTTAGCACAGACCCCACACCACAAGTTAAGGGCTCAGTCCCACAAGACTGCATCCACTTCAGATGCCAGCTGCGAGTCTTGGATATCATATCCCAAACCACCCACTCTTCTGCCTGGCTGATTACAAATTCGGGGGCTTCTCTGGAGCTCCTCCTTTGATAATTTACTAGAACAACTCAAAGAAGTCAACTCAAAGAAGTCACTAAAAGTGCTATACTTAAAATTACAGTTTTATTATAAAGAATACAATTCGGGAATAGCCAGGTGGAAGAAACCTATAGTGCAAGGTCTGGAAGCAAGGAGCACAGGACCTTCTATCCCTATGGAGTTGGGGTGTGACACCCACCTAGTCCATCAGTATGTGCAGCAACCAGGAAGCTCTCTGAGCCTCTTCAAGCTTTGTTGAGGTGTCATTACATGAGCATGGTTAACTAAATTAATGAATTAAGGGGCACCTGGGTGGCTCAGTCAGTTAAGCGACCCATTCTTGATTTTGGCTCAGGTCATGATCTCATGGTTCTTGAGATGGAGCCCCGCAGGAGGCTATGCACTGACAGCACAGAGCCTGCTTGGGATATTCTCTCTCCTTTCTCTTGCCCCTCCCCTGCTAGTGCTCACTCTCTGTCTGAAAATAAACATTTTTAAAGAATAAATTAATCAACGGACACCAGGGTGGCTCGGTTAATAAACAGCTGACTTCGGCTCAGGTCATGATCTCACGGTTTGTGAGTTCAAGCCCTGCATTGGGCTCTTTGTGGTCAGCACAGAACCCACTTCAGACCCTCTGTCCCCCTCGCTCTCTGCCCCTCCCCCGCTTGCATTCTCTCTCTGTAAAATAAACATTAAAAAAAAAATTACTCAATTCAGAGCTGGAGACCCTCTCCCCTCCTCTGGAGGTTGGGAGATGGGGCTAAAAGTTCTAACTCTAATCACATGGTCAGTTTTTCTGGCAATAAGCCCCCATTCTGAAGCTATCTACTTCACCATGTTAATCTCAGATTTTCACTCCAAGATGGGAAAAGAGATAAGGATTCCAATGGTCACATTTACTTAACGTTGTATTAGAAGTCCTATAGAGGTCAATAAGGCAAGCTAGAATTGGAATAGGAGAAATAAAACTTATTTGCAGATAACATAACTGGGTATGGAGACAGTCAAAACTATCGAAATTAATAAGGGAATTTAGAAAGGTTGTTGGATAAAATGTCTTATTTCCAATGTCAGAAAATTTTAACCAGTTTTCATCTTTTGGAATGTTTTGCTGTGGTTTTGTACACAGCATTTATCAGATGAAAGTTCCCGTAATATACAAAAGTGTTTTGTATTTTCATACGCCAACAAACTGAAAAATAAAAAATAGCATTCACAATTGCATAAATATATATCTAATATGTTTACACCAACTGTAAAACATTTTGAGAGATATTAAAGATGACTTACATAAGTGAAGAAATATGTTCATGGAATGAAAATTCAGTTATAAATATATCAATTCTCTCCAAACTGATCTCTATAAGTTCAATGCAATTCCAGTCAAAATCCCAACAGGATTTTATTACAGAAATTGGTAAGTTCATTATAGACTTTACAGGGAGACAGCATACAAGACAATCTGAAAAAAGAGTAAAGTGAGAGGATTTACTCTATCAGATATCAAAATTATTGTAAACCTACAATAATTAAGAAACTAAGACAGTGTGGTCCTAATTACTGTAAGGATTCAGTATTGTTGCAATTTGGTATTGCAAAGAATTGGTGCAAGAATATAGAAATAAAGCAAAGAGGCAGAATAGATTCCAGAAAGAAATCTACATACGCATGGACCTTTGATTTATAAGATGGCATTCCTGAACAATGGAAAAAATCAGCGTATTCAGAAAATTGTGTACACAACTGGAAATCTACACATATAAAAAAGCTTGACACATACCTCTACTTCAGATGGATTATAAATCTAAATACAAAAGGCAAAAGTAGAAAACTTTTAAAAGGTAAGATTGGGAAGTATTACAATGATCTTTGGGCAGGGAAAGATTTTGTAAAAGGGCATAAATTTATAAACTGGGACTACCTTAAAATTAAAGACTTACATTCACCAAAAGGTATCATTAAGAGAATGAAGAGACAAGCTCTAAAATGGGAGATGGCAATTGTAAAACAGTAACAAATGGCTTGTTTTCTGAAAGAGAAAAAAGATAATCTAATTACAAAATGGGTAGGATATTCAATGACCTCACAACAAGGATATCTAAACGGCCTGCAAATATATGAAAAGGTGTTCAGCTTTATTAGTCATCTGGGCAGTGTAAATTAAAACGACATGGGATTCGAAGCACAGACATCTCAGAACAGCACACAGTGAGTAAGCAAGCACACTGAGCAGCCGCCACTGGTGAGGGTAACTGGAATAATCTCTTTGGAAAATATTTTCGTTCATAAATCCAAGTACCTCAGATTCTACTGTAAGTCATGTACCCAACAGAAAAGCATACCCATAAATGCCAAGGAAATAAAAATGGTCCTTACAGCATTCTTCAGGAGAACCCTAAACTGAAAATAACCCAAACATCCATCAGTGGTAGAATGTGAAGTTGTGGTATACACATGTAATTTTTTGCAGAGCACAAGAACACAGCAAGAATTTAAAATGAACATAATACATCCAACCAGCAAGATAAGATGAATGGAAAAGGGAAGCAGGAATAAGCACCTATGAAGAACCAACTGTAAGTGCTAGTATAAGGAATATAATTTTAGGGGCGCCTGGGTGGCTCAGTTGGTTAAACATCCGACTCTTGAATTTGTCTCAGGTCATGATCTCACATTCATGAGATTGAGCTGACAGTGCAGACCCTGCCTGGGATTCTCTCTGCCCCTTCCCATTCGTGCTCTCTCAAATAAACATGGAAATTTTTTTTCAATCTTTATCATTTTCTTTATTTTTTGAGAAAGAGATCGAGCAGGGGAGAGGGGCAGAGGGAGAGAAAGAATCTCAAGCAGTTTCCATGCTCAGCATGGGGGCTGATATAGGGTTTCATCCCATGACCCTGGGATCATGACCTGAGCCAAAATCAAGAGTCGGGACACTCAACTGACTGAGCCACCCAGGTGTTCTTTAGTCTTTGTTTTTTTAAAATAGGCTCCATGCCCAACATAGGGCTTGAAATCATGACCCTCAGGTCAAGTTTCATGCTCTACTGGCCAAGCCAGCCAGGCACCCACAAATAAATAAATAAATAAATAAATATTTTGAGAGAGAGAGAGAGATAGGATGGGGAGATAGAGGGAGAGAGAACCTCAAGCAGGCTCCATGCTGTCAGTGCAGAGCCCAGTGCAGGGCTCGAACCCACAAACCGTGAGATCATAACCTGAGCCAAGATAAAGAGGTGGACACTCAGGAGTGCCTGGCTGGTTCAGTTGGTTAGGTGTCCAACTCTTCATTTCAGCTCAGGTCATGATCTCACGGTTTGAGTTTGAGCCCTGCATCAGGCTCTGTGCTAACAGTATGGAGCCTGCTTGGGATTCTCTCTTTCCCTCTCTCCTTACCCCACTTGCTCTCTCTCTCAAAATAAACTTAAAAAAAAAAAAAAAACAAACAAACAAAAAAAAAAAACGCTTAACTGAGCCACCCAGGTGCCCCCAGAAACATAATTTTTAAAATGAATATACAATTAAGAACAGTTGCAGATCAGGTTGAGGAACACCAAGGTTATGAGAAACGGTAGCTAAGATGAGGGGAAATGAAAGAGGTATTGAGGGTAGAAATAAAACTTTTGGAAGTAAAGAGTAAACAGAGGGGAAAATATATAAAGAAACAACATGATTTGGTTTCCAGAGTTTGGAAGAGATTAAAATACCTGAAACTCTCCACTAGATAAAATGTAACAAACTCCTTTGAAAATCATAGTACTAAGTTTATAAAAAATGCAGTGTTCTAGGGTCCCCAAATAAGAGGAAACTGAATTAAACCGGTAGTAGCCTTGTGACAGATAAGATTGGCCGTTTCAGAGAGGCTGGCTTTTGACAGCTAAAAGGAAACATCAGGATTTAGGTCTACAGAAATTGGAAAAAGGAATTCCACACAACACTGAGACAACTGAGCACCAGGCTGGCTCAGTCAGCAGAGCATGTGACTCTTGATCTCAGGGTCAGGATTTCAAGACCCACATTGGGCATGGAGCCTACTTTAAAATTAAAAAACAAAAACAACCCCCCCCCCAAAACCTGGGACCACTTAAGAACTACATCTTCAATGAAAGAACAATTAAGAAAAAACTCAGTTCAGGGGCGCCTGGCTGGCTCAGTCCATTAAATGTCTCTTGATTTCAGTCATGATCTCACAGTTTATGAGATCAAGGTCTACCCCGTCCCCCTCAACCCAACAAGGCTCTGTGTTCAATGTATAGCCTGCTTAGGATTCTTTCTCTCCTCCCTCTCAAAATACACAAAGAAGGGAAAGGAAGAGAAGGAAAAAAAGGGAGAAAGAAGAAAAGAAAAAAGAAAAAAAAAGAAAAAGAAAGGAAAAGAAAAGAAAAAAGAAAAAAAGAAAAGAAACTCAGTTCCCTAGCGTAGGCAGATATGTGAATTTGTCTGTCCCAGGCTGGGCTCTCAGTGGGCAAAAGGTCTCCCTTGAAGATTTAGAACAACGAATTTGCCCTCAGACTCGCCTGAAGTTCAAATTTACAGGCACTGGTCCAAGAAACCATAGTACCTAACCACTGATATTCCTGGAGACACCTAGCAGAAGTAAACAAAAAATTGATCTGGAAGGACCCACCCTCAACCTAGGTGGGTGGCACAGGCTTCCTAAATATAAGGCTCTATTGGAGAGGAGTTCATACTCTAAAATTTATAAAACTCTCGAGGAAAAATCCGATAAACAGCAGTATTTAAACTTTATAAGCATATTTTTAAATATTCATTTTGAGAGAGAGAAAGAGAGCAAAATGGGGGGGGGGGGTGGAAACAAAGGGTGAGAGAGAGAGAATCCCAAGCAGGTTCTGCACTGCCAAGGGCAGAGCCCCATATAGGTCTCAATCCCATATGAGATCATGACCTGAGCTTAAGAGTTGGAAGCTTAACCAAGTCATTCAGGGACCCCAAGCATGATATATTTAAACTGATTAAATAAGTTACTTATGTACCTTTGCTCCACAAGCCTCTATAAACTGCAACTGATCAAATATATAAGATCAGGGGAAGGAAAGGCTTTTATTGTGTATGTTCCAAACATTAGATGTAAATTTAGGAACTCCCAAGAGATTACAGTTTTGACAAGAATCATGAGCAGGAAATATGCATGCACAGATAGTTTACACCAATGCTATTAAAAATCACAAAACACTGAATGAAGGTTTGGATTAGCTCTAAGCCCAGCAGTTCGGGCAACCTTCTGAAATTCTGTGAGCCACTTTTAATAAAACAGATTAAAACCCGTGTTAGAAAATTAATTCATTTCTATCAACAACATATACATTTCAGTGACTAACAGCAAAGACTCAAACTGCTTAGCAGCAGTAGTGATAATTGGGAGTGCCCAATGGGGAAAGTCACTGACAGCAACAAAACAGTGTGTGTTTCTAAAAAGGAACTGTAAACAGAGAAGATCCCCCCATGCCACTGTAAAACTGAATCAACCTATCAAATAACGGCCACTGATTTATAATTTGAAAATAGTGACAAGCTCAACTCCAAAGCTTATGCTTTTAAACAAGATTCGACATCTTTTATTTACATATTTTTGACATACATCAACGGTCTTATACAATTAACTAAATCTAGTAACAGTGAGGATGGAACATAAAAGACACAATTCCAAATTTTAGTCAGGTTGAAACACATTTTCACTAACTGATACAATAAACAAGCAGCCATTGTAAAGTTATAGACTGTATGTCAATTCACTTAAAATTCAAAAGTCAGCCACACAGCTATAGAGACAATGGGAAATTTGCAAATGCAAATATTACATATGCAGGTAGAATGCATGCATGGCATCACATTTATTCTTTATCTTTTAAGCTATTCTGAAAGTAAACTGGAATAAGTATCTTAATAATATATGTACATCAAGGCACATTCTTTTCTTGTGCTTTAGGAATGATTTACATGTGATTTGCTTTTATTTTCATTTTACACCTTATATTAGCTGCTAATACTTAAAAAGTTTAATTTTAACAATTATAGTTTGAGTGGTAGCTTCCCACAGGAGAGAAATGTGGCATCTCCCTATGGTTATTTTGAAAATCAGAAAACTGGATAGCTTCTAGAAGTGGGAATTTAAAAATCAAACACACAAATTAATATAATTTACAAGGAACTTTTAAAAATAATTTACTTCCAACAATTTGGTGGACCATAATCAATTTCTTTGAGTAGTATACTATAATGAGGGCTGAATTGAAGACTTCACTATTCTGAAGTTACTCAACAATTATATGGTATCCTCAGGACAGCTTTAGATGTCTATATTGCTATCCTATTTCTAAATTGCAGTTTTTCAACAAAATTGAACAATTAAACATGATACAAAAGCTGCAAACATACCAAATCTAGTTTTAACTTGTTCATTCTTTCAGCAAAAGAATGAGATTTTTTTTTTTTTTTCATTTATTGTCCCATGTTATCAAGAAGAAATTTCCCATCAACAGTTGTTTAGTAACAGTGTTCTTTGCTTGTGGTCAATTTACTTGCCTTGAAGAGATAGTATATAGTAAGGCTTTAATAGGCATTTCATGCATTTTAAAAATCAGCTATGTATTTAAGGGCTCCCCATATAGATAAGTATACTGTGCAAACTTGATTACAACATGTAACTCATTAAGTGCTTTAAAACAGAATAAATCCCTGACTTATAAGGGGTTAAAATAAATAGTAAGTCAAGAATCACAGACCTGAAGCATTTTAAAAATGTAATGTACCTATGCATCCTACTAAAATGCTTTATATTAGAATTTTTTTTAGACCTATAAACAGGGCAAATGAAATTTTATTTTGAGAATAAAAGAAGAAAATCTGACTAGTACAGCCTTTTAAACTCAAAGTAGATGATCATGTCAAAATGCAAGTGAAACTATACAGTTTTTAATTCAGTACAGTCCTTTATAAACATCAATTCATAAAAAGTACACCATGATAAACCAATGCCATCAAGTACATTTGTTTTCAACTTCTTTACAGTAAATGGACTTTTCAACAGAACCTATCAGCCAGACAAATCGTTTAGAAGTGTTAAAACCTCACCCAAGAGCCCAGAGCCTTGACATACAGGCTCTAGGCAGACAGTCGCACAGTACTGTAAACAAATGTTCTGTGAGTTCAGTATACAATGCTATGACCCTTCTTTTTTTCTCCAAGACTGTATTCACTCTGTTTCTGAAATATGTGCCACCTCTACTTCGACAGTTTGAATCGCTTCTGCAACTTCAGACAGCTTCTGTCCTTGCTGTTGTGCCAACACGTAATTAACCACTTGCATAATACTTTGGTCAGAAAGCGTAGATACTGATGGACACTCTTCCGTAGCTGCCACGGCTTCGAGGGCTTCCATGGTCTCTCCTGTCACGACCACAGTCTCAAGTTCTTGAGGACCACTGCTTTCTTGTTCCTGCATGTCTGCTGTTAAGATACTAACAGCATGCTCCACTTGAGTTCCTTGGTTATGAAACTGAAGGGTATCTTTTTCCAGCATAATTTTGCAAGGCACATAATCTCTGTGGAATTTAGTCATATGTTTACGGAGGGTTCGAGCATCTATGTAGGCTTCGCTACATACAGGGCAGACGTAGGGCCGTTCACCAGTATGCGTTCTGACGTGGCGTTTTAGAGATCGGGCATCAGCCCAAGCTACTCCACATGTTAAGCATTCAAATGGCTTAACTCCTATTAAGAGAGAGAGGTGTTCCCAGAGATACAAGTTACTGACAGGCAATTCTGATTCCATGAACAGTCTCACTTAACCTTCCCAGCAATCCTGTAATCTTAGGATAAGGAAACACAAGCTTCAAATAGCCCAGTTCAGCATAAAAATGCTGACCTACAATATTAAGCTCACTAAAAAAGGAATCCATCTACATACACAACAATCAGGTATCCAGGTTCAGGATCACCTCAATCACGTGAATAAATCTTACATAATCTAGAATTCATCTCTTGTCAAGGAAGGTGAGGTAACAGGCAAGAAGGCTGGTAAAGGGGGAATCACTATTAGACTGGCTTTTTATTCTATTTACATATATACACAGTATGAAGTATAGTTACCTTCATGGTTGTTCATGTGTCTCCTATACTCTCTTAGCTGAGTGAATTTTCTTCCACATTGTTCACATACCCGTTCCAGGTTCTGCTTCGCTCTTCCTTTTTTTCCATGGGTAGCTTTCTTTACATGCCTTCTGAACAATGCTTTTTCATAAAATTCTTTGCCACATATATTACACCTATAATGGGGGGGGGGGGGACCTAAATTATTTTTTCCAAAGCACCAGCATACAAAAAAATTAATCCAAGTACATACATCTCAATTAAGTTCAGATCCTGCTCCAATCTACCTACCTATAAGGCTCAGTGACAGAATGAGACTTCACATGGGAATACCAATCTTTCTTCCAACTATAGCACTTATCACAAAATTGGCACTGGAATGGCTTCACACCAAGATGTTTGTTCATGTGCTGACGAAGATCTCTAGCTTCAAAGAAACTTTTTTCACATCTGCAATAATAAAATTCAAGCACTCGATCAGATCACTGTATTATTTTTTTAAAACAAATTTCCAAGACTCAGTATATTTTTGGGTTTTATAACTCTAGAAAATGATCCCAATTGAAAACACAAGAATGCGCTACTATTCCAATCTTTCAGTAAAGGCTTCAAGGTTTTAAGTTCTTTTAGCTCTTAACTACTAGAGACATTTTACTTTTTAATGTTTTTATTTAAATTCCAGTGAATTAACCTACAATGTGATACTAGGGGTACAATATAGTGATTCAAAACTTCTGTACATCCAGTGCTCATCGAAACAAGTGCACTCCTTAATCCCCATCACTTATTTAACCCATCTTCCCACCCACGGCCCCTCTAGTAACCCTTGGTTTGTTTTCTATAGTTAAGAGTCTGTTTCTCGGCTTGCCCCACACCCTTTTTTTCCCTTTGCTGGTTTGTTTTGTTTCTAGTACTAGAAACATTTTAGAAAGAACCATGCAGAGCTCTCAAAGGCTATTGTATAAGACATTTATTTTCTTTCTCTCCCTAAACCCCATCTGATCTCCCTTTTTATCCTCGCCCATTTTCCGTCCATGTGTTTGGAGTAGGCCTCACCATCGACCATAAAGATGGAGCAATTGTCTTAGGCCTGAGTCAATCAGAGCACAGCATTCCCTTGGCTATAATTACTGATCCAGGGATAATCGAATGACTTAACTAGATCCAATGGGCGTCGATCTCAGAACCTGTATAGGAACTACCAGAAAAGCAGCTTGACAATTTGGGAGTCGAGAGGATGTGAGGCTGAAACCATTGTTACTGCCATGTCCACAGAGCCTCAGAGACCAAGTGCTAACAGATGTGAATCTAGTTTACATTAAACTATTCAAACTCCCTAGATTTTACCACCTTTCATTCAGGCCAGTTTAGGTAGTGTTTTCTTTCACTTGCAACTAAAAATCTATTAATAATAAAACAATTTTATTAAAAAAATTTTTTTAAACCTTTATTTTTGAGAGACAGAGCATGAGCAGGGGAGGAACAGAGAGAGAGGGGAGACACAATCTGAAACAGGCTCCAGGCTCTGAGCTGTCAGCACAGGGCCCAATGCAAACCCACAAACCGCAAGTTCATGACCTGAGCTGAAGTCGGACCTTTAACCGAGTGAGCCACCCAGGCACTCCTAAAATAATTTTTTTTATAATAAAACTAATAAAAGTGAGAAAAGAAAATATGGCAGAGTAGGAAACCCCACAAGCTCACAAAAGAAGTGGCCAAAACTAGCCAAAACTATGAGGATCAATTTTATTAGAACCCCAGAGAGGGATTAAAAGTGTACAGTGGCCAGGCAAATGTTTAATTAAAAAGAAAATCAGGGGCTCCTGGGTGGCTCAGTCAGTTAAGCATCCGACTTCAGCTCAGGTCATGATCTCCCAGTTTGTGGGTTTCAGTCCCGTGTCAGGCTCTGTGCTGACAGCTCGGAGCCTGGAGTCTGCTTCAGATTCTGTATCTCCCTCTCTCTCTGACCCTCCCCCATTCATGCTGTCTCAAAAATAAATAAACGTTAAAAAAAATTAAAAAAAAAATCATTAAATCTTGTGAGAGAGCTTTGTAGCATCTGAACTCCCCTGATCCCCTTTCCCTGCTTCTCAGCTGAGCAGCAGCCATGAAGACTGCATTCCCATGATGGGCTCCTGGTGCCAGAGGGACTTCTTCTTAAAGAACTGTGCTGGTCTCTTTTGACCTAACCGGTGACTCCCTCAAGTATCCCCCCAAAAGGGCCTGCATTCTGGAATCAGACAGTGGTGATATTTCCACAATGTACCGAATGTACTAAAAGTTAGTGAACTGTACACTTTAAAATGATGAATTTTTTGTGAGTTTTACCTCAATTATAAAAGAGATTTCAAGATGCTTTGGAAAATAAAAAGAGGAAGAGAAGAAAAAGAGTCTAAAGAGAGGAAAAACTAGCAGACGGCTTAGCACTTTAGATGAACAACCTAGAAAAAAATCTCTGGCTCGCACTGGGGGCTCTCACTTCCTACAATCTCTGCCTCCAAGTAGTACGTTTGAAGAATGTCTTTAAAGTATTTCAAGTGAGTGATTTACATGGTATAGGATATCTAAATAAAACTTAAAAACCATAAATAGCAATATCTAGGCATTAAAGACATTAAAATAAAAAATAAGTAACAACTGAATATTATCTTCAAACAGTTTTTTTCAGGTTTATCAAGTTATAAAATTGTAAGATATCTGAAATGCACATCATAATGGTTTGATACATATATCCATTGTGAAAGGATTCCTCCCATTTAGTTAATGTATCCATCACGTCAGATATATGTATATATATGTGTGTGTTATGTTTAAGTTCTACTCCTTTATCAAATTTCAATTATATAATAGTATTATCAACTATAGCTACCTCAAATATTTTCTTCTGAAAACAATTTTCAAATAAACCTATGAAGAAACACAAGGAAACTGAATAGTTTGTGTATTAAATACTTACTGAGTACAATGATAGCCTCGAACTTCAGGCTTTGGCTGGTGTTTCTTTAGGTGCTTGCTGAGGCCAGAGCCCCTGTGAAAAGACTTTCCACAAACTGAGCAAAGGTACTTGGACTCTCCTATAAAAAATAAAAAACATGTCACAAATCCAGCAATCAGGTGCTCTTCCAACAGAATACTTTACGTTACACTTCAGAAGTTACTTTACCAAAGGGACACAGAAGCTATAACATTTGGCAGCCATCTTCTCAGAACAACAACAAGCCAAGTCAAAATCTTCTGTTTCTTCTCAACTACAGTACTAGCAAGGCTACTACCACTACCCAAAGAACGTGACACGCTTGCATAATCATCTGGATTATAATAATACAGAGTTGAACGCAAGTTCTAGAGCAGATATCTACCCTTCACTAGCCATGGCGACATTATCTAAATTATGCATGATTCACTAGTGAGTACACATTTTGCTACACTGAGGGAAACAATGACTATTTTTATACCAATAAGATAGCTCTAAACTAGATTTAAAGAACACTTTTTAGCCTTAATTTGAATTTTTTTAAATGTTTATTTTTGAGAATGAGACAGAACGCAAGTGGAAGAGGGGCAGAGAGAGAGAGAGAGAGAGAGAGAGAGAGAGAGAGAGAATCTGAAGCAGGCTCCAGGCTCTGAGCTGTCAGCACAGAGCCTGACACGGGGCTCAAGCTCATGAACATGTGAGATCATGACCTGGGCTGAACTCACTTAACTGACTGAGCCACCCAGGCACCCCAGCCTTAATGAAAAAAACTGCACACACACACAGCCGTTAGTGTATCAATATAATTTCTAAAACATATATAGCACAATAATTAACTGAATTATGGTATATAATGGGTAGCTAAGTTAATACAAATTTCTCATTACCTGTGTGAATACTCATATGTTCTTGAAGACTCCGTTTGGTAACAAATGACTTAACACATAGTTCACACTGGAACTGCTTTTGTGATTGATGGAGACTCTGGTGCAATTTTAGACCATGTTTATAGATGAAAGTCTTTCCACAGACCTAAGATGGCACAGGTATTTATACCAGTAAAACAGAAAAGAGAAACCGGGGCTGTTTCTGAAGAATGAGGCTAGAGAAACTATATGTCATTTTAAAGAAAAGAATTATAAACAAAATGACAAACTGAAAGCTGAAACAAATGTCAAGGATATTTAGCTGGCTGACCATCTTCTGACTCAGAACTTAACAAATATCGCTACTTTTCTTACATCCACTGGAGGTCAAAGCCATACAAAAGACCCTCATGCTGTCCTTGTGAGACTAATAAACAGTATACCTTATATTAAGAGACATGACAGCTTAATCAAGAAAATATACTAATTTATTGCTACACAAACTAGAACAGTGCTTCTCAAACTCTGTGATGAATCAGTCTTCCTTTTGTGAATCCATTTTTTGTTAAATATGCTAAAAATGTCACAACAATGTAACTGCCATGAGAGTTTCTAAAAGTCCACTCTCCATTTCTGTACATATCTTCCATGGACCACACATTTTGAGTAGTGCTACACTACAAGACCAGAGGCCCAATTAATACTCAGTTTTAAAATTTATGAGTAAAATGATGCTTAGGACTTGGCTTCAAAAGAAATGAGGGGAAAGGGAAGTAGGGCAGTGAGGGATAGTATACATAAAACACAGCTGATCATGTGTTCATAGCCACTGAAGCTGGATAAAGGGTCCATGAGAGTCTATTCTATTCTCATATTAACAAAAAGCTAAAAAAAAAAAAAAAGGGGTGGGGGGAGAGAAACATTAAAAATTTCACTGGGGGGAAAAAACTCATTGTTTCCAAAACTGTTTATTAATAAAAACGAGTTCCACTTATATGCAAGGCTACAGGGGCTACTGGAAAATTTTCACTGTTCCAAACAGCCCAAAGCTGGCTAATCACAGGATTCTTAGCTAGAAGCTGTATTTTGGCATTCAGATAGTCTCAGTCCTCAGCTCTAGAGAAGAACACACAGCTTAGGGAGGATTTTTGCTAAGAAGATTTGTTTAAGCCATGGGTTCCTTTCCAGTCCAGGTAGGTCCCGCTGAAGCTTAAAGGGATGAATGGGATAACGAACTAGTTATTCTCACCTAACATCTTCTGAATCATAGTAAGTTTCATGAACATCCTAAACTGATTCATTTCAAATTACAACAAATTAAATAGCAAATCAAAGAACACAACTGGGAATTTCCCTTAAACCAGGCAACAAACTGAAAAAGTCACAGAATTCTCTGTGACTCCAGAGAGTCAGGGTGACTCCAGAATCAACCAGTCTCATCACTAGTTAAGCTCAAATTTTCTTTACATAACAAAGTAAATGTCATGGCTTTACCTGGCATGCATGTGGCTTTACACCTGTATGCTTTAACATGTGTATTCGAAGAGAATATAATTTAGGTAATGTCCTTCCACATATGGAACATATAAATTCTCGTTTGGTTCTCCCCTTCTCAGACGATGTTCCTGATGCCTCATTAGACGTGGAATTGGAAGAAGATGAAGTGGGTGCATCTTTTCTGGTATGTCGAATAAGATGTGCTCGCAAGGAGGCACTGTACTGAAACTGTTTTTTACACAACTAAAAGGAAAAGTAAATAAAATTCTGTCTAAATGTAGTTCCATAACAAATGTTAAGTGACACCTGACTCCTATTTCAAGTTCCCGTTTGTTACAATTATATAAATCAAAAAAACCACACACTCTATAAAAGATGATATGCTAGGTATCAGACATAAGGATGAAAGGGGTTAAAGACCCAGACTCTACTCTGGAGAGGTTTATAATCTAACCACAGAAACAGGATTTACATGTGAAAGAATGAAGTATTTAGGAAGAGGGAGTAATTGAAGCAATAGACAAAGGCATCAATGAGGAGACTAGGTCTATCTAGAAGGAACGGTAGGATGTCAACAAGAATGCTATCAATAGGAGTACTACAAATTGTTAGGTGGAGCAAAACTAGGGGTTGGAAAAGTAGAAAAAACTCTGATGGTCCTTGGATTTTAATCTGTAGTTGTTAGGGATTCATGAAATATTTTGTTCATTCTTTTAAAAAAATCAAAGTTATATATGCTCACAACCTATAATATTTAATTTTTTTAAATAAATAAAACTTGTCTCTTGCTCTATTTCTGCCATGGTTTTTTAACTCTCTCATGATGCTTACCTTGGTAACTCTAAGTAACATGAATAATGGATGATGACTCTCTCCCTTCACCCCTCCACTCCCTACACATATGCAGACCTATTACCTTATTTTCTCAATACAGCTATGTTGTAGTTTTGATTAATTTCTACATTCACATTTTTTCAATGATGTAATTACTATTACAGCTGGGCCACAGAGTACACTATGATTCTCTTTCCCTTCTTTTTGTTTTGTTTTGCTTATTTCTGTTTGTATTTACTGATTATTCATCACAAAACCTTTCCCTCAATTGTCTACTGAGGGGAGATTTAAAGACATCACCTATGAAAGAGATCTCCTTCAAAGCATTTTGTCCTGCTCCAACCTGGACTGGTTGTTTCCTATGCTTGGACTCTGTAGAATTGGACCCCATGTTTCCCGGTTTCCCAGGTCTTTCTCACTTTAGTGGAACACCTCTGCAAATAGCTTCCTGAGAAAGGGAGTCTGGGAGGTAAAACTTTTGAGACCTTGCATGTCTGAAACTGTTCTTATCTACCATCACAAATAACTCATAGTTTGGTTACAGATTTTAAGTTAGAAATCAGTGCCCTTTAGAATTTTAAAGACATTATGCTTTTCTTTGTCTTTTAGCTTCCACTGTTGCTGTTGAAAAGCCTGAAGCCATTCTGATCTTTACCTTTTCTATGAGTCTGACCATCTGTTTTCTCTATTGTTATTTATGAGTTTTTCTTTGTCCCTTAATTAGAAGATTTCATAATTTATCTTGATATAGATTTACTTCCATCCATGGTTCAGGGCCTGCAACATGCCCTATTTCACCACTTTTTTTTTTTTTTTTTTTTTTTTTTTTTAATTTTAGAGAAAGAGAGAGGAAGCAGGAGAGGGGGCAGAGGGGGAGAGAGCGCAAGCAGGGGAGAGGGAGAGAGATAAAGAATCCCAAGCAAGCTCCATTTGTAGCGTGGAGCACTTAATCCCACAATCCTGGGATCATGACCTGAGCCGAAACCAAGAGTTGAACACTGAACTGAGCCACCCAGGTGCCCCCATAAGGAAACTTCTAAATTCTGATATTTTTCTTTATTGCACCAATGATTTCCTGATCTCTGTGTTCTCTTTTTGGTGTTATCTGGATATTAGACATCCTACACCAATTCTCTAAATTCCTTCACTTTCATTTTCTAACTGGTCTTCTGCATTATTTCTGAGAGATTTAGTCTATTTCCCAATTTTTCTGAGATTTTTGTATTTGTGGATTCTTCAAAGTTGTTTTCCTTGAAATATTTATTCCTGAATCTGATGATCCCTGATATCTACTCATCTTTCAGAATGTTAAAAAATTGATTGGAATTTCTGTGTAAGTATGTGGGGGGTGGCGGGGAGTTGTCAACCACTGGCTTTAGTCAGCACTATCTTCAGGTCCTTTGTTATTGCGCTTCGGATTTCTCATCTCTGAGAAACTTTTTTGCTTTTGGGTTAAGGGTCTGACTGCTAACATTCTGGGACTTGAGAAGGGACAGAGGACTTGAAGGGTTTCAATATTCAGTAAATAAGGTTTTCCTTTTCCTTGTTTTGGGTATAATACATTCACGTACACTGTATGCAGTGTTCCCCAAAACAGTCATGGTTTTAGCTCTTCCAGAGAGTAGAAGATGGATCTTTGGCTGGGCGAGTGGTTGTGACTTAACTGCTTCTTACAAAATTTTCTAACAACCAGATTCACTTCTGCTTTCAAAGTAGCTATAACACCAACTCCTGAGGCATTTGGTAGTTCTGCAATACAATTCAGATGGATTCTTAGCTTTCCCCACTGAAAGCCTGGAATGAGCCCTTTTAAATCTGTTAAATCAGCTACTACCTCCATTTATCAGGGTCCAGGATATAGTTGATTTCCTCTTTACTCTTTTATGAACTTAAATTTTTGTTTAAATTTATTTATTGTTTTTTTCAAGTTTATTTACTTATCTTCAAGTAATCTCTACCCACAAGGGGGGGCCTCAAACTTATAATAATAACCCTGAGATTAAGAGTCATATGCTCTAAGAGTCATATGCCAGGCACCCCTGAGCTTTTATTTTTTCAGTAATAATTTTACTCTTGTCTTACTAGGGTATCAGGAAGAAGCAAAGACAGGTCACTGTTTTTGTTTTTTTTTTGTCAAGGAAATGACATGTACAAATCAAAGATGACTCTTATAGCAATATAAGGGAGACAGAGAAACACAGAGACTACAAGTAGTAGAATAACAATGAAGCAGCAAAACTGGGTTCTATTTATCATGAAGTTAGATAAATCATGTTTAATTAGCTTTCCAATTACTTACCGGACATTTGTAATCTCTAGCTCTTTCATGTTTCAGTGTATGCATTATAAGGGCATATCGTCTCTGAAAAACCATTCCACATTCCCCACATTTATGGGATGCTGCTTCTTCAGTAGTCTCTTTCGTATCCCTTTTTGGCTGTTTCATTTTTTTCCCTCTTTGAACTAATTTCTGGGCTACCTAAGTAAGGGATAGAAAACACAATCTAAGTAAATACAGCCATTTTGATTTTTAAAGTCACGAGTCATATAATATTTCAAACTGGCATTACGTTATTAATACCGGTATTTAAAACATTAAGTTGCTTTCCTGCACCTACTGCCTTTCCTCCCAAAATAATTTTACCACAGGAATAAGTTGATGAATAGAATGCTTTTTACTTAAAGGTAAAACTACAAAGCTCAACTCTTCGTCATACCTGTTGAACTGCTGACTTGGGAATGGCTTTCCGTTTCTGTAGCTTTTTCTCCATTCCTTTGTGTAGTCGAATATATCCCCCTTCATTAACAGAACGCTGCCGAAGTCTGCTTCTGTAAGTTTCATCATCAGTGCTAAGGTCTGGCTTTGCTGTCAGTGCAACTAGATTTTCCTGATCTTTTAAAGACTGGCTAAGGTTCTGCATTTGCTCTGGAATGTCTTCAGCACAGATATCTTCACTTGATGGGTCATTTCCCATATCACTGTTTTCTGGAGAGTTACTGATCACATTCTCCTTTGAAAGTTTGGGATTAATATCAGAAGGTGCACTATCTTCTCTGTTTAAAGTTTCTACTTCTGTCTCATCATTTTTTGTTACTAAATCAACAGACTCCATTTCAGGATGGGAACCAGTTATACAGCCTGCAGGTGACAGAGTGGCTTCAGCTTCTGAAGAAACCTGGGGTTCAGGGTGCTGTCCTAGCTCTCCATTCTGCTCAGTTTCTGGCAATTCTCCATTCACCAATAGTACAATTTCACAATCCCCAAGTTCAGTAGATAATGTTGTTGTGGTCCCCTCGTTGCTAGCCACAGGAGGCACAGTGCCTCCATTTTGTTCTGGTAAGTCCTGGGTGGATGCAACTGTTTGTACTTCACCCTTCTTATATACTGTTAGCTGCTTCTCTTCCATCAGTTTATGCACACTCTCACAGATTTCTAAAACTTCCGACATGAAAAGATGACGAGCCAGGATGGCTACATCAGCCATGCTACAGAAGTCAAAACTTAGCACAGAAGTGTAGGCAAATTCCAATAAAGGAAGGAAGCTTGCCTTACAAAAACCTGCATGGAACAAAAAAAATGGGGGTACAAAAAAGTTAAAGGTCTACTAAAACACCTTAGAATAACAATTAATACATGATTATGATATATAAAACAGAATATAAAGGCAAATATGACCATTTATTCTGCAATTAAACACTGTGGATTTGTTTTGTGTTCTGGTTGCTTAATAAACCTTGACTAACTCACTTCAATGAGCCGAGTCTCTCAATACCTAAAATAGAAAATAGTATCAGACTTACTACCTCAAAGAGTTGCTGTAAGGCAGTCATTTTCAAACTGTACTCCTTAGAACCCCGGGGGTTCCTCAAATTCCCCTCAAGAAACAGCTGCTGGAGAATGGAGGGTAAAAAAAGAGAGGGAGGCAGGTGAGTAGGCAGGGTTCAACCAACCTGTCCCCTAACCTCACTTCTGTAAGTATAACCATATATTTTAATAACAGAAGTCCATATAAAAATGATTGTGAACAAAGGGTTCTACTACTGAAAATTTAAAAATAAGATCTAACACAGGGGGTCAGCAAAGTTTTTCTGTAAAGAATCAGTTAATAATTATTGCAGGCCATAAGGTATCTGTTTCAACTACTCAACTCTGCCACTGTAGCTAAAAAGTACAGCCACAGATAACACATACGCAAATATACATGGCTGTGTTCCAATATACTTTACAAAAAGAAGGGAAATGAGGATTGCTCTGTGGGCTACAGTTTGCAGATTACTGGCCTAAGGAAGGAAATAATTACCATACACATGAGGTATTACATTTTTATTTTATGTGAGAAAATGAGATCAGTTTATTTCTAAGTTCTCAATATTTCACTATTTTACAAAAGCTAATATTCATAATTCAAAAATAAGATAAAACAGTGATAAGTCCAACTCCATCTCCATAACCAGTATGAATAAGAATCTGTATAGCTTTCCAGAGCTTCTTTATACAATTAAGCAAATAATCTTATTCCTCCTTTTTGCAGTAGGTGGCATATAACTTATACTTATTCCATGCGTTTTCTCATATCATAATTTAGCTTAAAGATCTTTTACAAAAATATAAAGAGCCAAAGCAACCTTTTAAAAACTCACATTTGCTGTATTACTCAGTTTTGACTCAAGGTACATAAAATGTAGTCCTTTTATAGAAGTAGATGATGAGCAAGGAAGAGAAGCCTTAAACTGTGAGATATGTTAGCATTCCAGTTGATCATGGCTAATTCAGCCATCCTAGGAAAGTTGGTAATTAAATAGGCTGAAGCCATGTTAATCCTGCTACAAATCATAAGACCAAGTTAAATAAGCTTGAGGTAAGTATTTCTTTAAAAAAAGGTGGCGTGGGGGGGAAGAAAACCCACAAACAAAATAATGTATTTTGGTCTTTTACCTATACCTTTTTAAATTTTTTTAATGTTTATTTATTTTTGAGACAGAGAGCGAGCATGAGTAGGGGATGGGCAGGGAGAGAGGGAGATACAGAATCTGAAGCAGGCTCCAGGCTCTGAGCTGTCAGCACAGAGCCCGATGCAGGACTTGAACCCACGGACGTGAGATCATGACCTGAGGCGAAGTTGCACGCTCAACCGTGCAACTTATGTATACCTTTTTAAGGTGCCCCTTATGTATACCTTTTTAAGTCTGAAGTCATGAGAAAAATTTCCCATGAAAGAATTAACACTGTTCCAAGTAACAGTTTAAATATATAAAACAGTTTTTTTCAAGGACACAAGTCATGTTTACCATAAAGTACAAAAACACAAAGGAAAAAAAAATCATTCATAATTTTGTCAAGAGACAATAGGCAGATAATTTCAGTATCTTGTTTTTACCCCTAGCCTTTTTACATACAATATACACACTCTGCAAAACGATCAAAATGACAACAATTTTGCAAGATAATAAAAAATTCCAGAGATCCATTATACAACAATGTGAACATGATTAACAATAGCGAACTGTATACTTAAAAATCATTAAGGCTGGGGGGCAGGGGCGCCTGGGTGGCTCAGTTTGTTAAGTGTTCAACTTCAGCTCAGGTCATGATCTCACGGTTCAGTTCGTGAGCTCTAGCCCTGCATCGGGCTCTCTGCTGTCAGCACAGAGTCTGCTTCAGATCCTGTCTCTCTGCTCCTTCCTTGCTCACCTTCCCTCTCTCCCTCTCAAAAATAAACATTAAAAAAAATTAGGAGGGTAAATTTTATATTGTGTTTACCAAAATTAAAAACTAAAAAAAGAAAAAAAAAAAAGGACAACAATGGTTGGTAATAGATGGTGTTAGGGAATGTGATCAAAAAGACAGGTTTGCCAGCTGATACGTGAATTGGATGGACCCTGGGCACTCAAAGGCTCCCCACCTTCTTCCCTGTCCTTGGAATGTGAATTCCACTTGCCTTTCCTGCTCCCAGAGGCTGCTCTAAGGACATAACCTTGAGATAGTGACGTGATACTGAAAATATCTACACAGTTTATGTGACTGGACCCAGTTAAGGACTCTTACAAACTTTTAAGATTTGGTGGGCAGGTGCAGAGATACATTCATCTTGCTGCCACCTAAGACAAGCCTCATACATAAGCGCCCTTTGCTTGTTAAAACTGCCACCTACCAACCTGGAATGGTTTGCCCATTTCTTTGGTCTCTCCCTGCCTTTTGAGTACAGGGACCAATTTCACATTACACCAGGGAAGCTCATGGGAGAGTTATGAACCAACAGACAGAAGAATTATGACAGGGACTTCCACATCCAACAGTATGGCACACTAACATACCCTAATTTGACCCAATTACTTAAAAAAAAAAAATAGGACATAAAAAATTTTTTAAGTATTATTTTAAATATACTTGGTGCCCCAGCATTGAGTGAAACAGGTAAGAAATCCTTCCTGATTAGTCATGACCTCAAACCAGGCTTAATCTAGTAGGATTTTTTGTTGAATATATAGCACTTTGGTAGTCAAAAAGTCCTCACGCTCAGAATTTAAAGTAGTCCCAGACTGGTAATGCCCTCAGAATCTTAAGAACCAAATGTTTTCTCTGTGGAAAACACTGTCAACCCAAAACTCAAAGTTTCCTACAAAGTTCTGAAGAATATAAATTCAGTGTGCACAATTTTTTGATTACAAACAAGGCACCATGAATAAGAGCTAGTGGAAACAAACAGCATGACTCAATCCAGCAAAGATTTTTATTGCTATGATCACATATAAAAAAGTCAACGGTGGCATAACACCACTAAAGAGCAAAAGGTCATAAAAAGTAGCCCCCTAAAAGAGACACATGAAAAGAACTACATAGAGCCTCTAAAAAATGGAAAAGAGGGGCCCCTGGATGGCTCAGTCAGCAGAACATGCAACTCTTGATCTCAAGTATGTGAGTTCAAACCCCATACTGGGCACAGAGCTTACTTAAAAAAATAAATAAAAAATAAAATAAAATAATAAAAATAGAAAAGAGATTGGAATAAAAAAAAAAACCTCAGTAAATGAATTTAACAGCAAATTAAACAAATTAACAAAGCTAAAGAGTAGGTGAACTAAAATTTTCCAGAATATCCTACACAGAGATAACCAAAATATAAAAGAAATTAAGAGACACAGAATATAAAGTGAGAATGTCTACCTAACTGGAGTTTCAGAAATATAGAAAAGAGAAATTGAGGCAGAAACAATTTTTGAAGAGATACTAGCTGAGACTTTTTCTCAACTGAGAAAAATAATCTCAGTTGCTGGGTTCAGGAAGTCCAACAATTTCTATGCAGGACAGTTAAAAGTCAAAGATTCCCATACTGGATTAAGAACAAAATCCATAAATATGATGATGTTTAAAGAGAAATCTAAAACCTCAAGATACAAAAAGGTTGAAAAACAAAAGATGGAAAATATCCTAGGCAAATAGTTATGAAAATATTGTTTACATACCTAAAAAATATTTACTAAAGTAGTCAAAATAGAAAAATAAAAAAATACTGCTTACGAGATTTTAATGGTAAAAAGTATTACTAAACATAAAGAGGGTCATTATGTAATGATAAAAGGAAATTCTAAACTGTTTTGTATCTAATAATACGTCCTCAAGATACATAAGACAAAAACTGAAGAAACTCGGTAACAGATGAATCACACTACTTAATACTCTAAAGCACCTCTGTCTATAACTGATAGATCTAGGGGTGGCTGTGTAGCTCAGGTCATGATCTCATGTTTTGTGGGTTCAAGCTCTGCGTGGGCCTCTGCACTGACACTGCATAGCCTATTTGGGATTCTCTCTTTGTCCCTCCCCCACTCAACACTCTCATGCACATGCGCTTTCTCTCTCTCCCAAAACAAGTAAACTTTAAATAAAAACCTGAGAGATCAAGCACACAAAATAATCAGTAAAGAATTAACAAGCCACAATATATTGAATATTGCTTCCAACTAAAAACATTTACGTTCTATTCAAGCAAAATGAAACTTATAAAAATAGACCACATGTAGGATTAAAAGCAACAGAACTGCAGTATTAAAGGGAAATTTATAGCCTGGAACGCTTAAACTAGAAAGTTGGAACGGCTGGGAGTTAATGGGTTAAGGATTATACTTAACCAAACACAAAGTAACAGGGACTCCTGTCTGACTCAGTTGGTAGAGCATATGACTCTTGATCTGGAGGATGTAAGTTTGTGCCCCATGTTGCGTGAAGAGCTTACTTTATTTTATTTGCGTATGTGCAAGTGAGGGAGGGGCAGAGAGAATCTTAAGCAGGGTCCAGGTCCAGTGCTGGGGCCCTGGGCTTGGTAGATCCTGATCTCAGGACTGTGAGATCATAACATGAACTGAAATCAAGAGTTGGATGCTCAAAAGACTGAGCCACCCAGGCACCCTAAGAGTTTACTTTTAAAAAAATAAATAAAACAAAAAGACAATAATGTTCAAATAAAATAAAAGGAAGATTAATGAGAAGAAATTAGTAAGAAAATAATAGCTGTTTTTCAAAAGGTGTGTTAAGAAAACTTAGTCAAAACTTGGTAAGAGGTAAAAAAGACTATTAAGTGTTAAGAGCAGTGTTGTACCTGTACCACTGATTGGCTGAAAGAATTTTTTCTTCAAATTCTGTTAGAAAGTTTTAATATCTTACTGGTTTCCTCAGTTAACTACATAAAACTTTTGGATTATATATGCATAACAGCTTTTTTAACTTAAAAAAAAATTATGTTTTGGCTAAGTGATAAGCAAAGTTTTTCTGTAAAGAGCCAGGTAAACAATACATTAGGCTTTATGGGTCACTGGTTTATGTAGCAATTTTTAAATTCCGCCTTTCTAAGTTCAAAAGCAGTCATAGACAAAGAAAATGAATGGGTGTGGCTGTCCCCAATAAAACTTTATTTACAAAAACAGGCAACGGGCCAGAATTGGTAGGATTAAAAAAAAAAAAAAAAAAGGAGTCAGTAAACATCTAGTAAGAAAAATGTAAGGGGTGGAAAGGAAAGCAAAAAAAGAAAAGGGAAAAGAGAAATGAAAGAAAGAAAGGGCACCTGGCTGGCTCAGTCAGTCATGTGACTCTTGATCTCGAGATCTTGAGTTCAAGCCCACAATGGGCGTAGAGCTTACATTAAAAAGAAAAAAAAAAAAAAGGTTAAAAAAATGAGAAAAGGCACAAATAACCAATATCAAAGAACAAAAGAAGTATCTACATTGACAGGAAATGTGTTGAAGACAGTAGTATTTAATACTTTGTGCCAACCAAAAAATAAAATAAAGTAAATTACATTAAATTTTGTGCCAATAAACTTGAAAATTTAGATGAAATGAACCAAATTCTGGAAAAAATGTAACTTTCTATAAATTACTTAAGATGAAATAGAGAATTGAATACTTCTCTAACATTAAACATGTCAGATCAGTATTTAAAAATCTTCGCCTCAACTCCACTACAGGCCCAGGCAATTTTAGCCACCATTCTACCAAACATTCAAGAAACAGGTAATTCTAATCACACAGTTAACAATTTCAGCATATCTAAAAATTGGAGGGAGCATACATTTTATAAGACTAGACCAACTCTGATATCAAAACACGAAATAGTATGAAAAAGAAAAAAGAATTACTCATGAATATACATGAAAACACTCTAGACAATATTAGTAAATCAAACAGCAATTTACACAAAAGGCAATATAACATGACTGAACTGGATTTATTTCAAGAATGAAAAACTGGTTTAACAGAAAATCACTGTAACTTCCACATTAACAGAATAGTAAAAATAAAAATGGTTTCAATAAACACAGAAAAAAATATGTAATAAATCAACACTGTGGGAGAAGGTCATCAAGATTTGACTTCCAGTTGACCCCTGAGCTTGACCCAGGCAACTGGAGGCTCCCCACCCCTCCCTGTTCCTGGAATGTGTTCCACTTGCATAGTCTTGAGAGAGAAATGTGGTATTGAAGCTATCTGGACTGGGTACATGACTGAGCCCAGTTAAGGCCTCCTGCATACATGACTAAACATAGTTAAGGTCTGTGTATAAACTTTTAACATTCTGGCACAGAGATCTATTCATCTTGCAGCCGCCCAAGACAATCCTCACACATAAGTACACATAAGTTCCCTTACCTATGAAACCTGCCACCTACCAATCTGACGTGGTCTCTTTCTTCAGTCTCTTGCTGCCTCTGTGTACAGAGGGCCAGTTTTATTTATTTATTTATTTATTTATTTATTTATTTATTTGGAGAGACAGTGCATATGTGAGCGGGAGAGGGAGAGGGAGAGGGAGAGGGAGAGGGAGAGGGAATCCCAAGTAGGCTCCGAACTGTCAGTGTAGAGCCTGACATGGGGCTTGATCTCAGGAACCATGAGACATCATTGACCTGAGCCAAAATCAGTAGTCGGACACTAACTGACTGAACCACCCAGGCACCCTCCATACATGGGGGCCAGTTTTAGATTACACTTTGGAACCTCCTCAGGGAGTTACGAACCAACACCATTTTTAGAGAGAATTTCCTTAACATTAAATAAAGCGTTATCTATTTAAAACATTTACCAAATGATAAAAGCACTTTCTTTAGAAATGGGAACAAGGTAAGTGAACCCTCTTCCACCATTTCTATTCAACTATTTTTTTGAGGTCCAGGACAGCACTGTAAAGCAAGAAAACAATTTCAAAATATAAAGACTAGAAAGGTAGAAACAAAACCATTACTATTAGCAAATAATATATTTCTTTTATATGGAAAACCTCAAAGAATGTATAAATGACTGAATGACTAAAGGAATTTGGCAGTATTACTGTATATAAAATATACACCAAAAATAAATCTGAAATTACATAATTTTAAGAAAAAAAATAAGTTTCAAAACATATAAAGTACCTTGAAATAATCCTACAAAAGATGTTTGAGACTGCTATGGGTAAATCTCTAAAAGTTTATTAATTCAATGTAATCTCTATCAAAATACACTATTTTCTGTGACTTTGACAAGCTGCTTTTATAGTTTATATGGAAGAGCAAAGGGTTATGAAACTATGACCCACTTGAGTAATAAAGGTGGGAGACTTTCCTTATTATAAAGCTATGGTAATTAAGATCAGGTGAAAATACCATAAGAGAGACCACCTATAGACTAGAACGATGCCTTAGAACTGGTACCAAATATGTGGAAATTCATCAACTGGCAAGAAGAGGATGGAGTCTTCACTAAAGGGTTCTGAGACAAGTGATGATCAAATGGGGAAAAAATGAAGTCAAACATCTATCTCACACCAATAAAATTCCGAGCAGACTAAAACTTAAATATGAAAGAAAACTATGAAATTTAAAAAGATAATCTATGAACATAGCCTTATGACTTAGTACAGAAAATTTTTATAAGCATTAACAAAGGAAAACAATGATTAATTCAACTACATTAACTAGGTAATTAAAAAATACACTATTTTTAAATTCTGTACACATATTTTATACTCTTCACTTAGTGTTTGAACCAAATAAAATTTACCTACTTAACCTGCTATTAATTTACATTATATTTGCTGGACAATATATAAACATAAGCATATAGGATGAAGAACAAATGTGTCTTTTTGTCAGAATATTAGGATGCTGCACTGCAGTTAATATAAGGCAGCCACTTCTTTTGCTATAAGCTGCTGAGAAACTGAACAAGAGCAATATTCATACACTTCTCTCTTTCTGCTTCAGATGCATGAAAAGTAAGAAAAAAATTCCAACGCTAACTTTTATCAAAAGACTATATCCATGGTGCCTGGGTGGCTCAGTCGGTTGAGTGTCTGACTTCGACTTAGGTCATGCAAGATCTCATGGTTCGTGGGTTCGAGCCTCCCCAGCAGCCTTTGCACGGACAATGCAGAGCCTGCTTCAGATTCTATGTCTCCCTCTCTCTCTGCCCCACCCCTGCTCATGCTCTCTCTTTCAAAAATAAACATTAAAAAAAAAAAAAACCAACTATATCCATGATGAGTTTTATTATTCAGAGGGCCCAGTAGAAGACATATTTTTTCTTGAGTCACCAAACCCAGAAAAAAGTAAATTATCACTAATCTCAAATGTAATACAATTCTACGATCCATGAAAGTTTTTGCTCACCATTATATCCCCAGAGCCTAAGGTAGCTCCTCGCACATAGTGGATACTTAATATATATTTTCTAGTAATTCAACACATAGCTACTGCTAAGGAAAAATATGTTATTTGTCTTTCCAGAAGAAGTAAGTTTAAAAAGCGTAAGGTAGAAAAGGATCAGTGGTTAACTAGGTAAGTATTTATAGATCTGGGTAAAGTCACTTTTTTGTTTCAGAAAAAGGAAATGATATTTCACACAGTCATGTCAGTAATTCAGTAACCAAGAGTTACAGTAAGTTAATATTACAAGAAATGTATAAATAAGGTTACCTATTTAATTCTTCCTAAATTTTCATTTGTTGACTCCTAAGCCAATATATAAGTTCTAGTGAGTCAAAAGAAAGTCAAATTATTCATTTATAATAACAATAATAAAATCAAAGAAAAAAACCACACTTGGAATTTTGATTATTGTACATTAACAGTTTACTGAACCTAATGAATTCTAATAATTAACCTTAAAAAATAAAAAAGACTTACAAAAGTGCTTTATTATTATGTTCCACAACACAGATATAGGCAATTTTTTTAACAAGCAATTTTTAAGTAACATATTCACTTAGTGTAATATAACACTGATGCAGTTATGTATTTCTCTCAAACTGTTTTTAGCCATGTAAAGGTCAGAAATTTTCTGCCACTACATCTGTCTCACCTAAGAGGTAGTGACAGAAAATGACAGCCTTTTCCAGAACCGCACCTTGGAAAGCTTGCTAGAAGAAGGGCTTCTTCAATTCGCCTCAGTCTGCTGCTCTAAGTGGGCTTCTCCCACTGCAGCATACACCCTCAGTTTCTAAGACAGACACACACCCACCTTCCAGTAGGTACTTACAAACAAAAAGCAATAGTATTAGAAAATTCTTACCAGAAAGATCCACCACTGCCTCATGACTGGAAACAGCTCCTTTCTCAATAAAAAGATCTCGAAAATATTCACTATTAGCTGACAGAACAGATTTATGAGCTTTGTACTCCTCTCCCTCAATTAACAAAGTAACATCACAGAACTGGTTGGAGAGTCTCTGTTCGTTGAGCTGCTTTAAGACAGCCTGACAATGTTTTGGAGAAGAACGTTTCACCACTCCTTTGGTGTCAACCTATCAAAATAAGTTTAAGACCAAGAGTTGTATTATGTATCATCTGTATTTCTACCTTTAACAGAATTTAAAACGTGACACATTATTCACTTTTTTTTTTTTTTTTTAATTTTTTTTTTTCAACGTTTTTTATTTATTTTTGGGATAGAGAGAGACAGAGCATGAACGGGGGAGGGGCAGAGAGAGAGGGAGACACAGAATCGGAAACAGGCTCCAGGCTCCGAGCCATCAGCCCAGAGCCTGACGCGGGGCTCGAACTCACGGACCGCGAGATCGTGACCTGGCTGAAGTCGGACGCTTAACCGACTGCGCCACCCAGGCGCCCCATTATTCACTTTTAAAGACACCATTAATTAATATGAAGAAATAGCCAGATAGTCTTTATTACCTATATATTTAAATTAAAGGAGCATTCTTACTATTTTCTGCCATGTTCCTGCATCTCACTTCTTGCTGCCTTTATTTACTAGTCAGAAACTTAATGGTGTATGAAAGTAATGCAGGTAAAAAACAAAAACCTAGCCAATTTTTTTTTTTAACATTTATTCATTTTCGAGAAAGAGAGATTGTAAGCAGGGGAGGGCTAGAGAGAAGAGGACAGAGGATCCAAAGCAGGCTCTATGCTGACAGCTGTAAACCCAACGCAGTGATCCCACCAACCGTGAGATCATGTCCTGAGATGAAGTCAAGACGCTCAACCAACTGAGCCACCCAGAAGCCCCAGCCAGTTTTTTTTTTTTTTTTAGTGTTTATTTTTGAGAGAGAGAAAAGGAGACAGAGACAACCTGAAGCAGGGCTCAAATTCACAAACTGTGAGATCATGACTCAAGCTGAAGCTGGACACTTAACTGACTGAGCCACCCAGGTGCCCCAAGACCTAGCCAGTTTAATTTACCTTGTTTCATGACCTAAAGATTGTTTCCAGAAACGTATTGTCTACCTGTACCAATATACCATTTATTTATTTATTTTATTTTCAGAGAGAAAGAGAGAGAGAGAGAGAGAGAGAGACAGAGAGAGAAGCAGGCAGAGAAAGAGGGAGAAAGAGAATGCCAAGAAGGCTCTTCACTGTCAGTACAGAGCCCAACATGGGGCTCAATCTCATGAACCTCAAGATCAGGACCTGAGATGAAATGAAGAGTCCAATGCTTAACCCACTGAGCAACCCAGGTGCCCCACCAATATACCATTTAAAAAGGCAGGAAGAGGGGCATCTGGGTGGCTTAGTCTGTTAAGCGTCTGATTTTGGCTCAGGTCATGATCTCATATCACAGTTCGTGAGTTTAAGCCCCTATTGGGCTCTCTGCTCTCAGCACAGAGCCCGCTTCAGATCCTGTCTCCCTCTCTCTCTGCTCCTCTTCTCCTCTCACGGGCACACGCCTGTGCTCTCTCAAAAATAAACAAACATTTAAGAAATAAAATAAGACAAGAAGAATGATTAACAACAAACCAACAACCTACATTCTAAAGAGAATTAACTACAGGAATATTTCTAATTAATGAAAAAGCAGTCTTAGCATACTTTTAGTGTATGTAGTAACAGAGTGTATTACCTGAGACAAAGACTTACTTAAATTTTCAACAGTCAAGCAGTTTTGGTACTTGAAGAAAAAATTCATGAAGACTACAAACCTAATACATTAGTTACAAACGTTAAAGCTGAATGGAAAGTTCTACTTACAAATACAAGTTCATGTTTGGACACTGGCTTCTTTTTTGCAGGCTTGGAGGCTGCAGTTGGAGCTGAAGTAAAATTGCTCAGATCATCCTCTGATTCATTACTTTCTTCTCCAGACTCAAGGTCTAGTCCCAATTCTTCTAACATTTCTGAAGTATCTGATATTGGACGGGACCGATCTAGCTTCTCCTGGCATTTGCTACACTGTTTAATGTAATCTTTCACTTGCTTTAATATACCTAGAATAAAAATTAAAATTAACAAGTCAAATTTAATACTATGTCATTTGAAAATTATTTTTGGTTCTTTAATCTACGTACACTGATATGTTTGAGTGCTTACGTGTGGACACACAGTATGTAAAAGTGATTTCTTGAGAATGCAAGGTGCATGTTTTCATAGATGTAAGGTTGCAGATGATGGTTTCCATTCTTATTTTTGCTTATTCCTAGTTATTTGCTTCCCC
This sequence comes from Panthera onca, assembly GCF_046562875.1. Taxonomy (NCBI): domain Eukaryota; kingdom Metazoa; phylum Chordata; class Mammalia; order Carnivora; family Felidae; genus Panthera; species Panthera onca. The sequence goes on from NC_138347.1 coordinate 49,300,282, forward strand.
ACCATATGATTACATAGCAGTACCCATTTCCATGAGAGCTGCAACTCATTCATGCTATAGAAATTGTATGAAAATGCCAATATGACCTTCGTGAACAGTTATATAACGTGATTACCTCTCCACCCTACTAACATCAGGATTTCCCATGCAATTTGCTTTGGTCAATGGAATATAAATAAATATAACGTGTGCCATGTCGCAAAAGCTTTAAGAGGCCCTGTTTCTCATCGGTGATCTGATCTTCGTCCCCTCTGTCAAATAACAGCATGTTCCAGATGGATGCCATCATTTAGCCTGAATTGCAGATGAAAAATGACAGGTGGAGGGGCGCCTGCGTGGCTCAGTTGGTTAAGCACCTGACTATGGCTCAGGTCATGATCTCACAGTTTATGAGTTCGAGCCCTGCATCAGGCTCCGTGCTGACAGCTCAGAGTCTGGAGCCTGCTTTGGATTCTGTATCTCCCTCTTTCTCTGCCCTCCCCCACTCACGCTCTCTCTTTCCCTCTCAAAAATAAACAAACATTAAAAAAAAAAAAAAAAAGGTGGAGTGAAATTGCAACCTGAACTACAATCACAACTTATAATGAGAGTGTAAAATAAATCTCATTTTTGAAAGCTATGAGATTTTAGGGTTGTATGAAATAACAGTTTTTGTTTTGTTTTGTTTTTAGGTCCTTGCATGATGCTGGGCACAAAGCAGGACATAGTAAGTAATTTTTTTTCATTTTGATAGAAAAAGCACGAGTGGGGGAGGGGCAGAGAGCAAGAGGGAGAGAGAGAGGGAGGGAGAGAGAGAGAGAGAAAGAGAGAGAAAGAGGGAGAGAGAGAAAGAGGGAGAGAGAGAAAGAGGGAGAGAGAGAAAGAGGGAGAGAGAGAAAGAGGGAGAGAGAGAAAGAGGGAGAGAGAGAGAGAGAAAAGGGGGGAGAGAGAGAGAGAAGGGGGGGAGAGAGAGAAGGAGGGGGAGAGAGAGGGAGAGGGAGGGAGGAAAGGAGAGGGGGGAGGGAGAGAGAGAGAGAGAGAGAGAGACAGAGAGAGAGAGACAGAGAGAGAGAATATATCCCAAGCAGGTTCCGCACTGTCAGCACAGACCCCAATGCAGGATTCTATCTCATGAACCATGAGATCACAACCTGAGCAGAAATCAAGAGTCGGAAGCTTAACTGACTGAGCTACCCAGGTGCCCCACAGCATACACAATCTTAAAAGTTGCTTGTACACAAGCCACTCACAAAATCCTATCGTGAATTTCAACTTCTAGTTCAGCATGTTGGGGCAGGGGTGAGGAGCAGGGAGAATGCTTACGCACACCATCCTCCTTACAAGGTAGGACCAATTAATTTCCATCCTACAAATGAGAAGGATGAAGCCTAAGAGGTAAGAAACTTGTCCCAAGTTGCATCTAGTAAACTGCATTACTGGGTCTCCAAAAGCCATCTGATTTTCAGTATATTATGCTGCTTACCCAGGAATACATTTATCCATCACTGTGGCAGAAAATTCTCCCCCTACAATCCCCACGTAAAATGTAAATGAAAAGGCTCATTACTTAGCTAAAATGATATAGAGGTATATAATAAGTTCCTGAAAAGAATTTCAAGACGTCTAATTATACCATGGTTCCTTTCAACCTTCGGGTAATATTCAAGCAATGTTTCTCAAATTGTATTATGTCCCATACTTACTAAAAAAGTATACACTGGATTAATAAATTCACAAAATTATATTTGCATTTTATACACACATAATGGGTATTATCACATTCAAAGCTCTAAGAGTTCTACAATGAAGACAGCTGCTTAACAGAAATTTGCCAAATTTATTTGTTATAGATCCCCTCCACCCCCCCAACCCCTGCCCCCTCTGCCCGGAACATAACTCAGAAAATACTGGGTCAGGATTAAATGAAACTTCCATAAAAAGGCATTTATGTGTGCATATTTAGAGAATATATTCTAATGTCTGAAAATGCTACAGTCAATAAAAGTCTATACAGTGAGAAGATTTTTAAAAATGATAAAAAGGCTGGATGCATATATATTTTACATATAATTACATAAATAATTAAGAGTAAAATTATATTTTACATATAATTAAGAGGTGCCTGGCTGGCTCAGTTGGTAGAGCATGCCACTTTTGATCTCAGGGTCATGGGTTTAAGCCCCACATTGGGCGTAAAGCTTACTTAAAAAAAAAAAAAAAAGTTCATTCTCTTTGTAAAAAGAAAAAAAAAAAGTGAACGGGTTGGGGTGATGAAAAATTTCTGAACAGTGGTGATGGTCACACAACAATGTGAATGTACTCAATGCTTCTGAACTGTACACTTAAAACAGTAAATTTTATATTATGTATATCTTACCACAACTAAAAAAAAAAGTAAAGGAGTACAAATACAAACTTCCAACTATAAATAAATCATGGAATAAACCATGGGGATGAAAAGTACAACATAGGAGATATAGTCAATAATATGGTAATAATAATTTTCCATGGCAACAGATGATACCTAAGCTAAGCTAAGGTAAACATTCATTATGTATATAATTGTTGAATCGCTAAGTTATACACCTGAAACTAATATACTGTAGGCCAACTACAGTAAAAAGAATAAATGGGTATAAGAGTGGGAAATGACACATGTAAGAGAATACATATTTATAAGTAAAAAAACATACTTAGAGGGGTGCCCTGGGTGGTTCAGTCAGTTAAGCGTCCAACTTCAGCTCAGATCATAGTCTCATGGTTCGTGAGTTCAAGCCCTGTGCTGGGCCCTGTGCTGACAGCTCAGAGCCTGGAGCCTGTTTCAGATTCTGTTTCTCCCTCTCTCTGACCCTCCCTTGCTCATGCTCTTTCCCCCTCACCTCTCAAAAATAAACATTTAAATAAATAAATGAATGAACATAAAAAAATACTTAAATAAGAAGTAGTGCTGAGGAAGTTTTCATCTTCACAGTAAACAAAGGCAGCATTTTTTCCTGATTAACTTTGGCTGTATTTCTAAACATTTTATGATTCTACATCGTTCAGTATATTCTGCATATAGCAGAACTCTGGTTACACCATAAACTTGTTGACTTCAAATGCTACTGGAAAAACTACATAGGAAGCACTTGAAAAGGATGAAAATTATAAAAACTACAGGAAAAAATTTTAATGTATGATAATCAGTTTTCTCAAAAGTCACCCGATATTTCAAGTCCTCTCCCTTGAGTGTTAGTGTTTTGATGGATCATCTTAAATCTAGCTTTAAAGATTCAGAAACCTAACCTCTAGTTCATCCAGAATTAAGTTGAAAGACTGACTCAAGTTAATCACTAAAAAGACATCAATATATAAACACAATTAATTTACTACATTACTGCAAAGGATTGAAACTACTTATGCAGCAAAATCTGAACCCACTAACTAGCTCGGTGACCATGCCAAACCTCTCTGTGCCTACGTGTCATCGACTGCAAAATGGGGGTAATGGTACTTACACTATGGTGTTATGATTAATGTTAAGATTTATAAAGCACTTTGAACACTATATGACACACAGTAACTACTACATAAGTATTTGCTAAATACGGTAATACTAACTGGTCAACCTCTCTGGTACTGCAAAAAACAAAAACCCAACATAAAACATCAAGATTACCATTAAAAGATTCTTCACTGAGCACAGAATCAAAACAAAAAAAGATAAAGACTTTAGTGGGTAGTCCTCTAATAAAACAACTTGAGGAACAGTTTCTTACCCTAGGGCAGGGTTTCTCAACTTCAGCAGTGTTGACATTTTGGGCCAGATGACTCTTGCTGGTGGCGGGAGGGGTGTAGAGGGCTGTCCTGTCCATTCTTACTGTATCACGTTTAGAAGCATTCCTAACCTCTACCCAACTAGATGTGGATAGCAACCCCTCAACCACCACCACGAGTTATGACAACCAAAACTGTCTCCAGACATAGCCAGACATCTCTTGGGAAGCAAAATCGTTCCTGGGTCAAGAACCAATGCTTCAGATATCTATTTGCCAAAATGAACAATTTTGCTCCTATCAGCTCTTCAAGAGCTTCCGTCCCTATCATTTTTGGATACAATGACCACCCCAGTTCAGGGGCTCCCATTTCTGGTTACATGCATATGAATTCTTCTGTTTTGTTTTCTTCAAAGAGGTTACAGGTGGTTAGTTATGGTTATAAAGACCCAGTTTTTGGTGGATTTTCTGGAGATTACAACCTCTTCTAGGCTCCCTAACAACAGCATCCATTTATCCCATTATTCTAAAACAAAAATCAGTTCTTGGGGTAGGGACTTCTGCAGGTAGCTAACTTTTTTTTTTTTTTTTTTTTTTTTTTTGGCCAGTTTAATCTTTGTTTCCCCCTCCTAATTCTTTCTTTACATTCTGGAAGCATTTCACTGTAGATACCTAGCATCAGCATCTGATGGAGGCAGGGAAGAGAATCATTTTGAAACTCCAGCACAGACTTCAATACAAGATGAAATAAGAGGTTTATGTGTGTGTGTGGGGGGGGGGGGGGGGAGGCCTTGAGAATAATTATTAACATTTTACATTCTGAAATTTGTTATATGTAAACTTCTAGGCACCGAACCACAGTTTCGCAACTGTACTCAAAGGAGGAAAATTGCTACAAACTTGCCTGAGCACTAGAATATATCTTATGACAGCAGCATTTCAAAAAAAAAAAAAGCAAAATAAATTATGAATCTCATTAAACTGTCCTTGATACAACTTACGACTCTGGAACAGTTTGTTTGGCACTTACATTGATCAATTCTTAATAGCTTTCAGGTAAATAGTCTACAATGGCTTTGTATTATATATACACCTTACACATAATCAAGGAAGCAACCAAAGTGTTAATGTACTAAGAATCAATATGAATAGCTACTTTAAAAAAAATAAAATGAATAGTTAATAACTGAGAGCAAACTTCTCTGATGATTATGAATTATTTTATTATTATTATTATTATTATTTTTAAGTAAGCTTTATGCCTAACGTGGGGCTTGAACTCACAACCAAGAGTTGTACGCTCTATGGACTGCAACAGCCAAGTGCCCCACATTCTTATTTGAAAGGAGGAACGACTAAAAGAATAAAAATAATGAGATCATCAAATAACAAAAACTCATTACATGTCAACAAAATAGCATTTTATGAAAAAATCACTAAAATCACTAAAATCATAAAAATAGTGAGAAGAGGGGTACTGCTTTACATTTTTGAAAATCTTTTTAATGTGTGGTTTAACAGAAGACAGATTATCATATATGCTTCTGCAATCAACTTATTGCCATATATGACATGTCACATAGCCTCTGGAAAACTCCACCGTATACCTGGAAAACAACTAGAAAAAAAAGCAAATAATGCCTTGGAATTATGAAAATAATTTTGCCTTTGTGGATCTTCTGAAAGGCCTCAGGGCCTCCCTTGCCAGGGGTTCACTACTCTACTGACGTGTGATACTTCAAGAATAACGGTTCTAGTCGTTTAATGCCTCTTAAGTTCTACAAATGTAGACAAACCACAAATGTATCTCTTTCATTTTTAAGTTAAACATAAACATGGTCTCCTTTCCAAAAATTTTTGTCTTTTAACACACTGCACACCAAAAAACTCAAACAACCCCCCCCCCCCCCCCACCAAACTGCATTCAATATCATTCACAGATAATAAGTTTAGGGAACGAAAATTCTTAACACTAAACCGTTACAGCAGCATATAATAGTGGTTAAGAGCATGAAATCACAAAGGTCAGCTGTGTGACCTCTGACCTATATAACCACCTGGTGCTTTTAGTTTTTTCATGGCTGAAACACAGATAAATATTTCCACCTTACACGATTTTATCAAGATTAAATGAAAACAAATTAAGAGCTCAGACTATGCCTGCATGTACAAGTCTGATCAATGGTACTCTTAGCTATATTTTAATTTTTAACATGTCATAAGGTATTTTTTAATTATTTTTTTAAAAGTAATCTCTACACCCACAGTGGGACTGAAACTCACCACCCCAAGATCAAGAGTCACAAGATCTAACCACTGAGCCAGCCAGGCGCCCCAACATGTCATAAAGTATTAAACATAAGACATTTGCTCAGGAAAACAATTGTCTGACCAAATCAATTTTAACAAAAGGCAGCAATTACTCCGTATTCACCCTTCACACTTCTGTACCTTTAGAGGAATTTAATTCAAATATTGGTTTAAAATAAAAAATAAATTAAGAGAACGCATTTAAGCAAACAATAGAGCTGGATCGTTTTTTGAAAACACACGAGAACTCTTTAAGGAACAAAAGGACGGACTACCCAATAGTTTGTCAATTAATAGGCTTGATGACAAAGTTCAGGAACTGAAAAGAACTTCAGAAATTAGTCCGTAGTCGAATTTCTTTAATCACGGATAAGCAACCCAGACTGTTAATTTCTCCTGAGCCATAAGGAGACTGAAGGGCAGAATCCTTCCTTACAAAACCTCTCCTAAGGGCCTGCAAACTTCCACTAATTCCAAGTGAACAGTCTGAATGTAAATCAAATTTGTGGAGGATGAGGGCGGTAAAGAAGCCAAAGACCCTTGCCCTCATTCCTTAACCTGGTTCCCAAGCAGGCAAGAAACTTAAGAGCAGTATTTCCTGTTACAACCACAATAACCTTATCTTTCAGAAATGTACATAGTGCCTCAGTTTCCAAAGCGCTTTCTACAGTATCAACGGGAAGAAAATGAAAACATTCAGAATGAAGGGCATCTGCTATTCACATTGAATTCTTGCCCTAAAATCGAGGTTGAAGACAGTTATTTCCATACAGTCATTTCAGATAAGCTCTGCACGAGCTGTGTGATCGCATTATTGCTTATTTACGCCGCAGTAGCACAATTCGAAGAATACGGGCAAGCAGGTCCAGAGAACCTCAAACCCGCAGGCCCACATCCTAGCTCAAACGGCTGAAGCAAGCAGCCCAGGCTTGGAACAGACTGTCCCTTCCCCAGACTATCAGCAGGAACAAGATTTTAAAAGGCACAGACGTAGCTCCGCTCGATCGCCGCCCAGGAGCGTCCGGGAGGGCAGGAGCCACCGCCTCCAGCACCGCCGAAGGAGGCGGGCCTGCCGCAGCCCGCACGACCGGGCCCCTCCCGGCGGCTGGCCCGGCCCCCGGGGAAGCCCCCTTCGCCCCACCCCGGGCCAGGGCCCGCCCCCAGCTTCCCCGGCCTCCTTCCTGTGGGAAGTGCGGCTCCTTTCGCGTCCCCCACCCTCTCGGCTCCGCCTGGCAGCCGCTCCGCCGCGAGCGCCGTCTGGGTGGGCGAGGGGCGTCTGGAACCCTCCAACTCGCTCGTGCGCAAGCAAGCCCGCCTCCGCCAGCAGGCCTTGCCTGGACAACAGGCCGCCGCCCGCCCCCTCGCCACGGGCGAGGTCCTACCTCGCCACCAGTAAGTCTTGGACAAGTCGTGCCAGGTCTGATGCCGGGTGTGGTGAGTGCCGCCCGGGCCCAGGTGCGCCGCCTCGATGAGCCCCCGGCGCCGCTCGGGCTGCAGCACCACCTCCAGCTCCGCGAAGGTCTTGCGGTGCCGCTGCCGCCGCTGGTAGTACAGGGTCCCACCGCGCACCACATAGCAGGCGGCCGCTTTGCGGATTTTACGCTTGACATTGCCCTCCGTGCCCGGAGCATACGGCTCACGCTCGTTTGTCAGGTAGCGAAGAATGGCCCGGTAGCTTTCCTCGCTTGACATCTCTGACGGCGGCTCCCTAAGGGCGCCTGTCAGTGGTGGGGGAGGAAGACAGCGCACTAGCTCCGGACGGATGCAACAGCGGCGGCGGCACTGTAGGGAGGAATGGCTGTATCTGTGGTGAGTGCTCTTCGACGGCGCCCGCAGCGCGAAGGCAGAACCGACGAGTTGGTAACCAGGGGGAACTGCACTTCTCCAGCGCGCGGGATCCGCTGGCGACTGACAAAATGGCTGCTGCACCACCGGAAGTGACGTGATCAAGGGCAGTGGGTGCGGGGACTGAGTCCTGATTGGAGAGCACAGGCTTTCTGGATTGATGAAGCCAGCCGGGTGACGTCAGGACTGCGGGCGGACATTTTGGAAGAGGGTAGGCCTTTCCTTTGAGACCGAAGACTGCTTTGAGCAGACATCTTAAGTCCTGGCAGTTTCCCTTTTCATTTTTTCCTTCTTTCCCTTGCTCTGAGCACGTGTGGGAGTTGGTGGGCTGTTGATTTCCCGTCGGATATACACCAAGGTGTGGAGGAGTCTGGTTTTTTTACCCCGATTACCTTCTGAGACCCCCGACAACGTAAAAGCATAAGATTTTGAGGATCTTAGTAAAATATAAGCTTATGGACACAAGACCAAAGATAGCCGCATTCACATGTAAATTTATTTTACAGGTAAACGTTTGAAATCTGAGTCCTTCAGTGATAAGAGTTATAATTTCCAGACTTAAAGTGTTGGCTCCAAATCAGCCATGGAACTGTCGGGATTTTCCTCGAACGACCGTCTAACATAGGGGCAGTTTTCTGTATTTGAAGGTAATGATGTTGGCAATGAGTAGATAGCACTCTTACAGCTTCATTTGCATGTATTTTTACATAAGCTGGGCGGGGGGAGAGGGGGGAATTCTCCATTTTACACCCAACATTTACCGAATGCATAAAAGACCAAGGCGACCTGAAATGCATCTTCCAGCGTACAGTGCGGGTCCTATTTCACATCTTTAGCGGGTAGGCCGGAGCAATGGCCCATGCCACCCATCCGTTGGCTGAATCCGCAGCGCAGACAAGACTACAGGCCCAGAACATCCTACTCGACAACTGGGGTCTGGCATTGACAGTGCTTTGCTAGTTCCGGGTCAACCCTCCCCCTCTGCCCTCAGCCTGGAGTCTGCAGTCGCTGGGTCAGGCTCTCTGACCCTGCGGAGACATGTTAAGAGGTAAACAGGTGAATGCACTGGGCTCAAAAAATAGGATGGCACCCAATCTTTGCAGTACTTGCGGTTGAGGTTGCGGGAATTGACAGGTGGCTTAGATACTTGAGGCAGCATCCTTGAATAAGACTCTGGCTGTAGGTACCTGAGCTCCCAGACGTATATAGGAAAGACATAACCACCAGACTAGGTATTACTTAGGGTCACTCAACCCAGACTGAGACAGCTGGGGAAAGGAGGAGGAATTAGAAGGTAGAGATGCGCCCTCGCCGCTCTTTGGAGTGGGCCACCCAAAGCAGATACCCAAATCAACCCTCCAAGAACTGTGCTGGGCCAGCACCATCACTCTTATACTGTGAAATCGACTTCCTTTAAAACTAAATTTAAGGGGCACCTGGGTGGCTCAGTTGGTTAAGCAGCTGGTTTCGGTTCATGTCATGTTTTCATGGTCTATTCATTAGTTCAAGCCCCACCTTGGGCTCTGTGCTGACACCTCAGAGCCTGGAGACTTTTTTGGATTCTCTCTCTGTCCCTCCACCACTCATTTTCTGTCTCTCTCTCAAAAATAAACATTAAGATAGCTGCAGCTCTTTAAAAAACAAAAAGACTAACTTAAAATAGATTTAAAAAGTTGTGGAAGTGGAGAAAAACTTAAATTACCCAATTCAGTTTCTGCCAAAACAACCTGTGAAAAAGCATTTAGAAGCACACTGTACTTGAATTGCCTTTGGGCCAATGTGGAGAAAGGGTTTTACAGGTGGACTAATTGTCTTCCTGAGAAAAGCTAAACTTGCCACCCTTCTAGAACAGGTATTTACTATTTATTTCTAGTTCCTCCTGGGTTGCAGGCTACCCAGGAATCAAGGGCAATCATAATTGACAGTTTCACCTTAAGTCATGTAAGCCAGAAAAGCAGTGATTTAAAAGGACATTTTTTTCCTGTATCCCAAAATTAGGAATCTAGCTCTGAACTCAAGTTGGGTAGTTTCGTTGGTTAAGTTTCCTTGTTCACAGCTAAATAATGGTCTTATTTTCCTTGTTGTTTCAGAAAAAAAACATTACACAATAAAAAATGAAAAAAATTTCCAAGCAAAACCTTAGAGATTTCTAAGCAAGACCCAGTGGATTTGCACATTTCTTAAATTGATGTTAGAATTTTAGTTTTCAAGTCCCCCAAAAGGGCTATTTTATTTATTCCTAACACCCAGAACAATGCTTGAATTTAACATGCACTAGACAGAATAATTCTATCACTTTGGATAGCATGGAGGGGATGGGGGGAGGAATGCTGATGTCTCATTTTTACCTTCACCTAGTATTTCTATATGTAAAAGCATGTTTCTCAAATGAGGATGCGACTTGTTGTAGCTTTCCAACTTGGCAGTGGCACATAACAGGATTTATTTTTTACTTTTTGAAAAAATTTTTTCAATATTTTTGAGAGAGACAAAGTACAAGTGGTGTAGGAAGAGAGGGAGACATAGATTCCAAAGCAGGCTCCAGGCTCTGAGCTGTCAGCAGAGCCCCACGTGGGGCTCGAACTCACTAGAGTTCATGACCTGAGCTGAAGTAGACACTTAACTCACTGAGCCACCCAGGCGCCCCTAAAGTTACTTTTGAGAGGATGAGCACGAGTGGGGGAGGGGCAAAGAGAGAGGGAGACAGAGAATCCAACACAGACTTGGAGCTGTCATCGCAAAGTCTCACAAAGGGTGAGATAATGACCTGAGCGAAGTCTGACGCTTAACTGACTTGAGCCACCCAGATGCCAGAAGTACAAGCCTATTAACATAAATTACTCTTTGTCACACTTTACACACACATTATCTAGAGTATCAGCAGGCTACTGGTTTTTCTTGGAATTTTAACCATGGCTCTAATTCCCAGCTCAACAAACTACCTTGGGAATTTGTAAGCATATTCATGTGCTAACAAAGTTGTACTCTTCAAACTTATTTCTGGAAAAAGTGGCTTAAGAGTACAGTTGAAGTTTTAAGTTTCATTTTTTAATGTTCATTTTTGAGAGAATGTGAGTGCAAGCGGCGAAGGGCAGAGAGAGGAGACATATAATCATACCGTTTGCAGCAACGTGTATGGAACTGGAGGGTATTATGCTAAGTGTCAGTCGCAGAAAGATATGTTTTCACTCGTGGATCTTGAGAAACTTAAGTCCGTGGGGGAAGGGAAGGGGGAAAAACAGAGAGAGGGAAGGAGGCAAACCATAAGAGACTCAAATATAGAGAACAAATGGAGGGTTGATGGGAGGTGGGGGAAAGTGGGTGATGGGCACTGAGGTGGGCACTTGTTGGGATGAGCACTGGATGTTGTATGTAAGCCAATTAGACAATAAACTAAAAAATAATAATAAAGTAGACTTCAAGTCCCTCGTAGAGCCCAACACTAGACTTGAGCTCATGGCCTTGAGATCAAGATCTGAGATTGAGTTGCAGGTTTAAGTTAAGTTGCAGGCTTAAGGGACTGAGCTACCCAGGTGCCCCAAGTTTTAAGCACTTTCAATTCAGCTATCAACTGATGGTAACAGGTGAAGGGCAAACCCAATATAAAATAAATGTTTACCATGGAAGAGTAACTCAACAACAGAAATTCACTAAAAGATTTACTTTTGGGGAACCTGGGTGGCTCAGTCAGGTAAGCTTACAACTCGATTTCGGCTCCAGTCATGATCTCATGATTCCTGAGGTTGAGCCCCTTGTCAGGCTATGTGCTAACACGCACAGACATGCACTAACACAAAGACTGCTTAGAATCCTCTCTGCCCCTCCCTCACTCACATGCCTGCACTCTCTGAAAATAAACATTTAAAAAACATTGTATTAAAAAAAAAAAAAACCTAGTTCTCAAATTCTTAACTCTATAGTTCAGCTATTACTATGTAGGCACAATATGCCTGTTTTGTTATTAAAAAATTTTTTTGAGGGGGGGGGGGGGCGGTGACAGGGAGAATCCAAAGCAAACTCCAGGCTCCAAGCCGTCAGGACAGAGCCTGACTCAGGGCTCCAACTCATGAACCATGGAGATCATGACCTCAGCAGAAGTCTGACACTTAACCAACTGAGCCACCCAGGAGCCCCCACCTGTTTTTATAGTAAAAAAAATCCACCACAATCTAGTTATAATCAGATATTTATTTAAAAATCTGATCTGCGAACTTAGCGTTTTCCACCAACTCGGGGTGCAGAAACCTTCACAGGCTTCACAATCTTTTGCTTAGGTGCTGCCTTCGTAGGAGCCTGTAAAAAGATTAACATGTGACATTATTCCATACAAGTTTTTCAATCACTTATGTCCAGATTCTCTATGTATCCTAGATTGCTTTTATTATTTAACTGCATTCCTATTACTCTTAAGAGCCAGCCTCCCCATGAAAAGTTAGAAGTCTACCTCTATAGGATATGTAAATGAAAAACAAAGATACTGTCACAGATTGGAGAAGTAAGGAGACACAACTAAATGCAGTATGGGATCCTGAACTGTGTCTTAAGAACAGAAAAAGGACATTACTAGTTCTCTAAAACCAATGGTTTTGAAAATTTTACTATGGTTATTGAAACTGATAACATTGAGAAAAGCTGGGCAAACTCTGCACTATTATTTAAAGCTTTTCAAAATAAACTTTAACAACAAAAGCCACCTTTATTTTCCCCTTCCCCAATTTCTGGTACCAACAGACTTCATTTGGCTCTGGCAGAGGGAACTCTGAATCAACCACCCAGGAAACCAGTTAGGAACATCATTTTGATTGGGTCCTTGCACTAAATTCCTTAAAAACTTGAAACTTTCAGGGCACCTGGGTGACTCAAGTCAGTTGGGTATCTCTTGGTTTTGGCTCAGTTTCATGCGTTTAAGCCCTGAGTTGGGCTCTGCAATGGCAGCACAGAGCCTGAGATTTTCCCTCTCTTTCAAAAGGAATAAACTTAAACAACGACAACAACAAAACACCTTGAAACTTTCATTAGCCACAATTTGGATTAAAAAGTAAATTTTCTTATTTGACTTTAGTATTATTTTTTAAAAATTTTATTTTTAAGTAATTTCTACGCCCCATGTGGGGCTTGAACTCAATCCCAAGATCCAGAGTCACATGCTCTAATGATTGAGCCAACCAGGGCCCCTCCTCCTGTTATTTTAACATTTATTTATTTTTGAGACAGAGAGAGACAGAGCATGAACAGGGGAGGGTCAGAGAGAGAGGGAGACACAGAATCGGAAGCAGGCTCCAGGCTCTGAGCTGTCAGCACAGAGCCCGACGCGGGGCTCGAACCCACGGACCGTGAGATCATGACCTGAGCCGAAGTCGGCCGCTCAACCGACTGAGCCACTCAGGCGCCCCCCTCCTCCTGTTATTTTAAATAAGAAATCCAAGACAATCTCACAATTACCTTAGCAGCAGCCATTGCTGTCTTTTTAGATGCTTGCTTAGCCTTTTTTGCTTCCTTGGCAGCCCTGTGGGGTTAAAAATAACTTAAGGCAAAGTGCTTTGCTCCTTAATGCAGATTAACAAGGAGCTAAAGTGTTTTGGGAAAGCAGATTATCACTTTCCTTCCCCACCTGCAATTATTCGTAGGCTAAATCCAAAGAGTTTGTCAATAAATATCATTAACCAAGTCAGCTTAACATAGATTAGAAATCGTACAGCAGCCTTATTTGCATATAGAATTTCAACAAATCATTAAGCATACACTATAAGCTTCTGTATTACTAAACCTCAATATTTAGGACTGACAATTTCAATATAGATTCAAGTATCAAAACACAAAACATCAGATTAGATCCCTATGCCTATAAATTCAGTCATAACCTACAATTCATCCCAATAGCTGAAATGCTCATAACAAAGGCTTCCTCACCTGATGGCTTGTTCTCGTTGAGCCTTCCTAACTTCAGGTTTCTGATTCCTCTTGGCCATTATATCAGCAAGAGATGCACCAGTGATGGCCCTCTGGAATTTGACTGCACGGCGGGTTCTTTTCTTTTGAATTTCTTCCTATGAAACAAAAAGATGGAAGCACACTTATAAATCTTGTTCATGGATATGGGGGAAACAATTAAGATTTGTATTTTAGCGTGCCAGGGCTGATACAACTAAATATCAGACTGAGTAGCTGATGAACAACAGAAATTTCCAACAGTTCTAGAGACTGAAGTCAGGATTCCAGCATGGTCATGTGAGGACCCTCTTCCTATTGTAGCTATATCACCACATGTTGAAGGGAGCCAGAGAGCGCTCTTGGGCATTTTTTGTAAGAGCACTAGTGCCATTCCTGATGGCAGAGCCTCCCAAAGTTCTCACCTTTAGTATCATCACCTTGGCAGTTAGGTTTCAACATATGAATTTTAGGAGTATACATTCAGATCATAGCAATATTCAACAAAAAAATAATTCATGCAATCATTTGAAAATATATAAAAAATATCTATGTGTAAAATACTGCAATATGCAGGTAAGTTTTCCAATTATAGACTGATTAAATTATCTCTTGCAAATCCTGGCCATTTTTTACTATTTTAAAAAGAAAAAGTCAAATTAATGAAGTTGGCTGGAGAGTACTTACCTCAAAAGGGATTTTAATACGACTGTTTATGTTAAAGAATTTACTTCTAGAAAAAAATTACCAAACCTCAACTCACCTATTTTGTTTTTGCTTAAAGTACTGTCACTGAAAAAAAAGTCAATTGGAAAATAATTTATGACAGGAAAGCTACCAAGTCTTAGGGAATGTCCAGGAATCGAAACTGTAAAATTCAAACTTTTGCTAATAAAAGATACATTAACATTACATTGACCGTTTTAAAGCATTTTTTAAGTATATAATTCATTGGCATTAAATATACTCACTATGTTCTGCAACCACCACCGCTATCCATCTAACTTTTTCATCTTTCCAAACCCCAAGCCCATTAAATAATAACCCCACATTCTTCCCTCCCCCTGCCCAGCCTCTGGTAACCTCTACTTTGTCTTTATGAATTTGCCATTACAGATACCTCATAAAGGTGTAATCATATAATATTTGTCCTTCTGTGTCTGGCTTCTTTTACTTTGCATAACTTCTTCAAGGTTTATCCATATTGGCTGTTTGCCAGCCTGTTAAGGCTGAATAATATTCCATTGTATTTATGTAACATTTTGTTGTCCATTCACCCACTGATAGGTCATTTGGGCTGTTTCCATCTTTTGGCTGCTGTGAATAATAGCGCTATGAACATTAGCGTAGAAGTCATCTGTGTTAAATTCCTGCTTACGATTCTCCTGGGTACGTTCCTAGAGGTGTAGATGCTGGACACAGTTCCATTTAACTTTTTAAGAAACTGCAAAGCCATTTCCACAGTGCTTGCACCATCCTAAATTCAGCAATGCACAAGGGTTCCAATTTCTCCACATCCTCAGCCACACTGGTAATCCCCGCGCCCCACCCCCTTGAAATCATGACTATCCTAATGGGTGTGTCAAGTCTACTTTCAAATTAAGTTAGAAGTAAGTTTTTCCTTCTAAATTCCCACAACACCTAGTGATGCCATTAATCTGGGAGGTGTCAGTAAATATTCCAAGTGTCCTGAATACTATCCTTACTGCCATGGCACTCAAACCTTCCTCAAAAAATTCCATCACTCCAAAAAAGCACTTCAAGAAGTCTTCAGTCATGAGAACAAAATAGTATGCTATAAGACTCCACTGATATCTTTCAGAACTAATCCTACAGACATATTCACAACCAAGTTCCCCTAAGTAGAAATTACTTAGGGGAATTTCTACCCAGTGGAATCCTTTAAATACTTCCGTGGTGCCCTATAACCCAACTATGCATAACGTATCAGATTCTGGCAAGGCAACATTTCAAATTTCAACTCGGCATTACTGTGAGCCTAAGGTATATAAGGAGACACTGTTTTCATCAGTCACTTTCACTTCACTGTTTGATGCTTTACAGCTTAGGAGCGCTTTCACATACGGTCCCACTTACCATAATTTTAGGGAGCAGCAACTGATGCTTAGAGAGTTTAAACTTAAGAGCCCCACCACACCCCCAACATCGAAAGTGCATTTTACTTACCGACTGTCCCTTTTTGTGCTTTCTTCTGTAGAGGACAGTCCAATTTATCTGCCGAGGATTCCTCTTGGAAAGGAATGCTGACTCGCATTTTGCATTAAGAAACTGGAAAACCTGTAGTAACAAGTTCAAAGTAGTTACCTACTTAACTAAACAAGGCAGAAAGCTGAGCTCAAAACTCTTCTTTTTTTCCCCAAAACTCTTAATATTCAAGTTCTGTCCCCTCATTTGGCCCGCCAAGCCCAAAAGGCTTGTGTCATACAACTGGCACAGGTGGCACCACCGAAGCCTTCGAGTTCCGTCCCGTCTTGTACACAGAGCGGGGAAACTTAAGCTCATTCCGCAGGAAAGGTTGGGGTAATCAAATTCCAGGAGGCATCGGTGCCCGAAAAATAGCGATACTTTGACGGTTCATTTCCTGGGACATTTAAGTAACCCCAACTCTTAATTTCCGACCTGACTCACACTAAATCAAACCTCAAAAACGGTTCACCTAGAGGTTTCTGATCCTAACAACCACAGCACACAGGGTCCCGGAAACAAGCCTTCCAGGGACCAAGAATGATGTGGCAAATGAACACGCTCAGACTGAATTAGGAGCACAAGTTGCGTTTAGCAGACGCGGCCCTTCACCTTCCCGTCGGTCCTGGCGTAGCGCCTCCCATGTCCAGGGTAAATCTTGTACCCACTGAAACTGCACAGCTCGACCCTGTAACAAAAAGCAAAAGCCCATTAGAGAGGGTGTCTACGGCGAGGAGAAGCCAAACCCAGAGTGCAGGAGAGGTGCTCTGCCCGACGATGGAAGCGGATTGGGACCTAGGACTTTCACTCACTTCATGGCTGCGGCCGCCGGTAAGACAGAAAGATGGTGAAGAGAAAGAGAGGATCATGGGAAGAAGCCTTATAAGGCAGTGGGGCAATCTCCTCCCCCAATTCCCTTCCCTGACCCCGGCGCTTGGTGATGACGTCTACCTCCCAGAGAGAGTGATCTGGGTGTTCTCCGTCCCCTCCTTCCTCTGGAGACTGAGCGGGTTCTGTGAGCCAGGAAGTAAACGTTACTTAGGCTGGCGGTTGGTTTCTGAATCTTCCTGTCTCTTCTACGGTCAGGTGTCCTAGAGTCATCGTCCTGCTGCACAGAATGTGAACTCTACATTTTATAGTTTTAGTGACTTGCAGATAATACTCCCAGGTAAAACTTAAAGTCACATTTTGCCTTCCGTATTGGCCCATTATCTCGACCAACAAAATTAAAGTTTAATAATTTCACCATTTGCAAAATAGTAGTGACATCTGAACTGTCTCCCACGCCTTGCTAATCAAATTGTATTTGATGGCCCCTTGCATTAATTATAATTAACATTCACTGAGTTCTCTTTCTGTGCCAGGAATTGTGCTAAAGCATTTACATATATTAGTTTATTCAGTTTACAAAATCCCTATTATAAGGGCTGAAGCTTTGCAAAATGACAACTGCCTGTCTTGGAAGAGCTAGGTTTCTATTTCTGTCTATTGCAGCCCAGGGGCCGGCTGGCAGTTGCACAGAGAAGGGCAAAGCCCTTGCCTGGAGGCTTGGAAAAGGGAGCTCTAGCCAAGCCCACTGGGAGGATCAGTGCCTCAATTGCTTGAGCCCTTCTGTGGCTAGAAACTAGCATATGATGGGGAGTGGCAAGAGACAATCCTCGAATTGAGTGTTGGAGTACTTGACTAGGAAACAAAAATGTAATGATTGGTCTATGCTACCTACACAAGCCGCTCACTCTAAAGGGATCGGTAACTAGGTAGTGGAAAAAACTTGCAAAGTCCAGTGAAGTGGCTGACTGATGTTAAGAAAGCTGTAGTGGGACGCCTGGGTGGCTTAGGCGGTTAAGCATCTGACTTCGGCTCAGGTCATAATGTCACAGTTCGTGGGTTCGAGCCCTGTGCCCATCTCTGTGCTGACAGTTCAGAGCCTGGAGCCTGCTTCGGATTCTGGGTCTCCCTCTCGCTCTGCCCCTTCCCCGGTCATGCTCGGTCTCTCTCAAAAATAAAAAATTTTTTAAAATTTAAAAAAAAAAAAAGCTGTAGTTACTGGTGCCTAGGTGGCTCAGTCGGTTAAGGGTGGGACTTTGGCTCAGGTCACGATCTGCGGTTCCTGAATTCGAGCCCCACCTTGAGCTCTGCACTTACAACTCAGAGTATGGAGCCTGTTTTGGATTCTGTGTCTCCCTCTCTCTGTTCCTCCCCTGCTTGTGCGCTCTCTCTCTCTCTCTCTCTCTCTCTCTCTCTCTCTCTCTCTCTCCCTCTCTGTCTCTCTCTCTCGTAAGTAAACAAACAAATAAACAAAAAGAAAGCTGTAGTTTTGTTGAAACCAGTCTTAAGAATGAGTTAATAGCGCCTGGCTGGCTCAGTTGGTGGAGCATCCGGCTCTTGATCTCGGGATTGTGAGTTTGAACCCCACGTTGGCTATAGAGATTACTTAAAAATAAAATCTTAAAAAAGAGAAAAGAATGAGTAAATAGAAATCAGCATGGAATTGAAAAGCAAAGAGGAGGAATTTGACAGCCTGACCAACTCTGACCAGATTTTCAGAATACCTGATATGCTTGGAGGATATTATCTAAATAGATGATGGGCAGATGGATGCCTCAAGCTTCCGTGGCTTGATGAATTTAGTCAACTCTGACATTCATACATCTCTCTTTGTTTTAAATTGATGCTGATTAAACAAATGTTTGAGAAAGAAAGAAAGAAAAAGAAAAAGGAAGGAAGGAAGAAAACCACCTGAGTAGAATAGAAGATAGAGCCAAGATTTACCTGCAGGAATTTGGTCCACTGAACCCTGGAATTTATAGTCCCTTCTCAAGCATTTTAGGAAGATTTTATTTTACTGGTCTTCAAAATTATGTTTGGCTTGAGTAGTTCTGCGGAGGAAACGCAGGAAACTAGATCTTAGGGATTTTAGTTCTTTTACTCTTTCCTGGAGGTCATTCTTGAGCTGGCATTTCAGGATTCTTTGTAACACATTGTGTGTATCACACCTTATATTATGCTCACATGCTCTTAGAATAAGAAAGTGTGGGGTACCTGGGTCATTCAGTCAGTTAAGTACGTGACTCTTGATTTTGGCTCAGGTATGATCTCAGGCTTGTGGGATTGAGCCTCACGTTGATCTCTGTGCTGGGTATGGAGCCTGCTTGGGATTCCCTCTCTCTGCCTCCTCCTGCTCATGCTCTCTCTTTCTCAAAATAAATAAACATTAAAAAAAAAAAACGATACAGCATTAAAAATTATGAAGCTTTCTTTAAAATTATGAAGCATTAGTGGGGTGCCTAGCTGGGTCAATTATTGGAGTATTATTACACTCTTGATCTCTGAGTTGTGAGTTCTAGCCCCAAATCGGGTATAGAGATTACTTTTAAAAAATAAAATTATAAAGCATTATTAAAATTACAAATTATGAAGTATTCTATAAAATCTAAATCTATGGGGTGCCTGGGTGACTCAGTTGGCTAAGTGTCCAACTTCAGCTCAGGTCATGATCTCACAGCTCCTGAGTTCAAGCCCACATCAGGCTATGAGCTGAGAGCTCAGAGCCTGGAGTCTGCTTTGGATTCTGTGTCTCCCTGTCTCTCTGCGCCTCCCCTGCTCATGCTCTTTCTCTCCTCCAAAAATAAATAAACAAAAAAAAATTTTTTTTTTAATCTAAATCTAATCAAGTCTTCATATCTATCAATTATATGAAATATGGAGGACAGGAACATGTGAAACAATTCCATAAGGATGCAACTGGCATCTACAGGATGACTTAAACTCTTCAACAATATGTAAATTGAAAGGAGAGAGATTAGAGCCTGTCCAATTGACAAGACAAGCTGCATAAATAATTTTCATGGCCTGGTGTAAAATGAAAGTGGTGTCTCCTTTTTCAAATAGCAGGATAAAGGTATAAAATATTAAGCTCTTTCCTGTCTTCAGTAATCTGTCTCTTGACCTTTCATGGTGGTTTTTCATTTGCTGTTTAACCTCATGCTCCCTTAGGCAAGGACATTCACTAGGGCCTTGCAGCCCCTCACAGGTGCCCAGGGACCTGCCCTGTGACTTGATGCATGCATTGGAACAGGCAAGGCCAAGCCAGCTCTTGGGTTGCCCCTCCTGCTGGTCTCTGGACCAACACGTTGTGCCCCACAACAGGGAGGCAGGGGCGGTGTCCAGCTGGCCATCTCCTTCCACCCGGTACCCCCTGCCTAACCCACAGGGAATGGGCAATCCCCTGGGGTGTGTTATGTATCTGGGTCTTGGAAGGGGGTGGGCAGCAAGCCACTTTTGGAATGCATGGCAGTGTGGCTACCTTTGGTGAGTGGCAGAATCAGCCACTCTCAGAACCCATCCCTAGAAAATGAGGAGGCTGCAGGAAGTGGACCTGCGGGTGAGCTGAGGCTCCAAGCCCCAGGCACATGCCCCATTGTCCCCATTGTACTTCACCTACAGAACAGAAATTCAAGGACAGATTTACAGCTATCCTAGACAGTTAATGCAGAGCATTAAACCCCAAGTGTGGGATGCACCTAAGTGTCAGGCCCTGTGTGACTGCATTGGTTGCACAACTTGAAGCTGGCTCTACCTATGGATTAAAAGAGATTTAAGAACTTCTGCAACCAATTGCAACATATGGACCTTATTTGAGGCCTGATTTGAACAAACATGCTGGACAGACCATATGGGGTAATTTGAATACTGATTGGATTTTGGATGATACTTAGACTTACTGTTAATCCTTTAGGTGTTCTAATTTTACTGTGGTCATGTTTAATTTTGAAAAGTGTTCTTATACTTCTAGATACATACTAAATATTTATAGATGAAATAGCATAATGGTTGGGATTTGTCTTAAAATAATATAAGGGAGCAGCCAGTGGCTAAGGGCATGGATGAAAAAATGACCAGGAATGGATAATAGTTGAAGCTGGTGTTGAGTTGGAGGGTTCATTAAAATAGTCTCTATATTGTTATGTACTCTTTTAATTACTTTTCCCTGATAAAACATTTCAAACAATTCTAATGTGCTTTGGGATAGAAAGATTCGATCCCACAATTCGATCCTGGAAAATAGGGAGGGTAAGCACCATTTGTATTATTTTGTAACTAAAAAATTTTTTTAATTAAAAAATTACTTATACAAGAACAGCAGCTGTATTCATAACAAATACAGGAAACAGTGTAGGTGCCCCATCAATAAATGAATATATAAGTAAACAGTAATATATATTTATACAATGGACTACTACACAGAAATAAAATGGAATGAACTTAAAAAAAAATATTTATTTATTTTGAGAGAGAGACAGCAGGGGAGGGGCAGAGAGAGAGGAAGAGACAAAATCCAAAAAAAGGCTTTGTGCTCTCAGCTGTCAGCACACAGCCCGATGCAGGGCTCGATCTCACGAATGGTGAGATCATGACCTGACCCAAAATTAAGAGTCAGGTTGCTTAACCGACTGAGCCAACTAGGCACCCCTAAAATGGAATGAACTTTTGATTTACACATCAATATGAGTATGAAAAACATTGTGCTAAGTGGAAGAAGTCTTACCCCCCAAAAAGTACCACTGTATGATTCCATGTATATCAAGTTCTACACCATGCAAAACTAATTTTTAATGGGAAAAAATCAGAACTGTGGTTACTTCTGGGTGGGAAGGGAAGGATTGAGCCAGAAGGTATATAAGGGAGATTTCTGGTAATGGTACTGTTCTATGTCTATAGATTGTGGGTTAATTACACAGTTGGTCAAAACTCAGGGGATGTTCGCTAAGATTTGAGCATTTTATTGTATGTGAATTTTACTTTAAAAGAAATGAAACTAAATAAATAATGAGTACTAGTTAATGAAATACTGTCTTAAGTAAATAGGGAGAAGTATAGTGAATGGATGGAGGGGATAGATAAATGGAAAGATGTATGATAAAACAAGCATAATAAAATGTCAATAAGAGAATCAAAGTAGTGAGTTTATGAGTACTCACGGTAAAATCCTTTCAAATTATCTATATGTTGGAAATTTTTCGTTATAAAATGTTGGTAAAATAATTAAAGGGAGCCATCTTCTGGAAGAAATTGGTATTACTGATTGGCTCAAAAATGCAAGAAGGAAGCATGGTGTTTGTATCCTTCAGTATGTAGTAACTGCTTATTATTTGTCACATATTCTATTGGTTCTCATTCATGTGCTCAAGCTATCTTCTTTGACTGGAAATCTTTCCTCCCTTCAACTGGCTAACTTCCTGCTCAGATTTTTAATTCATCCAAAGAGGTTTATAAATAGTAAATATTTTAGAATTTGTGGGCTAACAAGCAAAATTGAGGATGTTATATAGGCACTTATATAATAAGAGAAAAAAATTTTCACAACATTTTCATTGATGAAATTTAAAATATAATGACAGTTTTGAGTATGAGTTTTGGTAAAAACAACTCTATTAAAGAGAAAAATGAAATTCTTGTGGGGGGAGGTAGAAGATAGACATTTCTCTTAATTAGGGTTTAAAGTTATTCCCTACCATTAAAATCAATTACAAATGTTTGACTCTCAATCCTGATCTGTAATGAGATTTTACATACTTCATCTTTGAAAAATGTGTTTTCACCCAGATAAATACTGCTCAAAACTAATACCAATCCAAGGGCATATGATAATTGAGCATGTCAATCTTTTAGAAGTCAATTACAGAAGTAGATTATTCTTTTGATATTTTCTTTTTAGCATGATTAATAATTATTTCCAATTGAAAGTTAAATGAAAGCTAATTGCACAGTTAAGTGGGTCTTAAAATATGGAATTTTCCTTTGTATTTGCATGGAGATCTTTCAATACCACTAAAATTATAGTTTGAGCTCAAAAATATAACCACTGCAAATCTGTTTGAGAATGGAGATCTTGCTTTTTGATATAACTTGTAAATCTACTAATGTTATTTTTTGTCAAAATACCTTAGAATAAGTTTTGCATGTAAGTGCTGTGTTGTTTTATAATTTTAGGTTGAGTTCATTAAGAAGCATCATTAAATGATCAAAACTAGCAAATTAGCAAAAACTAATTCTAAAGCCTTTCTGTCAGTGTTCCATAATAGTAGTTAGGAGGGTTCTTTTCATTTAGAAAAACTTCAATCTTGACCCTGAGTTAAAAAAAAAAATCACAATAAAACATTATTAAATGCTGTGTGGTAGGGCAAGTCGGGATATTCAGCGCCTAATTCTGACAAGATTTCATGGAAGTCCATGAGAACAAATGAAGTTTATTATTAACACTACTGGTTCAATAACAACACATGGTAGATTCAAATGTTTTCCACAAAGTACCTGTTGATTGATAATACAATAATGGTATAACCATAGAATTTAGCACCTTACATATTCACAAGTGTTGAAAATGTGTCAAACAGAGCCTTTTTCTACTTACATAAGTTGTAACACATCATAGCTGATTTCACTTCAGATGTAATTAATTAGTGTTTTCTCTACTTCTTTAACAATATTGTCACCTGTTTCATGTAGCCTATTCATAGAAGCTATTCTTCAGTCGTTTCAAACATTGATTTCTGGAACAAATGGGCACAAATAAGCTGTATCAATAACACCTGCCCATTCATTAAGAGCCATGGGAAACCATTCAAAATAATTTGCCTTCACCAAATAACTTAAATTGCCTATTGATGTTGTTCCCAGCATCTTTAACACTTAAAGCAGCTGTTCTCACCTAAAGGCTAATGGTCTTAAACCAGTTTATTTTTTCTAGATATATTTCTTCAGCTGCGGCAAACATCATTTAATTAACATACCATAAGTAAATGACTTTCTTTGCCTGTCTAACAAATGGGCCATGGGCTCTTTTCTCTCATTTCTTTCTTTGAAGAAATTTTAGTATGAGGAGATATCAAAATTTTCTAACTTTTCTGATTGATTCCTGTGGTTTGGGAATATTGTGATGGCTGTTTAGTCTGGTGGGTAGACATATCTTGCATTCTTTAAGCACAGAGAATGGTTCACTGCAGAATAATCATAATATTTTGCCATCTAATTTGATAACAAAATAATCCACACTTAACCATACCTTAAAGACAGAATATTTTAAGTCTACATTTTTCTTTTTTTTTTAATATGATAGGTATATGTTGGTAAGAAAACAAACCAATAAATTGTCACAGTATGGTAATAACGCATGGCACTTGAAATCGTGTCAGGTAAAAATGTGTTGTGGTGATTTGTAGTAGGTAATGGAAGTGCTAAGAATGCCACATATGGTCTCAATCATGAGTTCTTTATTGTATGGTAAATGCAGCCATTAACAATAGGTAAATAAGTATGGCTTATGCCAAAAATATATTATTTATGGACACTGAAATTTGAATTAAATATAATTTTAGGTGTCATTAAATGTTATTCTTTTGATTTTTTCCAGTCACTTAAAATGTAAAAGCTAGGTGTGCAGTGTGCTCTCTCTCTTGCAAAATAAACTTAAAAAGAAAAAAAAAATCCTACAATAATATTTGGACAGAGGAGCGGATTGCTCTGCCTTATTATTACAAAAAGGCTCAGTTGGAATTCTTTCCAGAGAGTCGGGCTGAACAAATAGTGAGTTCTTCCAGAGAGAGGAAACAAACAGATGGCGGAACCAATCAATGATTGTCTCCACCATGCCCACTGTATGTAAACGGTTAGCTCACCATTCTTCAAAGCAA
Organism: Panthera onca; assembly: GCF_046562875.1. Lineage (NCBI taxonomy): Eukaryota > Metazoa > Chordata > Mammalia > Carnivora > Felidae > Panthera > Panthera onca. The sequence goes on from NC_138347.1 coordinate 49,324,997, forward strand.
CAAGATTTCAGGAAGGTGGACAGAAACAGTCTTATAAATTATAATAGACAGATAAAGTAATTACTTCTAAATAAATGGAAGGGTCAAAACAATGAATATAGAGGAGTTAGCCATGTCAAGATGAGATACTAAAATTTTTATTTTTTCCACATGTAATAATCAGCTAATATCTGAGAAAAGAAACAGGTGGAAATATAAATAATTTCAAGAATAAAGCTACTGTGAGATATTTTTCAGGTGCCTTTAACTAATTAACTGGAAAGAAGTTGTTTCTTGTTTAAAAGAGTGATAAAGGGATTCTTGACATTTTAATTTCATTCATTCTCTTTTGAAGTGTTTCCAAAAGGCAGTGGAACCTATAAAAGTGATTCATTATATTCCCAATTGAAAATTAAGTGAATGTGTAAATAAAAAGTTCCAAGTTTCATTTGTACTTGGAAGACTGCTTAAAAGCTCAAAAAGTTCATTTATAAGAGTGGTAGTTTTTACCCACCCCCCCCCCCCAACTTGATTCATTTTTTAAACTATTTTTTTCTTAACTTTGTTTATTTAGAGAGAGAGAATACCACGCAGGCTCTGCACTGTCAGCACAGAGCCTGACACAGGACTTGATCCCACGAACATGAGATCATGACCTGAGCTAATATCGGGAGTCAGACGCCGAATTGACTGAGCCACCCAGGTGTCCCTACTTTCTATTTTAAAATAGTGTAGCATATATCTGTTTATTTTTAAAAATATATTACTGTAGGGGCGCCAGAGCGGCTCAGTCAGTTAAGTGTCTGACTTTGGCGCAGGTTATGATCTCACAATTCCTGAGTTTCAGCCCCCTGTCAGGCTCTGTACTGACAGCTTGGAGCCTAGACCCTGCTTCAGATTCTGTGTCTCCTCTCTCTCTGCCCCTCCCCTGCTTACACTCTGCCCTGCTCTCTTACTTACAAATAAGTAAATTAATAAAAACATTAAAAAATAAAAGATATACTTATCGTAAAAATTTTAGAAAGTGACAGGCAAGCTAGAGGCACCTGGGTAGCTCAATCAGTTGGGTGTCAGACTCTAGATTTTGGCTCAGGTCATGATCCTGGGAGCATGGGATGAAGTCCTGTGTTGGGCTCTATGCTGAGTGTGGAGCCTGCTTAAGATTCTCTCTCTCCCTGGGCCTCTCTGCCCCTCTCCTCACCTGGTACTCTCTTTCAAAACAAAAACAAAAACCCACATGCAAGGGAAAAGTAATGTCTCCGTAATCTTCCTACCCAGAGAAGTCCCTGTTAACGTGTTGGTTTGTTTCTTATCAATCTCTCACTTTTTTTAAAGTTTATTTATTTTATTTTGAGAGACAGAAATAGAGAAGGGCAGAGAAAGAGCGAGAGAGAGAATCCCAAGCAGGCCCCTCACAGTCAGCACAGAGCCCAATTTAGGGTTCAATCTCTCCAACTGTGAGATCATGACCTGAGCCAAAATCAAGAGTCAGATGCTTAACAGACTGAGCCCCCAGGTGTCCCTCTTTTCAATCTCTTATATATCTAGACCCCTGCCTCCCATATTTTTTTAAAACAAAAATGAGTATATACCGTACATAGATTTGGGACTGCTGTTTTCAAGAAATAGGTTTTGAAAATTTCCCTGTGGTCAAATTTTTGGTCATCTCATACCTTTTAACTTTTTTTTTTTTTTTGCTTTTCTTCCTTTCCAGTTGAGAGAATAATATCAAGTAGAAATGAAGTATATTGATATGCTGAGGAATGCAAATATGTTAACTTTTTTCTTCTGAAATTATACTTTTAAAACTTTGAAATCACTAAGATTTTCAAATTTAACTATAATACAAAATCTATAATACAGAAAGAATACGAATAATAATAATATCTTTAAAATACAAACTCCCACCTGGCACCTGCCTGGTTCAGTTAGTAGAGCATGCAACTCTTAATCTCAGGGTCATGAGTTCAAATCCCATGTTGGGCATGGAGCCTACTTAAAATACAATTTTAAAAAAAGAGGAAATAAAACTAGAGTAAAGAAAATGTTATGAAGAAAATCAGAAATTCCCTTTCATGCCTTCAAATGAAATTATAAACTCAAAAGGCTACTTTATATAGATATTCTCTAGAAGGAATTGGCAAACTATGGCCCATGGACCAAATCCAGCCTACCTCCTGCTTTTGGACAGTCTACAGCTAATCATAGTTTTTACATTTTATTTATGTATATATTTTTTAAGTTTTTAAAATGTATTTATTTTTTAAATGTTTATTTTTGAGAGAGACAGAACGAGTGAGTGTGAGTGGGGGAGGGGCAGAGAGAGAGGAAGACACAGAATCCCAAGCAGGCACCAGAGGCTGTCAGCACAGAGTCTGATGCAGGGCTCAAACTCACGAGAACCATGAGATCATGACCTGAGCTGAAGTCGGACGCTTAGCCAACTGAGCCACCCAGGTGCCCCAATTGATTTATTTTTTTTGAGAGAAAGAGAGTGCGAAAGCGGGGGGGTGGGGGGGCAGGGAGAGAGAGATGGACAGAGGATCTGAAGCGTGCTCTGTGTGGACAGCAGAGAGCCCAATGTGGGGCCTGAACTCATAAACTGTGAGATCATGACCTAAGACAAAGGCAGATGCTTAACCAACTGAGCCACCCAGGTGCCCCTACATTTTATTTTTTTTTAAGTATATAGTATTTTTTAAAGTTTATTTATTTTATTTGAGAGAAAGAACAGGGAGGGAGAGAGAGAATCCCAAGCAGGCTCTGCACTTTCAGCACAGAGCCTAACACGGGGCTCAAACTCATAAACCATGAGATCATGACCTGAGCCGAAACCAAGAGTGGGTTACTTAACTGACTGAGCCGTCCAGGAGCCCCCACTCCTGAAAGTTTATAGCAATAGCAGAACCAGAGTTTTGTCTGGTTTATCTGACCCAGAATCTGGATGAAAGTATTCCTATTATAGAGTCAACTAAGTATAGTCATGGATTTTTAAAAGACTGGCTAGATGTTCCTGGGCACAGTCCCACATCCTAAGTGAACCAGCAACCCTTTAAAATCACACCACAGTAACTCTTTTGTGCTTCAGATACAGCTTGTACATCTAATTTATTTAACTAAATTGCCTCATCTTATATATATGTTAAACCTTGCAAGCTCAAATCAAGTAGGAGGATTCTGCTGACCAACACTATGAACCTTTCAACAAAGGAGCATTTTGGGGGGGGTGGTCAGGCCTAGGCCCCACAACACTTTCCTTTGTATCAGCACAGTGTACCTGATCTCTGCAAGGGCTGATAGCCCTGAGTCATCCCCTGCATCTGTAATGCAGCTGCCCAGTGCTACTGGCATTATCTAAGTAAAACCCCTATTAGCGTGTTAATCCCCTCCTCAAACACTTCCCTCTTGAAATTCAACTTTCAAGAGCCAACATAATCTGGCCTCACATACCTCCCACCATTCATTTCACTAATTTTCATTTGGCGTTTTTGAGTGAGGGATGGACAAAATGAACCTTGTGTTTTAGAAGGTTAAACTGCTCATGTAACAAGGATGAACTGAAGACTAGAATAGTGGCAGGAAGGAGACTGTTGTAATCGTGAATGGTAACCTTTAACAGAGCAGTTTCAGGAGAGCATTATATACAAGTTTAGATAACACAAATAGAGAAGAAACTGGAACAACACTTGTGGGTAGTGCAATATATCTTCACAAAATAAAGGAGGCTTTCTCATTAGGATGAGAACTTATATTTGAAAAAAAAGTAAGTATAATAACTTTGAAGATTTAAAGCTTTAAAACTACAAACTCTTCTCAATAATTTAGGCTGGCTGGGTTTGAGGACCCAGAGGGGGTCCCGTAGGACCAGCCAATGCGATCCTTGGCTTTGTACAAGGCGGAAATCAAACAGCAGCTGGGAGGAAGTGAAAGTAGCATTTATTGAAGATCTAGAGAGGGCAGATACAGACCGAGCATCTAGGAGACTCAGAAAGGAAAAGGGGAATGAGTCTCATCTTTGCTTGGGGTCTGGAGTTTTTACTGAGGATGTTGGTCTGGTGTACGTGTTCTGTCAGGCATCCAGGAACTGGTCAAAACAAGGGCAAGTGCTCAGGTGTCCTTCATGAGTTGTTTATGCCTTGGAGCCAGTGGTCCTGGTGTCAAGGTGTCTGGAGTCAGTGGTCTTAGAAAATGTTCATGATGACCTCGCTCCTTAGATGTTACTTTTGTGCTGGAAGATTCCAAAGAAATCACTAACTCCTTGACATGTACAAGGACATACATTACTGGTACTATAAGCCACGTATAGGGGAGCCATGTAGGTCCTAGCAAGAATATAAGAAGGAAAAGGAGAAAAAAATGCAGGTTTTTTTTCATGGGGTTCCTTTAGTTCCCATATCATTACAAGAATTTTAACACTGTAAAGATTTTGAAAATTTGCTAATTTTTTTTATTAAAAAAATCTTTATGTGAAGGTTTAGGTGCATACAAGTAAACATTTTCTTCTTTGGTTAGTAGTCATTGGCAGACTCTTATGGTCCTGCTCCCTTATCTGTGACTTATGACATGGAAAGAGGAACTGTCACTATGATATATCTATTCATGGAAAATCTAGAAATCCTGAATGAATATTAACATTCCTTATTATTATTTGTTATTATTTAATAAGTGTTACACACAATAACAAAACCCAAAGAGTGCAAAAAGTTATACACTGATAGGTTCATGTATTTTGTCTGTCCACTTGTCTGGAAGAAAGGCTGCAACCCTTTCAGATTATTGAAGTGGTTTGTAAATCAAAAAGAAGGTTAGAACCAAAGTTAAAGAATTTCAATAAGAAAATTCTTCAATAGGGGCTCCTGGTTGCCTCAGTCTGTTAAGTGTCTGAATCTTGATATTGATATCACTGTTCACGAGTTTGAGCCCCGAGGGCAGCTCTGCACTGTCAGTGAGGAGACTGCTTGGGATACATTCTCTCTCCCTCTTACTCAACAAAACAAAACAAAACAAAACAAAACAATAACAACAAAACAAAACAAAAAACAACCAAAACCAAAAAAACTTGCAAGAGGGAACTTTACTCCTCAGGTATCCTCTGGGCTACCAGGATCCCCCTCCCAAGTCATTACCCTGCTAAATTAGAACTGTAAACACTTTCTCTCTCTCTGCGCCAGAGACTCCCCTCAATTCTCACGAGATATTCCGGGAACAAAAGTAGGAGACAGTATTCAGACTCACTTTGTTCTTACACCTATATAGTAAAATTGCACTTTCTAGGTAAGGCGTCTCTTGGTTAGAAGAGAAAGATTCCTAGTCTTAATTACCTCTTCAGAACTAGGAAATTTGTCTTCAGACTAAATCAGTGGGAAATTGAGTGAAAAAAGGAGTTAAGGCAGGTGTAGTCACAGAGATAGGAGAACCCAGGGAGGGAATGCTCACAGGATCAAGGGCCTGGAAATCTAAAAGTGTGAGTTACCAGATTTCCCCAAACACAAATGATCAGAGATTTTCTACAATGCTGTTCCAGCAAGAGGGGAGTTCATAATAAAGGTTGCAAGGGGAATGGAGGCATGTGTACTAGAAATTGAAGTTCCCTTTGTACCTTTTGTACTGCTATTAGGTTAGTTTTTCACTTCTTTTGAGAATAACCTCATTACCACCTACCCTCACCTGCAGCCTGTGCTAATGTCTTTCATGTACTTCTGAATCGTTTTAGAGTCTACACATCTTTTAAGCCCTAGCTCCATTTCACTTCCTCCTTCAAGTCTTCTTTGAAGATTGTTGTTTCTGTCTTTCTCCATTTGCTGAGATCTGTGTTTATAGTTGCAATCATGCTAGTTATCAGGAAATAGTTATATCAAAGGTGTAAGCCTCCCGTAGCGTTGGGAAGTGTAATTCTTGAATTTGGAGACTATATTGTAAACTTCTCTTGTATACTCCTTGGAAAAATCCTAGGTTCATACTTATTAAATATACACCCAGGTCTAAATTTCTGTTAAATATTCAAGAACCACTTAAAAATACTTTATAGAACTTTCTATCCCAGAATGCTTTAAATTTTCATATGAAATGTATCCATTTTGACTATCTCAACAAGATCTCCCAAGTCATTCTTATAGCAGAGTTGAAAACTTTCAACTTATTCAGAATTGTCAAAAGGGGCAGCCACCTCTGCAGTGAGAGGACTTCTAACACTGAGCGCTCAAATTCAGTCTGCATTAAATAGCGACCTTATAATTATCTCAATGGGAAAAGTGTCAAATTTCGGAGACACCTAGAAAAGGGAGTGAAACGATCATCTAACAATACAGTTGCTTATTTGTCAGAAAAGGGAGCTGACCCGAGTTCCTGAACACACTGCGGCTCAGACTCCAACCCGGGTTTTACACCATTAGGTGCAGACCAGCCAATTGGGCCGTCTGGTTGCCGTGCATCCTGGGAGCTGTAGTTTCCGGCTGCTGCCTCCTGACTACGGGCTCCACCAAGCAGCTGGAGGACGGTTGCTTGGTATTTTTAGCAAGCGGGAAGTATGGCGGTGGCGCGCGTCGACGCGGCTTTGCCTCCTGGAGATGGTAAGGCGATCCTCACCCTTGAGACCTAAGGTTTACTCCACGGAACTAAGTTAAATAGTTACCTGGTGGAGAGAAGAAGCCTGGGTTTAGGTGTGCAGTTCTGTACCAGTTCTTTCGATGCGGGACTGTGGGCGTCGCGGAGCCGCGCTCCCTTCTGGGAGTTGTAGTTCCCGAGTGTTGCCTAGTTCTGCGGATTTGCGGAAAGGGTCGACCTGGGGACTACATCCCCAGGGTCCTTCGCGTGGCCGGGCTCCCTGGCTCCCGCGCTTCTGAAGCTGCTTGGGTGGTAGATTTCGGGCTGCGGTGACCTTTCTTGGATGTTTACTTCGAATTTTGGATGCCCAAGTGAAAACTGCCGGATCTCCCTCTTTAGCTTTGCCTGTCTCCTTTTCCCCTTGCTTCCTATCACGTTTAAGAAACCGTCTTTCAACCACAGCTCCCTGACCGACGTTAAACCCTTTTTTGGAAGTGTCCGATGGCTGTGATAAAATCTAGGGGGACCTAGAGGCCACAGTTCTACACCCCTTGTTCTGCAGACCAGGTTCTGGGATCGGGCTTGGTGGCCACCCAGCGGAGCGCAGGGTGTGGATGCTTCTGTGACTGGGAGTCGCCGGGCATGAGCCGAGCTCCTTTGTTTTGGTTACGGCTCCGAGGCTCCGCTGCAGCCTACTGGGTCGGGGGCTGGTCGAGTCCTCTCTCCAAAGCTTGGATCTGGGGGTCATTATCTGAGGGCCGTAACTTCTCGGAGTATGTGTGTGGGGGGGGAAGTCGATAGTTCCAAGGGGTCTGTCGACCCCGTGCAAAGACTACATTTTCATTGCACAGCACACAGCTTTCCCCAAATTCTCAGAGAATCCCGTGACAACCCCTCCCCGCCCCCCCTCCCCCCCGCCAATGCTAGAATCCATTAGACAATGAAAAAACGTTGAAACCTTTCAGGAGAGCAATCTCACATAATTATTTCCCACAGTAATCTTAATCTGGGTATAAATTTGAAATTGGCAGTTTCTGTGGCCCCACCCCTTTTTGATATCTGCTTCTCTTAAACTGCACACCCCCCCCCCCCCCCCCAGCCCACCACGGGAACTACAGTGATAGCAGTAAACAGTTAAGGAGTACTTTTTATGTGAGCCAGATGATGTTCTGAGGCTTTTTTTTTTTAATATCTCATTTTCTCTGTAGAACAACATTGTAAGGCAAATATTATTATCATTCCCATGTTATAGAGTGGAAAAGTGAGCCCCAAAGAGATCAATGACCTGCCCAAGATAGCACAATGGTTAACCCGGGGAAATAGGATTTGAAACGTCTGTGAAACTAAATTACTTTATTGGCTTCTGTGTGCCAGGAATGGGGCTAAGTTTTGTTTATATCATTTCTTTTTTTAATCCCCACCTCAATCAAGTGTATTGTTCTCAATTCATAGATAAATTAACTGAACTATGATTTTTAAAATAATCGGGGACTTTAGGATATACTGGTAATTAGATTGCAAGCAGGTTGATCTCTATCAAAAGATTAGTTCCATTAAAAAAAATACAATCATTACTTAGCCACAAAATATGGAATAGTTCATATTTAAATGTGAAGCATTCCAAAGCATTACATCATAGAAACTTGAGTAGAATATCACAGATTTTTAGGTGTAATTTTTGATATTTCTGAGAGAAAGTGAATAATTTCAATCTGTGGTCTTTTAGAACTCGATTGCTTTAGTTTTTAAATCTTGATATTTATTATGCCCTGGTGTTTTTTAACCTTAAATATAGAGATTTTATGAATATAATTCCATCCCTATGCTCAACCATTGTATTTGTGTTTTCTAACAATTTCTCTTCTATTTTCAAGGATCAGTGGTCAACTGGTCAGGACAGGGACTACAGAAATTAAGTCCAAACTTACCCTGTGAAGCTGATATTCATACTTTGATTCTGGATAAAAATCAAATTATTAAATTGGAAAATCTTGAGAAATGTAGACGATTAATACAGGTAAGTATTACTATCTGGGGAAATAGTTATATACAACCAGTTTATTATTATACAAAACAATAAAATAACCTAACAAAAAGTAACTATACAGGCCTGGAAAGCAGTAAATGTTACCTTAAATTTTTACATGACAGTTTTCCTTGAAGATGAACATTTATTTATGTGCTGCATTTAAAATAGACTAGAAAAAGAAGCATTTGTTAAAAAAGGAAATATTTTATGTTGGCAAAGCATTGTGTTGCTAAGATAACTTTTTATGTTATGACGGAGGTAAAGAGTTCATTCATTCATTCTTTCAATTAATGTTTATTGGTCTCCCTTATATATCTGGTACTGCTCTAGATTTTGCCAGACATTATAAGGATCTCATTCTTGTGGAGCTTATATTCTCAAGTAATTGCTCTGTTAAAAGTGTTTTCTTTTGAATAGTTGGAGAGGTTCTGATGGCTCAGTTTTATGTATATTCTCTATTGCCTAGGAACAACTTACAACAACAAGCACTGTAGAGTATTTAGACAAAATATGTGAAAAGTTCAAACTGGGTTTGTATATTTGGGAATATTTAGCCATGTAAACAAATCTTTTTAACCATTGTCATGTGAAAATAATATGCATGTTTTACTAAGAAAAATGATATCTTTTCCTTTCCACAGTTGTCAGTGGCTAATAATCGGCTGGTGCGAATGATGGGTGTGGCCAAACTGACCCAACTCAGGGTGTTAAATTTGCCTCATAATAGCATTGGCTATGTGGAAGGGCTAAAGGATCTAGTACATTTGGAATGGCTGAATTTGGCAGGAAATAATCTTAAGGTGAATTTTTTTTTTTTTTAATTTTTTTAATGTTTATTTATTTATTTATTTATTTATTTTTTTTTTAATTTATTTTTGGGACAGAGAGAGACAGAGCATGAACGGGGGAGGGGCAGAGAGAGAGGGAGACACAGAATCGGAAACAGGCTCCAGGCTCCGAGCTGTCAGCACAGAGCCCGACGCGGGGCTCGAACTCACGGACCGCGAGATCGTGACCTGGCTGAAGTCGGACGCTTAACCGACTGCGCCACCCAGGCGCCCCTAATGTTTATTTATTTTTGAGAGAGAGAGAGAGAGAGAGAGAGAGCCAGAGCATGAGCAGGGGAGGGGCTGAGAGGGAGAGGGAGACACAGACTCCGAAGCAGGCTCCAGGCTCTGAGCTGTCAGCACAGAGCCCTACACAGGGCTTGAATCCACAAACTGCGAGATCATGACCTGAGCCAAAGTCAGGCACCCAACGGACCAAGCTACCCAGGTGCCCTGAATTGTTTCTTTTTTTAATTTACAGAGGTATTCACTATAATAGTGAATACAGAAATAAATAGAATAAAACGTGAAAGTACCTACTCCCACATTCCAGGGATCATTTCAGTTAACATAAACTGAAAAAATAATTTATTTTGAAACACATAACACAGTCCCATAGTGTTTTAAATGTGGACAAAGAATCTATATTATACTTAGAGGAATAGATCAAACAGTAGAATGGAATGTTAGGAGGGAGACTGTATCATGCTGCATTAAGCTTTGAATAAATGTTTAATAATATAGTAGAGAATATACTGTTTTAAAAGTAAAGAGAGGGTGTTGTATGCAAGCGATGAGTCACAGAATCAACCCCTAAAACCAAGAGCACACTGTATACACTGTATGTTAGCCAACTTGACAATAAATTATATTAAAAATAAATAAATGCAAAATAAAAGTCAAGAGATCTGGACTCTAGTCCTGCTTTCACCACTTAGTAGCTCTAAAATTTTGGTAAGTTAAAATCCCTGTGTCCTATTTTTTGATATGTTAGATGAGGGACTCAATTAAATGATAGTAATAGCTGACTTATTGATCAGTTAATTAATGCTAGATGCTATTCTAAGCACCTTAACTGTCAACTCATTCAATGTCATGACAGCCTATGAAGTAGGTATAGTCATTATGTCCATTACATAAATGAGAAACTGAGATCCAGAGAGGTAAAGTAACTTGCTTAAGGTCACATAGCCAGGAAGTTACAGAGCCAGGATTTGAATCCATCCAGTTTGGTTCCACTCTTTACTTATAAACTCTATACTATACCAACTGTCATGTGTTATCACTAAGGTTTTTTCAAGCTATAAATATCTGGGATGACATGGTTCTACTTTCAGAGGGATAATGAAGGTGGAAGCTTGTTACATAAGAATTTACCAAATTCTATTATTACTGCCCCCTCTTTCTCTTGCTAAGCTCTCCTCCTCTGCTTACAATTGGAAGCAGAGGAGGCAGGAGACTCAGCTACGAGGAACTAGGGAAGAATTTCGTTTTTTGATTTTGTGTGATGCTTTTCTTGTGACAGGCCATAGAACAAATCAGTAGCTGCACAGCTCTACAGCACCTTGATTTATCAGACAATAACATACCCCAGATTGGTGATCTATCGAAATTGGTATCACTGAAGGTAAGTCTGTTTGCTGTGTCATTTCTGAAATTTTATACTAATATACCAAAAGGAAGTGATCTGATTGGCCTAAAATCATCCTACTCTGTATGAAGAACAGATTGTAACTTCTGATAAAAATTCTATTAGAGTACCAGAAATGAAGTATGAAATACTCTGTTGTTAGTTTCTGTAATTGATTTATTTTAATTAAAACTGATCATTGTAGTTAAGGTTAATTCTTATTTGCCATCCTTTGAACATAATGAAGTCCCCTTTATGTCTAATCAGCCAACACTAGCAGCGTAGCTATGTAATATGTAACATATTGGGCTGACATGTAATCATTCCTGAACTTGAGTCTGTTTTTTGACACTCAGGATGGCTGTTTTTTGAGTAATAGTTATCACTAAGTTATCAAAAGTCACTTCACTTTAATTTAAAAAGTAAACTTGTAATATATAGCACTTTTTATGGAGGGGAATGAATTATGCAATCAAATAAGTAAGTTTGATTGAATTATGCAATCAAATAAGTTGCAATTGAAGCTTCAAAAACATGTAGGCTTTTTCCATATTTTTGCATCGGTGGATATTATTAGCTTTAGGTGAATTCGTTAAACCTTAGAAGCAGTGTTATTAACTCACCGTTCCCCATGTCTTGAGCATAAACCATTTTTAGCAGCAATTACTGTAAACAATCTGATGTGTCCATATACTAAGAGAATTCAAATGAACTAAGGATTTTTTTTTTCCTGGAATGATTATTTTATCAGAACCCTGGATATTCAAAGCCTTTAGTTATTCATTGTTGCTGACATAATTTGAATCAGCTTTATCTGCAAATAGCATGTTCTACCTTTCTTAAGCTTTTAGCTTTCAAGAGAATACAGTTGTAAATTGTGGGTTGTGGGTTACTTCTCTCTCCAATTTACCAAAGCAAATTGGAAAATTTGCTTTATGTGTGATTTTTTTTAAAGTTTATTTATTTATTTTGAGAGAGAGAGTGCAAGCAGAGGAGGGGCAGAGAGAGAGAGGGAGAGAGCAAATACTAGCTCTCAGCGCAAAGCTCAACATGGGGCTGGATCTCACAAGCTGTGAGATCATGACCTGAGCCAAGATCAAGAGTCAGACGCTCAATTGACTGAGCCACCCAGGCACCCATATATGTGCTTCTTTTAATGTTATCTTTCACTTTTCTCACTCTTTATTTTGATTTTGTATTGAAGGTTTTATTTTTAAGTAATCTTTCTACCCATTGTGGGGTTGAACTCATAACCCATGAGATCAAGAGTTGCATGCTCTACCGACCGATCCACCCAGGTGCCCCTATTTTGATGTTTTAAAAGGAAATGAACAATATGTTGGAAATGGTTCAAGTTTTAATAACTTAAATCTCAAAAAATGCTAGTTACTATACCAAGTGTGTGTTCTTGGACACATCTTTAAACGTTCTTGAGCTCAGAATGTGGACACGAAAAGAGAAAGTTGGATTAGAAGACCACCTAGGACCCTTGCAGTGTTATTAATCTTTGCTTTGTAAGTGATGAAAAGTATAATAAAATAGGTCCCTTTATTTTTCATACTCACCATTTTGGTTATGTCAAAATAGATAACATTTGTAATTTTTCATTTGTAATTTCATTCTGTTTTTACTTTCTGTTTTTACAAATTTTTCATTTGTAATTTCATTCTGTTTTTACTTTCAAGACCCTGCTTTTACATGGAAACATCATCACTTCTCTTAGAATGGCACCAGCTTATCTACCCAGAAGTCTTGCTATACTTTCCTTGGCAGAAAATGAAATCCGCGACCTAAATGAGGTAAAATTTGAGGGTATTTTGTGGGATCCAGGAAGCTACAAAGAATAGAAGAGATGCAGGATAAAGTTGTGAGCTCACTTGTGAACTGTGAGCATCTTGGAAGACACTACCATTAAGATGAAACACTGGACTCAAGATGATCGTTATTTTTCTTTCTACTTTTTTTTAATGTCAGTGGGTCACTAACGCTTCATTTCATTTGTAATGCTGCAACTTTTGTTCCATTTGGAAAGGATTTGTGGTAGATGTATATCTACATTAAAGGGGTCAATAAAGGACACTCTACCTTTCTCTGGCTACTATGTTTTCAAGATAGGATTTTCTCTATTAGGAAACATTGCTGATATTTGTAAGCAGTTTTGTGAAGCAAGGACAGATGGTCATATTGATGGAATTTTGGAAGCCTTTGGATAATATAAGAGTGGTACTTGTTGCTTTTCAGAACAAGAGGGAAATTGTTGCATTCTCAAACTGCCAAAGATGTGTAATCAACAATGGAAGCCCTGTGCTTGATAATGAATAGTCTATTTCATTCAACAAAGATATCCTTTGTTTCAGATCTCTTTTTTGGCATCCTTAACTGAATTGGAACAGTTGTCAATCATGAACAATCCTTGTGTGATGGCAACACCGTCCATTCCAGGGTTTGACTATCGGCCATACATCGTCAGCTGGTGCTTAAACCTCAGAGTCCTAGATGGATATGTGATTTCTCAGAAAGAAAGGTAAACACGACCTCTTTAATATCACATTAATCATGGAAGTTACCGTAAAGACCATTTCTAGCTGGCTACAGTTTAATAAACGAAATATTTCTTAAAATGTGCATTTAGAAATTAAGATCATTAATGCAATCATATGGCAAACTATATGCTGGTCGTTTAGGATTTTCTATCCTAAGAAGGGATAAGATATAAATATCAGCCCCAGATGCTGGGGCTAGTGAGTTTAACTTAATGCCCAACTTACAACAATTTGATTTCTAAAAGGTCTTTTGTTGGTTGTTCAGGAGCTTGGAGCATTTTTTTTTTTTTTTTTAATGTTTATTTACTTTTGAGAAAGAGAGAGAGACAGAGCACAAGCGGGGCAGGGGCAGAGAGAGAGGGAGACACAGAATCCAAAGTAGGCTCCAGGCTCTGAGCTGTCAGCACAGAGCCTGATGCGGGGCCTGAACTCACAAACCACGAGATCATGACCTGAGCTGAAGCTGGATGTTCAACCGACTGAGCCACCCAGTCACCCCTGGTGCGTTTTCTGTAGAGATCATGTTCTGGATGCTATATAGGGTCTCAGACCAATCCCACAAAAGCTCCTAATCCATCCTATATGTAAGGGCGGTATTAATAATAGGACCCAACTACCATTTATAACAGTGATTCCTTGGGAAAATTCCTGCCAAGTTCCCATTTGGAACTGGTAGTAGGCATGCTGATTGGTCCTCCCCTACTCCTCCCTGTGAAGCAGCAGAAGTGGAACTCCCCTATCTCTGTAATCATGGATGGTTTCTACACTTGGAGCTGGTACCTCTGCATGATGGGGTATTCTGGACGCTGACACGTGGTCAGTGGAATCAGAGCTTTAGGGGAGATAAGAAACTAGGATGTGGACAAGAATGGGAGAGCAGAGTTAAAGGGCATGAGAATTGAGATGAGTGTATTCTCTTCACTGTGCCTCATTTCATCTCTGCCTCTCACTGCATACCTACATGCACCATGGACTCAACATGTATGTTATTTCTTACCATTTCTCTCCCTCTGTACTAGAGACTGATAGTAGCTGCTTGAGGGGTATGCCCGTGGGAGGATGAGTGGTAGATTACTGACAGGGCTTTCCTTTTCCTTATTCCTGCTGCTTCATCTAGTTGCTGAATAAGGCATGAGGCAGTGAGGAATGGCAGTCAGGACCTACATAGTGTAGGGGAGGGACATGTGTAGGGTCTAGTTTGCCTACAAAATAGTGTGGCTTGTCTTTTGCATTGTGTTGCTGTGTACTCAGAAACCTTGTTTTGTTTTCAACTATGGGTAGTTCTAAAGCTTGAATATGGGTTTACTCTGATTATCTTCTCTGGCTCTTCCTTTAACAGAAAAAATACTTGTCAGATTTTTCTATGCAAGTATGACTGGCAACATTTTCATGTAGGAGGCAGGAGGTGAGATGGGCAGAGATAAGACTTTGGTGTAAAAAGAGACCTGGGAAAAGGGACAAGAGAAGGCTTCGCATCTTTCCCTCCCACCTATTAGCTATGTGGCCTGGACAAGTTCCTTAGTTTCTGTGAGCCTTTGTTTTCTCATCTGTAAAATGTGGATAATAGCTTTCAAGAATGAGGATCAGGATAATGCATATAGCATAATACTGATCATATAATAGGTGCTTAATAAAGGATAATTGTCAGTATTACTTAAAGATAGAGACTGAAAATTGAGGTGTTTCATAGAAACTAAAGCAAATGCTAAAAAGCAGAAGATATTTGGGGTGCCTGGCTGACTCAGTTGGTAGAGCATGTGACTTATTTGTTTGTTTGTTTATATTTTTATTTTTGAGAGGGGGAGAGAGAGAGAGAGAGAGAACGTGAGCAAGGAGGGACAGAGAGGGGGACAGAGGATCTGAAGCAGGCTCTGCAGTGACAGCAGTGAGCCCAGTATGGGGCTTGAACTCACAAACTGTGAGATCATGACCTGAGCTGAAGTCAGACGTTTAACCAGCTGAGCCACCCAGGTGTCTAGAACATGTGACTCTTGATCTCAGAGTAATGAGTTCAAGACCCACATTGGACATAAAGCTAACTTAAAAAAAAAAAAAAGATGAGAAGATGAATTGTTGAATAGATGAATAATAATGCAAAGGCTATGTTTGTACACTGTGGAAATAGTTTTAATACAAGTGAATTTAAGATGAATTTGCATTTTTTTTTTTTAACTTTCTGTGATTTCAGAGATTTCAGGAAGTAGAGAAGAAGTAGGCTTTCACTGGGGTGGTCTTTCCATGGGGTCATCCTACACTAAATAAGTATGGAATGAAGGAAGAGTTGGGAGGATAGCACAATAGCAACGGATTCTCCCCACCCTCCTGCCCCAACATTTAAAAAAACTGCAAGGTATCACATAATTCAGATATAGTTAAAAAATAATATTTAAAAATACCTACATAGTCACCACTGAGAGTAAGAATAGAACATAGTGAGGTGCCTGGGTGGCTCAGTTGGTTAAGCATCTGACTCTTGATTTAGGCTCAGGTCATGGTCTCGAGGTTCATAAGCTCGAGCCCCATGTTGGGCTCTGCGCTGACAGTGCAGAGCTTGCTTGGGATTCTCTCGTTCCTCCTCTCTCTCTGCCCCTCCCCCACTCACACTGTCTTCTGTCTCTCTCAAAATAAATAAATAAACTTAAAAAAAAAAACAACCAACAACTCTGGAAGTTTTGTTTAGGAGGGCAGAATTATTATAAGGGAGAGCTGTCATATGAGTAGCCTGAGCAGCATTCAACACATTTTCCTGGTCAACCTTGGGGATTGCCCTGAAGGACAGGAAGGAATTTCCAGTTTTTATATCTACCCAGCCTGTTGTTTGCGAGGAACATCCAGATTAAAAATTTTCTTCATTATGAAAAGTATCCCAGGTTCTTGGATGACTTCAGGTAGCCACATGTTGAATGTGTGTGTAACTGGAAAGAGTAAGTTGAGCAGTCAGCCACTCCTGTGGTGCTGTGACTGAGTGCTTTCTCAGAGAGAGGCACACCTGTGCAAAGACCAGCACCTTTGTGTAGGAACTCAGTATTTGGAGTCCTTTTGGAATTTGTTTCCATTTGTTTTATTATTTATGCGTCCTAGTCCCAAGCTACACCTCTGTTGTTTAGTTGGAGATCAGAACTTACAGAGCAGAATTTTGGAGTAGAGAGAGTACCATAGTGAACACCTAAATACGCACCATACTCCTTCAGCAATTACCAACTTTGCCTATCTTGTTTCATGTATTGCCCACTTTTTTTGTTGGACTATTTTATTATTTTTTAAAAATGTTTATTTATTTATTTTGGCAGAGTGAGCAAGCAGGGGAGGGGCAGGGGAGGAGCAGAGGGAGAGGGAGAGAGAGCATCCCAAGCAGGTTCCACAGTGTCAGTGCAGAGCCCAACATGGGAATCGATCCTGCCAACTGTGAGATCATGACCTGAGCTGAAATCAAGAGTCGGACACTTATCTGACTGAGCCACCCAGGTGCCCCTTGTTGGAATATTAAAAAAAAATTTTTTTTGATCTTTATTTTAGAGAGAGAGAGAGAGAGAGAGAGAGAGAGAGAGACAGAGCATGAGTGGGGGAGGGGCAGAGAGAGATGGAGACACAGAGTCCAAAGCAGGCTCTAGGCTCTGAGCTGTCAGCACAGAGCCCGATGTAGGGCTCAAACTCACAACTGCAAGATCATGACCTGGGCTAAAGTTGGATACTTAACCAACTAAGCCACCCAGGCACCCCTCCACCCCTTGTGGAATATTTTAATGTTTTTTTGAGACAGAGAGAGACAGAGCATGAGCAGGGGAGGGGCAGAGAGAGAGGGAGACACAGAATCTGAAACAGGCTCCAGGCTCTGAGCTGTCAGCACAGAGCCCGACACGGGGCTCGAACTCATGGACCGTGAGATCATGACCTGAGCTGAAGTTGGACGCTTAACTGACTGAGCCACCCAGGCGCCCCCCCCTTGTAGAATATTTTAAAAGCAAATATTAAATATCATTTCATCTAATACTCCTTTTTTTCTTTAATGAGAAACAGCAGATTGTTTTAAGTTCTCTCTCTTAATAGTTGTTACTCCTATTATGTAAATTATTCCTTCAGTTTCAAGAGAAGAATCATACTGCAATGATTTGAAATTAATAGGTTAAGCTGAATGATTTTTAATTTTGTTTTTCTTTGAATTGGCAATGCTGTTTTAATTGGCAAGGAGATTATTTTACCTAGGAGAATGTTGTATGGATTAATAAACTTGTGTAATGATACTGATGAATGTGAAGCAAAGGCAGAGAAACAGATGTTACAGTAGTTGATGTTCCACAGTTTGTGGGTTTTCTCACACACTTAAAACTGGAATATTCACACTGAAGCCTTCTCTCTCCTCTTACTTTCACTTCTCTCTTTCCCAGCTACAAAACATCTATGACTTAGACCTGTTGCTTGCTGGCTAACATTAAAGTTGGTGATTGTTTTCTACTATGGATCTTTTTTGGGGACAGCTTTCCAGCTTCTCTCCTGCTTGCCAGGAGAACTTAGGGAAATTTAGAGCAGATTTCAAGAACATTTTGAATGATCAGTATTTAGTGCACAGGAATGAATCCATGGAAGAAATACTTTGAATTATTTTTATTAGGTAAAATAAAATTTTTATCTTTAGACTAAGGTTGGGATTTCATAACTTCAGTTCATCAGCTTGCCATACCTCATATCTCATTGTTCGAAAACAGTTTTTCTTTTCTTATGAAACTGGCAAATCACAGGAAACTAATGTTGTTTTATTTGCACCATGACTCTCTTGCATGATTTAACCAGTTATCAAAGAACCAGTTTCTTTTCTGTCTATAGTAGAATGTGGGTGTCTCGACAGTTTTGGACTGTACAGTTTGTATGATGTGGATACCTTAATATCAAGGTCCAAATAAATGGTTGTGGATTGAAAGTGATTTTCAAACTGTTTGTAATGCTAAGTTAATGCTATAAAAATAGAGAAAGTATACTAAAATGATCCAGCCTCAACTTCAAGTTGAGGGGTAGATTTAAGAATAGTAAAATTGAGGGTTGCCTGGGTGGCTCAGTAGGTTAAGTGTCAGACTCTTGGTTTCGGCCCAGGTCATGATCTAATGGTTTATGAGTTCGAACCCCACATCGGGCTGTGTGCTGGCAGCATGGAGCCTGTTTGGGATTCTTTCTCCCTCTCTCTTCTCTGCTCCCCCCACTTGCACTGTCTCTGTCTATCTCAAATAAACAAACTTAGGGAAAAAAAAAAAAAAGAATGGTAAAATTGAGGCAATGGCATGTTAATGAAAAAACCCATCAAAACGTATATGCAAAAGTAAAGAGTAGTATAATGACCTCCCATGAATTCATCATCCAACTTCAACAGTTTACAACTCGTGGCCAACCTTGTCATCTGTACCTTCACCTACTCCCTGTTCTCCTCTTATTTGCAAGCATATCTCAAAGTACATATAATTTCATCTGTGACTATTTCAGTATATATCTCTAAAAGATAGGGCTCTTAATGAAATAACTATAATACTACTATCATCTCAAAAAATGTAATAATTCCTTAATAACATCAGATATTAGTTCAGTGCTTACATTTCTAATAGTCCTCATAAAGGCAGTTTTTAAATTTTTGGTTTTTTTTTTTTTTTGGAAACAGGATCCAAATAAGGCCCTACATTGTGATTTGTCTCTATAGCTTTTAAATTTCCTTCTTGCTTTTTTAGTGACTTAAAACATGAATTTATTATTGTTGCGTGCTCCATGGGCTGTCCATGCTGATTGGGTGGTTCTCACGCAATTGTGAAATCACACATGAGGCTGGAGTCACCTGAGGGCTCAACTTGCCAGATGCTCAAGATGATGCTTTTATTATTCATTTATTTATTTATTTATTTATTTATTTATTTATTTATTTATTTTAAAATTTATTTTAGTATTTATTTATTTCTGAGACAGAGACACAGCATGAGTGGGGGAGGGGCAGAGAGAGGGAGGGAGACACAGAATCCGAAGCAGGCTCCAGGCTCTGAGCTGTCAGCACAGAGCCTGGTGCGGGGCTCAAACTCACGAGCCGTGAGATCATGACCTGAGCCGAAGTCAGTTGCTCAACTGACTGAGCCACCCAGGCACCCTTCAAGATGATGCTTTTAAATCTCTTTTAACTATAGGTTTCTATTCTTTTATTTATTTATTTATTTATTTTTGCTTTCTTTTGTCCTTTTTTTCGTTGTTGTTGATAAAACCAGATGATGTGTCCTGTGGAGTTTCCCACTGTGCTTATTTCGCTGGTTATATCCCTTTGTCCTTTGATGTGCTCCTTTCTCCTGTGTTTCCTGTAACTTGGTAGGAACATGCATAGGTTTCATTAGATTCAGGCTTTTTTGTGGGAAGACTACTTTTTGGGTTCTAGCAAGGGACACACACACACACACACACACACACACACACACACAGACACAGTGTTTGGTTGCCCTTCATGTTATTGTTATTAGTAGCTAGCTATTAATGCCTAAACCCTTAATTCATTCACTGAGAGCTTCAAAATGGTGAGGTTTTAATCCATTCATTTTATTAGCTGGAATACTTCTATAAAGTAACTATTTGGTCACTCATGGTGTAGCTTGTATAGGAAAGATAGAATTAATAATATTTAATTCTTATCCTTTACTTACCAATTGTTAAAAATAATGAGTTGGTGGGGCACTAGCATCTTCCAGCTGTGACCAATCAGCTTTAAAGAAATTTTTTGTTTGTATAAATGACTTTTTAAAAAAGCTTATTTATTTATTTTGAGAAAGAGAGAGAGGGGGACAGAGGATCTGAAGTAGGATCTGAAGTCTGCACGGACAGCAGACAGTCCCATGTGAGGCTTGATCTCACTGTGAGATCATGACCTGAGCCAAAATCCAGAATCGCACTGAGCTACCCAGGCACCCCTTTTTAAAATTTTTTTATTTTAGAGAGAGAGCAAGCACATGAGTTGGGGAGAGGGGCCAAGGAGGAGAGAGAGAGAGAGAGAGAAAGAGAATTCTAAACAGGCCTGGCACAGCATGGAGCTGGACAAAGGGCTCAATCTCACAACTCTGGGGTCATGAGCTGAGTGGAAATCAAGAGTTGGATGCTCAAATGACTGAGCCACCCAGGCCCCACCTCCACCCCCATTAGCTTTTTTTTTTTTTTTTTTTTTAGCTATCAGTATGAACTAATGGATTTAAATGTAATTGATATATTTAGGTACTTTAGTTTGACAGCAAATAGAGGAAATACTCATTGCTTCTTTGAAAATAACTTAAAGATTTTTGGAACCATAAGTACAACTTTGTGGAAGTGCCCCTAAGCAAGTAAAAAGGTTTAAAACATTGTGATAGTAAAGGGAGTGAATCAGAAGGAAAGATTTTTTAAAAGAACTTATGTGGATTTTATTTATGAAAACCATCCAATGATGCTATAAATTAAGAAGGAAGATGATTGTTGCTTCAAAATGTATCTTGTCTACTCTGGTGTCCTCTCCTCTTTTGTATATCCCCTGATTCCAGTTTGAAAGCTGAATGGCTCTATAGTCAAGGCAAGGGGAGAGCCTATCGGCCAGGCCAGCACATCCAGCTTGTCCAGTATCTGGCTACAGTCTGTCCTCTCACTTCTACGCTGGGTCTTCAAACTGCCGAGGATGCCAAACTAGAGAAGATTCTGAGCAAACAGAGGTAAGCCCCTTTATTTGTAGCAGCTGGTGAATTCACAAGTGAAAATACCTCTGAGTCTTCCTGCATGGTTAGTAGGACAGAGGCAAGTACTGTGACCCACATTTCTGGGTATTTGGGCCGCTTGTCACTGCAGCAGTCCTGCTGGGGAACTAAACCATGTGGTGCAGTCCAGCTTGCATTGTTAGTCATTTCCTGAGTGGGGAGAGCCAAGCACTATGGAAGAAGGGGACTTAAAATTTTTTTTTTTTTTATGTTTTATTTTTTATATTTGAGAGAGAGAGAGAGAGAGAGAGAGAGAGCGAGCATGAGCAGGGAAGGGGGCAGAGAGATGGAGACAGACTCTGAAACAGGCTCCAGGCTCTGAGCTGTCAGCACAGGGCCCCATGCAGCGATCCAACTCATGAGCAGTGAGATTGTGACCTGAGCTGAAGGTCGGATGCCCAACTGACTGAGCCACCCAGGCACCCTGGGAGAAGGGGATTTTTAAAAAATACATATTTATTCTTTTAGTGCAGGTGTTTCATATGGGTTTTTGTTATTTTTAAAGTTTACTTATTTTGAGAGAGAGAGAGGGAGAGAGAGTGCATGTGAATAGGTGCAGGGCAGAGAGAGAGAGGGAGAGGATCCCAAGCCAGCTCTGTTGTCAGCATGGAGCCCAAGGTGGGGCTCGATCTTGTGAACTGTGAGATCATGACCTGAGCTAAAACCAAGAGTCTAACGCTTAATGGATTGAGCCACCCAGGTTCCCCTCATCTGGGTGTTTAAATACTAATATTAAGACGTGAAGCCAAGGGGCACCTGGGTGGCTCAGTTGGCTAAGAGTCCCACTTGGGCTCAGGTCATGATCTGACGGTTTTTGACTTCGAGCCCCGCATCGGGCTCTGTTGTCAATGCAGAGCCCTCTTCAGCTCCTCTGTGTCTCTCTCTTTCTGCCCCTCCCCTGCTCTCTCAAAAATCAATGTTAAAAAAAAAGTGAAGCTAGAACCAAAGTTATTATTTTTTTTAATCACAGTCCTGCCCTCACGTGTTTGTGCATGTTTGTTCCTATGAGAGTGTCTATATGATTGTGAGTTAAAAATAAGTTTCTTGGGGCACCTGGGTGGCTCAGTTGGCTAAACGTCCAATTTTGGCTAAGATCATGATCTCGAGGTCTGGTCCGTGAGTTCGAGCCCTGCCCCAGGCCTGGAGCCTGCTTCGGATTTTGTGTCTTCCTCTCTGTCTGCTCCTTCCCTGCTCACGCTCTGTCTCTCTCTGTCTCTCAAAATGAATAAACGTTAAAAAAAAATTAAAAATAAGTTTCTTAACCTTTTCTATCCAGTGATTTCAAATGAGACTTTTTAAAAAAATTATTTAAATCTTTATTTTTGAGAGAGCGAGAGAGAGAAAGACACACAGTGTGAACAGGTGAGGAACAAAGAGAGAGGGAGACACAGAATCCAAAGCAGGCTCCAGGCTCTGAGCTGTCAGCACAGCCCAACGTGGGTCTCAAACCCATAAACTGCAAGTTCATGACCTGAGCCGAAGTCAGACACTTAACTGCCTGAGCCACCCAGGCGCCCCTCAAATGAGACTTTTTGATTTGGTAGTAATTAAAGATATCTACTTCAAAAACTTGTACATTTCTACGTTTTTGACAGTATTATGTAAGAAGCAAAAAAGCTTTGTTTTTGTGGTTTGTATTAAATCACATCAGATGTTATTGATTTTCAGGTTTCACCAGAGGCAGTTGATGAACCAAAGCCAAAGTGAAGAGCTGGCTCCTCTTGCTCCTGTTGAAACAAGAACACCCCTTGTACCTGAGCATTCAAGCCCTGTTCAAGATGGCCAGAGAGTCCAGGAAGGCGGTACGAAATTAACTGCTCTCTGATCCTTTTTCTTCAAGTTGTTAGATCTGTTGCGTACCATAAAACAAAAAAGTATAGGGGCACCTGGGTGGCGCAGTCGGTTAAGCGTCCGACTTCAGCCAGGTCACGATCTCGCGGTCCGTGAGTTCGAGCCCCGCGTCAGGCTCTGAGCTGATGGCTCGGAGCCTGGAGCCTGTTTCTGATTCTGTGTCTCCCTCTCTCTCTGCCCCTCCCCCGTTCATGCTCTGTCTCTCTCTGTCCCAAAAATAAATAAAAAACGTTGAAAAAAAAAAAAATTAAAAAAAAAAACAAAAAACAAAAAAGTATACATTCTCCTAATTTTTTGTTTGTTAAGTGAACATTTAGGTCTTATATTTTATATATGTATCTATACAGGCATACATGTAAAACTACTGTATTTTAAGGTGTTAATTTTTGTTTATTATTGTTTTTGTCATTGGTATTATGTTTTTAGTATTATTTTTTATTACATTTTAAATTTTAATTTCAGTATAGTTAACATACAGTGTTATATTAGTTTCAGGTGTACAATATAGTGATTCAGCAATTCTGTACATTACTCAGTGCTCATCATGATAAACATATTCTTAATCCCCATCACCTATTTCACCCCTCCCCCCACCCCCCGCCCCCACACCTCCCCTCTGGTAGCCATCAGTTTGTTCTCAATAGTTAAGAGTTTGTTTCTCGGTTTGTCTGTCTCTCTTTTCTTCCTTTGCTCATTTGTTTTGTTTCTAAAATTCCACATATGAGTGAAATCATATGATATTTGTCTTTCTCTGACTTAATTCACTTAGCATAATACTCTCTAGATCCTTCCATGTTATTGCAAATAGCAAGATTTCATTCCTTATGATGGCTGAATGTTATTTCATTATGTGTGTGTGTGTGTGTATGTCACATCTTCTTCATTCACTGCACACTTGAGCTGCTTCCGTAATAGCACTACTGTAAATAATGCTGCAGTAAACATAGGGGTACATGTATCCCTTTGAATTAGTGTTTTTACATTTTTTGGGGTAAATACCAAGTAGTGAGATTTCTAGATCATAGGGTAGTTCTATTTTTAACTTTTTGAAGAACCTCCATAGTGTTTTCCATAGTGGCTACAGTTTGCATTCCCACCCACAGTGTACAAGGGTTCTTTTTTCTATACATCCTTGCCATCGCTTGTTTTTTTGTATTTTTGATTTTAGCCATTTTAGCAATTCTGAGAGGTGTGAAGTGATATCTCATTGTAGTTTTGATTTGCATTTCCCTGATGATGAGTGATATTGAGCATCTTTTCATGTGTCTGGCCATCTGGATGTCTCTTGGAGAAATGTCTGCTCATGTCTTCTGACCATTTTTAATTGGATTATTTGTTTTTTAGATGTTGAGTTGTATCAGTTCTTTATATATTTTGGATAGTAACCCTCTATTGGATATGTCACTTGCAAGTATCTTTTTTCATTCAGTAGGTTGCCTTTTTGTTTTGTTGATTGTTTCTTTCACTGTGCTTCAATTTTAATTCTTAAAAAACGTTCAGAGAAAAAACATTCAGAGTTGCCACCTTTTGTATTGACTGATACTTTGATTTTTCCCATGATTATTGCAAGAATTCATTTTCTTAAGTCTTTGATGTTTTAGGCATATTGGAGGAAATCACTGAAGGCATTTTATTTACTATATTTTAGGGGTTAGATTTCATTACAAAGATAAAACTAAAAAAATACCTCTTTAAATATTTAGTGGTTTCAATGATATTTTGTTGATTCTTCTAGAACCCGTCATCCAAGTCAATTCTTGGGTTGGGACTAACAGTAATGATGATCAATTACATGCTGTTAAGAATAACTTTCCAGCCTCTGTACACGCTACAAGATATTCCCGAAATGACCTGCACTTGGAAGACATACAGACAGATGAGGACAAGTTAAACTGTAGTCTTCTCTCTTCAGAGTCTACTTTTATGCCAGTTCCATCAGGACTGTCTCCAGTATCACCTACAGTTGAGCTGAGGCTGCAAGGCATTAACTTGGGCCTAGAAGATGATGGTGTTGCAGATGAGTCTTTGAAAGGGCTGGAAAACCAAGACTTCAGTAAGGAAGAAGAAAAGGCTTTTTGGACTGCAAGTGAGAATTCTGCTCAAACTACGGAAAGTGCTGTTAGTACAGAGGTAAATGAGGAAGGTGGGCTGTTACCTTGTCTGGAGCCAACAGTAACCAATGCTGTCTTGAAGGATGACACCCATAGTCTTATATCTTTTCCTGAGTCGGTTGGACACAATGTCTTCCATACGCTGCCAGACAGTGAAGAAACCATATCTCAATCAGCTTCAGAGAAACTTCCCTGCGGAGTTTTAACCCAGAGACCTGTTGCTTTGGGACAAGATAAAGTTGCCCTTCAGAAATTGAATGAAGCAGCCACCAAACTTCAGGCCTCTTGGCGAGGCTTTTATACCAGGAACTATAACCCCCAAGCTAAAGATGTGCGTCATGAAATCCGGCTGCGTAGAATGCAGGAGCACATTGTTTGCTTAACTGAAGAAATAAGGAGGTGGGCCAAAAGTCCTTGTTTAGGTGCTGTTTTGTTGGTTTGGGAGTGTCAGAGTCTTAGAGTTGATTCAGAACATTGAACCATCGCTGCTGTGGTCAGGATACTTCATACCGTGTTGACACTCTTGGTTTCCTGATCTAGAACATATGGAAAGCATTTTGAAGACAGAACCTGCCAAATGCATCTGTCTCCATCTCTAGCTCAGCACTTGGTTCATTGATGCAGTATAGCAGTAAATGTTGAGTGATTACTTGTCTTAAAGATGTTTTTAAACTTTAGAAAGGTACAGAAAATGTAAAGGAACTGAATAAATATAGAAATGAGAAGATGAGAAAGTATACATAGAACCCAGTAAGTGAAGAGAGAATTAAAGAGTGAGGATTTAGAAGGGACTAAAATTCTGGGGCAATGGTAGGAATTATTCCTCACTTCTGGGGCTCACATGTTTTACTGACTGCCACCCAAGAGAATTAGGACTTCATAAATTTATTTTGAGTATTAGTATTGCCACTAGCAATATTTATTGATATTATCAGTTGGAAGAGGAGGAGGCAGTGAAAGACATTGAGAAGGGGCACCCAGTGTGGTAGAAAAATAGGGAGAATGTGTGTCTCAGCTTTTAAAAAAAATTTTTTTTTTAATATTTATTCATTTTTGAGAGACAGAGAGAGACAGAGCATGAGTGGGGAAGGAGCAGAGAGAGAGGGAGACACAGAATCCGAAGCAGGCTTCAGGCTCTGAGCTGTCAGCACAGAGCCTGACGCAGGGCTCGAACTCATGAACTGCGAGATCATGACCTGAGCCCAAGTCGGGTGCTCAACCACCTGAGCCACCCAGGCACCCCGTGTGTCTCAGCTTTGATAGGGAAGTGTTTTAGGAGAGAAGAAAGGTGCCGTAGGGAGGACAGAGAGTTTAGAAGCTGGAAGTTATTGGCGACTATACGGGGGGGACCTTAGGGCTGTTCTCGAGTTTCATGATTTGCTAAACAGACTCACAGAACTCAGGAAAGCTATTCTATTCATGACTCTGGTGTATTACAGTGAGAGGGTACTGATTAAAGTCAGCAAAGAAAAAAGGTGTATAGGGCAGAGTCCCGGAGAGACCAGGCACAGGCTTCTAGTTGTCTTCTTCCAGTGGAGTAGTACAGATAGGGCTTGAATCTCATGGCAATGATGTGTGACAACACATATGAAGTATTGCCAACCAGGGAAGCTCACTGAAGCCCTGATATGCAGGGTTTTTATTGGGCATCAGTCACATAGCATTGAGTGCCTGTGTGACTAACCTTAATTACTTAGACCTTAGCCCCTTACATAAGGGCAGACTGCTACAGTACAGTGTCTGTATCAGGGCCACAGGTGAACAAAACAGGTATTCACCTAAAAGCACATTGTTAGCATAAACTATCTGGTTTGGCCCCAAGGCCCACATATACAAAGATACTCTTATCAACAGGATATTTCGAAGGCTTGGATATTATTTCCCAGACCCAGTCAAGGCCGGTCTTATCTTTGGAATATGTAGGGTTTGAAGATCCCAAGCTAGCTGAATTAACCCTTTCCTGCCCAGTGAATTTCCTAAGAGGAGCTTCAGTGACAAAGTGGAATCAGACAGTTTGGAATGGGTTGAATAGTGAATGAGAGGTGAAGAATGAGTGTAGCCAGTTCTTTTGGAGTATGTTGCTTGAGGAAAAGAACAGAGGAGTTGTTGCTGGAGGAGAATCTGAAATTAAAGAAATTTCTATTATTTTATTTATTTAAAACAATATTTTAATGTTTATTTTTGAGAGAGAGAGAGAGACACAGAGTGCGAGCAGGGGAGGGGCAGAGAGAGAGGGAGACACGGAATCTGAAGCAGGCTCCAGACTCTGAGCTGTCAGCACAGAGCCCAACGCGGGTCTTGAACCCATGAACCACAAAGTCATGACCTGAGCCGAAGTTGGACACTTAACCGACTGAGCCATCCAGGTGCCCATATTTGTTTATTTTTTAAAAAGATTATTTTGAGAGAGAGAGAGTGCATGTACAAGCCGTGGGGAGGGGAAGGGGGCAGAGAAAGAGGGAGAAAGAGAATCCCAAGCATGTCCGCACTGTTAGTGTGAGCCTGATACAGGGCTTGAACTCACGAACTGTGAGATCATGACCTGAACTGAAATCAAGAGTCAGACGCTTAACCAACTGAGCCACCCAGGCACGCCAGGAAAATTCTTCTTTAAAGAACCTAAAGCCCCTGGGTGGCTCAGTTGATTGAGCTTCTGACTCTTGATTTCGGCTCAGGTTATGATCCCATGATTGTGGGATTAAGTCCCACATTAGGCTCTGCACTGTGCGTGGAGTCTGCTTAAGACCCTCTCTCTTTCTCTCTCTCTCTCTCTTTCTCTCTTCCTCTGCCCCTTTCCCCCATTCTCTCTGTCTCAAATAAATTTTAAAAATGATGGGAGATACAGAGCATGTTCATGTGTTGATGGAATGATTCAATAAGTAGGGAAAAACGGATAATGCAGAGGAAGGAAAGGAGAAGTATGGGGTTGAAGTTCTTGAGAAGGTGAAAGAAGGATCTGTGCACAAGAAGAGGGAGTGGCCTGAGCTAGGAGCAGGAGCAGGAGCAGGAGCAGGTAAGGTGGTAGGTTTGATACTGGGGGACAGGAAGTCCTGTCTAATGGATGCCGCTTCTTTTTCAGTGATATAGAAGACAGGCTCAACATTTGAAAATGAGAGAGTTGTGAGGTATTCGTCTTAAAAGTGAACTTACAAGGAGAATGGAGGATTACCAGACAATGTGAGGAAAAAGTTAGAGTGGAAGACAGTAGGTCAGGTTGTATGATTTTCATCAGTAGCTCTCAGCTGTTTTCTTCTGATTCGGGCATGGTTAATTTGGTTCTTCCAGGAATGGGTTTTTTCCAGGTGAACATGATAGGAGAGAGAGACAAAGGAGCTGAAGATATTTGGGAGGGGATGCTTATAATGGTGGATCTTGGGATTTAAACAAGGTAAAAGGAGAGCCAGGAGGAGGTGGGGGTCACTAATGTGGAGGTCTGGATGAAGGCTGGATGTCCAGATTGTCGTAGGGGGAACAAGAGCCAGTGGGCTGGGACGAAAGGAGGTAGTGGTTTGTGTGGGTGCTTGAGATCGTTTTTAAAATGACTGGGTCTCTAGTGAGACTGTGAGAATGAATGACGTAGGGTGGATTATTATGAGGGACAGCGTCCATGTGAGTGCTGAGGTCTCCAGAAATGATGATAGCAATGGAGCTGAGAGACACTCGCCCTGAGACTTTCATGAATGGGGGCAGATAATGGGAGGCCTGTATGTGAAAAGAGTTTGGGGAAACTTAGCAGGATGGCAGGAGTTCTTCAAGGAGGAAGGCAAAGAATGTTTGTCGACAGTAGTGAGAAGCTATCTTCTGACCCTGATGTATGGATGTATAGCTTCCACTTTTTTTTTTTTTAAGTAGGCTCCCTGTACAACATGTGGCTTGAACTCACAGCCCCAAGATCAAGAGTCGCATGCTCTACCAACTAGGCCAGCCAGGTGCCCTAAAATAACTTCCACTTGAGAGGGCTACAGTGCCCTCAGCAATATGTCTGATTCAGTCAAGGAAAATTTCAAAGAAGAGGTTGAGAAATTAAGGGAGTTTACTGATTACAATTTAGGAGTCCCAGATGGCACAGGAGAAGGACTTGGGGGGGCTAGAAAAAGTGGTGACATTCTGGAAGGTAATGGACAACTAAGGGAGCCTTAGCTTGGTGACAGGCCTATGGAGAGGGCAGCAGTGAGCCCAGATTAATACTTTAATGAATAAGGGGAAGTGATGGAAGGGCAGCTCTGTTGATAATGGCAAGGAATATGTCAGGGACGGGCAAACAGGGACTGAATTTGATGGGATTAGTCCTACTAATAATCTCTTAGAAGAGGGCTGTCAAGCTGTGATCCTAATCCTCAGTTGCTCTGAGGCTTTGAGCAAGTACTCCTTGCTGCAGGCTCCTGTGTCTTTGGTGTTCTTGGCTGGGAAATAACAGCCAGATAAAGAGCCGTTTAATATTTTGTTTTATTTTTCATCATTGGCAATACTTTGTGGAGCCAGTATCATCTAAATTTCAGTTATATTCATTTGGCTTCTACACTGAGTCATACTTTAAAACTAGTTTCAGTTTAGATACTCTAAAAGTAGAAAGGGCTGTTACTAGATTATTAATGTCTTGACAGCACAAGTGTTTATTAGTTGTAACAACAGGCGCAAGTCAAAGCACCCTTCGTTGTGTCAGTAATGGATTTTGAATTATTGTAGATTAAGAAAAGAAAGAGATGAAGAACGCATTAAAAAATTTGTGCAAGAGGAGGCTGTCAGATTCCTTTGGAACCAGGTAAACCCATTCCTGCTGATTTACCTAATGTATGAACAAAGAAACATTCTGGATTTATGGAGATAATCATAGAGTAGTCAGGCATATTAAGCACTTCTTCTAAAGGTTGAGGACATGGTCTGTGTTCTTTGCCACTAACTCTGAACCAGGCCAGTGAATTTCATTACATTTTATTTAATCTCAAGAAAAATATTTTCATAATTTTGACCACAAAGATAAACCATAAAGATGAAGGAAAGCACTAAATTGAGGGATGTTGTCATAATTTCCACTAAGGAGAAAAAACCCAATTGGAAGTTTTATGTAGTTGTCTTTCTTGTTTTATCTTTTGGGAATATTTGAATATAAGGTGGCTAAAATGGTATATAATGGCTACAATATGCATGTCCTAAAAAGAATGCATGACTTCTTGGGAAAGAGAGTTTGAATCCTGTAATAGTAGCACACATCAGAGATAGTTCAGACAATCAGTTTTACTGTTATTTTATCTCATCAAATATTTTTTTTAATGTTTATTTATTTTTGAGAGAGGGAGTGTGCACGCATAGGGGAGGGGCAGAGAGAGAGAGGGAGACAGAGGAGCCAAAGCCCAGGCTCCAGGCTTTGTGCTGACAGAAGAGAGCCCGATGCAGGGCTCAAACTCATGAACTGTGAGATCATGACCTGAGCCAAGTCAGACACTTAACTGACTAAGCCACCTAGGTGCCCTTTTCATCAAATATTTCTTAATGATAATTTCTTGAAAACATTTTTATAAATGAGTTTGTTATAATAGGATTTTGCCTACAAAATTAAGAAATAGTTACTGATTTCTAAGGTTTTATAATTACTAATAGTAGGGGAGCTGTTAAATAAATTATAGAATAACAACATCATGGAACATTATGAAACAGTTAAACAGAATAAGGTAAGGGTATGAACTGAAGACCTGGAAAGATCTCCAGAATAACATTGTTCAGTGAAAAACAGCAAGTTGCAGAACTTAAGGTTCTGCTTGATTTTAAAAACATCGTGTGTATTTAAAAATACATAGTAAAAGGTCTGGAAGGACACACATCACACTGCTCTCAGTGATTACCTTAGAGGGTGGTCAAAGGGAAACTAAAAAATTCTATAATTGCTTTCTTGTTGCAGATTTAACTGTAAAATTTTGAGATTTTAATTATAATATAAAAATGTAAAGGTCATGTTATCAAGTGCCCGGGATATTTTTAGGTATTTTAGAGTTGTATATGCTATATATTGTTAGATAATGTTTAAAAACTCTTACCTTAAATGGATATCTACAATGAGATTTTTATTTTAGAGAATCTACTTATAATAGGCTCTAATCTGTCTTATTCAATAGACTTCAGTTCATACTCAGCACATTATTTACCCCTTAGCCATGTGCTGTTGTGCTTCTGATAGTTCTTCCAGTAGCAACAAGACAATTGCTTTGGCCCATCCTAACTCTCCTGGTGAGGACCTTCTGTTACCAAGGATGTGCACCACTTGTGCCAGCCTGCTTTAGGCTGGGAGTGCTATGGAAGGGGTAAGGGGAGTCAGGCCATTTCTAACTCAAGTTCTGCCATCTGCCATTTATCACCTTCATGAGTATTGGGAAGAAAGCTTAAAGAACATTGTAAAACAGGCGTGACTTTTATTTTATAATAAAACTATATCCTTTGGTTTGTAGGTAAGGTCTCTACAAGCTTGGCAGCAGATGATGGATCAGCGTCTAAGTTCCTGGCGTACTGATGTTCCTCCTGTATCAAGTACTCTAGTGCCATCTAAGCCTCCGTTACTCACCCAAAGTCAGGAGCCCTCTTCTGATCAAAATCCTGACTGGTTTATTGCGCCTGATGAGGCTCCTCAAGAGAAATCCTTACCAGAATTTCCAGACTCTGGTTTTCATTCTTCCCTAACAGAGCAAGTTCACTGTTT
The DNA here is from genome assembly GCF_046562875.1 of Panthera onca. Lineage (NCBI taxonomy): Eukaryota > Metazoa > Chordata > Mammalia > Carnivora > Felidae > Panthera > Panthera onca. Next base: position 49,356,925 of record NC_138347.1, read on the forward strand.
GCAGGATTCTTTGGATTTTGAAAAAAGTTCCACAGAAGGCAGTGAAAGTTCCATAATGGGGAATTCCATTGACACAGTCAAATACGGCAAAGAGTCTGATGTAGGGGATGTTAGCGATGAATATGGTGAATGGAGTAAGGAGAGTTTAAACAACGAGCAGGATAATAGTCTACTTGAGCAGTATTTAACTTCAGTTCAACAGCTAGAAGATGCTGAGGAGAGGACAAATTTGGAGGAAGGCACAGGAGATAGTAAGCTTCATATTGCTCCTTCCCCTGAAAAGTTAGATGCCTTGTCTGACAGCACTTCTGTAGATGATTCTCATGGCATATCTCCTGCTTTGCAAGATGAAATCAGCCAGGCACCAGAAAATTGTAAATTAAATGCTGAAGTTCAAGGGCAACAGTCAGACTGTGAGTCTACATTTCAGGTACTGCATGTTGGTATTACTGTGTAGCATGTGTGGGTGCTTCGGAAGCAGAAATCTACTTTTACCATTTTCACTTGCCCTTTTTTTTTTTTTGAAGGGGACTATCATCCCCATTTTGTTACTATTTGTATAGAATTTGTATTCTTGTCTCATGTTTTCCATTTTCTAGATACTGAGCTGACTCTTTGTTTTGATTTTGTGAGCTCTTAGTTGTAATCTATCAAACAATATTTATATTGAAAGCTATGTGCACTTTATTTCCCAACAACTGAATTGCGTCAACAGTGTTCCTGTTTTTCAGTGTACTCATTGCCTTTCAAAAACAAACTAGAATATCTTCAAGAAAATAGAACAATTTACCTTAAAGGTATAAATAAGAGAATTTAGATTTTTCTGTATGTCAGGAGATTAATTATGTAGTAAGGAATACAGTTTGTTAAAGTGAATATAAATGAACTCCAGAAATTTTCCAGCCTCCTTGGAATAAGAACATATATTTCTAAGCCTTTCCCCTTTCCCTCCCTTATGAGTCAAGGAAAGCCTTCTTATCAGCAAATAGGGAGAAAAAGTAAGATTAGAGGATTTTTCAGAGGAAAACGATTAAATCGTCTCATGGAAAACTTTAATGTCATGTATTAGTTTTAACATATGAAGCAAAGTGTTCCACCTAGCATTAAAATCAAGCTTATTTAAAGAGACAATACAAGAATTTTCTCTTAGATATGAAGAGAGCAGATGCTAGGTTCCATTCACTTGGAATAATGTCACAGCAGACATTGTCTTTTCATTCAGTGCTTTTTTACCCTACAGATAACCATTTCTGTGCCAACATACTATGTTCATCTTCTCTGATCCTGCTTTATGTTTGCTTATGTATTTCAGCAGAAGGTCCATGGCCATTTACTTCATTTTTTGACCTCTGCCTCATAGTGAAGAACATTTAAAATAGTATTAGTGATAGAATATGAATGACTTTTTTTAAAGGACTATTTTCTAAACAAATTTCTGAAAAAGTGCCACATTTGGAAGACAGTTTAATGGTGGCTAAGAAAAAATAAACCTCACTTATTTCTTGTTAAGAAGAATATAGATCAGTAGCTTCAGGAAGAGATGATAATATTGTGTTTGAGTGTTATAGATGGATGCATTTGCAGATCAAGGAAGTTTGGTATTTTAATCTTTGAGAATGTTAAAGTATCCTTGAACTACACTATCTGATTTCCCCCGATCTCTGGACATACAACTATTTAAAACTATGGCAATACTTAAGTGTTCTCTAAATTTAGGTGCTAAATATCAAAATTCATTTTTCTGTTACAGTCACTAGATCTCCTTCTTTGAAGTTATATAAAATAATAACTTCTGATCCTTCACGAATAAAGTCAGGGATCACATGTTATACTTTGTTGATAGTTAGGAACATTTCTCCAGTGTGGGTAAAATGTATTTTTCTCTGTTTAAAAATATGTAGCACTCAGGTTGAGAAGACTTGTATTTCATTCTCAGAAATCCAGAATCTTTTGAAAAGGAAATATTTTCTGTCTCTTCTAAATCAAACAGTCGTCTTACATTGAAAATTTTCCCTAGTGACGCATGTGTAACATTGAATGCATGTTAATAAATATAGAATTTTTTACTTTTTGAATAATGCTAATTATCTTTTATGAGTGATTTTGAATTTCTTCTTAAATATACCCTATTTTTCTATTTTACAGTTAAGTGCCTCATTTGCTGCCCATAGTTAGACACAGAAAAACCAACTTGCACTGCACTAATACTAAAGTGCTGTTCATGGAAAATTAATTTCTCATAAAAGTTCCTGAAATGTCATGGTTCAGTATTGCCTACGTAGGTTTCTGCTGACAACTTTTGCCCCTTTTCTGAGAAATGGCAAAACACACCTAAATTCATTTGAACATCAGCATTTGTCAGCAAGATTTCCTTTTTTACCTTTCCCTTGTTTTTCTAGCCCATAAATAGCATTAGTGTACTTTTATTTTAAACTTGGCAGATTATGATAAGGCTTAATGTTTTGCTCTTCATTTGATAGAACTTTACTAGTGTTTTGAAGTGCAAGAATATTAAGTAGACCCCTACCTTAACTGTACAGATTATTTTGGATGTAGATAGAATGAAAATGATGTAAATTAGAATGCAGGAAAACTGTGGCATAGACTTAATATATTTTAATAGGTTTTACAGTGTGATTTAAAATAACTTATGTAAGATATTTGATGTTATCTCTATGGGCAGTGCATTGGTCTGGCTAGAGAGAATGGGTCTAGTAAAGTTTGGGATGTTGAACTTTAACATGGTCTTTGTGTTTTTTCTTATAGGAGATTAGTTTAGCTGTGCTACTTTAGTTCGTATCCATTTTATTGCTATATGGAAAATTCAGTATATCAATGAGCTATTCTTCCAGAAACACAGAATCCTACTATGTGAAAATTGGAAGGAATTTTAGAGATTATCTGTTCTAATCTCTTTGTTTTAAAGATGAAACTAAGGCACAGAAAAGTTAAGTAACTTGCTTGATGTTATAGCTAGTTAGTTGTAATAAACTGAAAACTTAAGAATTATTGTATTCCAAAACTTATCATACACTATTAATTTTACATTTAGTGAGTCTGTAGGAAAATCTTTTTGAAAGAGAAAAAACCCAAAACTTCTAACAGAGCTTGAACTCTACCACTTGAAGCAAAATTGCTCATAGAAAAAGGCTAAGTCATTAAGAACTCTTAAGTAAATTTTCTCCAAGAAATGTGATTTAATTTAAATGGTTTTTAAATGTTTTATTTATTTTTTTTTGAGGAACAGAGCATGAGTGGGGGAGGGGCAGAGGAGAGGGGACAGAGGATCGAAACAGGCTCCGTGCTGACCTCAGTGAGCCACCCAGGTGCCCCTAATTTAAATAGTTTTTAAAGATCAGTCATAGAAATTAAAAATTTTGAAGAACAATTGCATCTTGGAGTACATTTATTTCATGGAAAAATATAACAGGTTGTGGAGATATCTAAGATTTTCTAGTGAAATCCTGAGTTTGTTTATATTTCATCTTCAGTTTTACAGAACAACAGATGTCAGAGTTTTAAAATGTCCCATCATGATAATTGATACAAACACAATATAGTTTGGTTTTATAAGCTTAAATATGAAAGGCCTCATAATATGCATGTTTTAGGGAAATATTTAACCCCACACTTGTTTGCATATATGGAAATAACTTTATTCTTAAATAATGTGGGTACCATTCTTGAGTGTGGATTTTTCTTTTATTTTTGTTTTGGGTTATTTTAAATATGTAAACACTGTATTAGTATTTTCCTGTTATCTACTTAATACAAGTCTAGTTTTACTTTTATAAGTATTTTCAGAAACAATATGAGCTTAAGGTAGTATACTATCTCCTTGGTACTTTTTTGGTGCAGGTTCTTAGATTTGGATTTATAACAATAATATAAACTATAAAACCTTTTTTTTTTCTGGAGTAAAAAGGGAAAGTATAGCATGAGTTTGATCAGTTTCCCATTCATAAATGAAGAGAAAAAGACTTAATTTTTAATGTATATCTTTATTTTGCCATGTACCTTATTAATGATATTTATTATATTGTAATATTTTAACTTCTAAAATATGTGATTCTTTTGTTCATAAAAATGAACATTCTAAATATTTCTGGTGATATTGCTTACACTGATCAAACCTATTGTGCCATATTAAAAATAAAAGTCAAGTAAACAAAGCAGTTCTCACAATCTTGGAGTAAAATAGATAGTCTTTTTAAAATGAGGTGCATTTTATTTGTGAATGAGTAGAAATCATACTATATTTTCATTCCTTAATTGAAATAGTAGATAGCAGGAATCTCTCAGTGGTGGCTTTGTTCATTTTCCAGTTAAATTTCTTTAAGCGTTTTGTGATAATTTTAATGTTGACAATAAGAGTTTAAAAATAATTTGAGTTTAGACTATTTTTAGATTCCTCTTTAATTTTGTTTTAGAAATAGATGATTTAAAGTGGTTATGATCTGTTTTATGAAGGCTTAATATTTTGTATTGTACTTATTTAATTTGTATTTGAGTCTCTAATTCTAAATAAAAAGTTTGTACATTTGTTTGAGTGATTCATCTGTTTATTATAGTGATTAGTAGTAATGGTTGTTATTCATTGTGTTTATAATTAATGGGTAATTAAAATTCAGAACAAATTGCAGATAGAATTCTAAGAAAGATCTACAGTATAGTTGTTATATAAGTGAGTTTACAATAATACAGTCCTAGCCTTATGAATATGGATAGGAAATGAAAGAAAAGCTAGTTTAGTAGTTTTATTTGGCATAGATTTCATTGCTTCCAGGTAATGGGTAGAGAAAGCAGATTATCCTCACAGATCACAGATGACACTGTCAGATACTGTTGAAACCTGGTGCTGAAAGTGTTAGGGAGTGAATGAGTAAGTAGAGCACAAATCGTCTCATTTGACACAAATGGGACCTGTAGTTGGTTGGTGTTATGGACTGAATTATATCCCCTGCTAAAATTCATGTGTTGAAGCCCTCCCAATGTGACTGTGTTTGGAGATAAGATCTTCAAGGAGGTAATTAAGGTTAAATAAGGTCATAAGGAAGGGGTCTTAATCCAATAGGACTGGTGTACTGTAAGAAGAGGAAGAGACACAAGATACTCTCTGTGCATGCCCAGAGGAAAGGCCACTTTGGGGACACGATGAGAAGGCAGCCACCTGGAACCCAGGACGAGAGAGCTCAACAGAAACCAACCTGCTGAGACCTAGATCTTGGACTTCCAGCCTCCAGAAATAAGAGAAAATAAATTTCTATTGTTTAAGCCACTCAATCAGTGGTATTTTGTTATGGAAGCCTGATCAGACTAGTACAGTTGGATAATCAAAATTTGGTTAGGGCAGGGAATCATAAAAAATTACATATACACTTTAAAAATTTAATTGACAATAAGAGTTTTATGGTATCAGGTCTTATGCCTAAGTCTAATCCATTTCGAGTTAATTTTTGAGAGTGGTATAATTCAGAGGTCCAGTTTCATTCTTTGGCATATGAATATTCAGTTTTCCTGGCACCGTTTATTCAAGAGACTATCCTTTTCCTATTGGGTATTCTTTGTTCTCTTGTCGAATATTAGTTCACCATCTTTGCATGGGTTTATTTCTGAGCTCTTGACTCTGTTCTATTGGTCTATGTGTTTGTTTTTATGCCAGTTATCATACTGTTTTGGTTACTATAGTTTTCTAATATGGTTTGAAATCTGGAAATGTGATGCGTCCCACTTTGTTGGTCTTTTTCAGCTTTGGCTATTTGGGGTCTATTTTTTTTTATATGAATCTTAGGAATGCTTTTTCTATTTCTGTAAAAAAAATGCCATTGGAATCTTGATAGGGATTGCATTCAATCTGTAGGTGGCTCTGGATAGTATAGGCATTTTAACAATATTAATTCTTACAACCCATGAACACAAGATCCCTTTCTATTTATTTGTATCTTCCTCAATTTCTTTCATGATGACTTTTAGTTTTCAGTGTAAAGATCTTTTCTCTCCTTGGTTAAATTTATTCATAAGTATTTTATTGTTTTTGATGCTATTGTGAATGGGATTATTTTCTTTATTTCTTTTTCAGGTGATTTGTTTTTAGTTTTAGAAAAACAACTTATTTTTCTATGCTAGTTTTGTATCCTGCAGCTTGACTGAATTCATTGAATTGTTCTGACAGTTTTTTGGTAGACTATAGGATTTCATATGCAAACAGACGTTTTTACTTCTTTCTGACTTGGTTGCTTTTTATTTCTTTTTCCTGCCTGATTACACTGACTAGGACTTCCAGTGTTATGTTAAATAGGAATGGTGAGAGTAGGCACCCTTGTTCCTGATCTTATTGGAAAAGCTTTCAGCTTTTCACCATTGAGTATGGTGCGTCTTGTCATATGTGGCCTTTGTTATGTTGATGTCAATCTATTGAGAATTTTTATCATAAATGGATGCAGATTTTCTCAAATGCTTTTTCTGCATCTGTTGAGATGATCTTATAACTTTTGTCTTGCAATGCATCCCATTTACTGATTTGTGTATGTTGAACCACACTTGCATGGTATATGGTCCCTTTAATGTACTTTTGAATTTGGTTTGCTCGTATTATGTTGAAGAAATATGAATCTATATTCATCAGGAATATTGGCCTGTCTTTTTTTGTAGTGTCTGGCTTTGGTATCACTGTAATGCCAGCTTTATAAAATCAGTTTGGGAGTGTTCCCTCCTCTTTGCTTTTTTGAGAAGAGTTTGAAAGGATTGCCATTAATTTTTTAAATGTTTGATAGACTTCATCAGTGAAACCTTTTGGTCCTGGGCTTTTCTTTGTTGGAAGATTTTTGATTACTGATTTAATCTCCTTACTCATTATTGGTCTGTTCAGATTTCTTTCTGATTTACTCTTGGTAGGTTGTATGTTTCTAGGAATTTCTCCATTTCTCTAGGTTGTCTAATTTGTTTGTTGGTGTATAATTGTTTATAGTTGTCTCATGATCCTTTGTATGGTATCAGTTGTGATATCTCTCCTCTCGTTTATAATTTTATTTGGCCCTCTATCTTTTTTTTTAATGTTTATTTATTTTTGAGAGAGAGTGAGAGTAGGGAAGAGGCAAAGAGAAAGGGGGAGAGATAATCCCAAGCAGGCTCCATGCTCAGTGTGTAGCCCCATGGGATACCATGACTTTGGAATCATGACCTGCGCTGAAATCAAGAGGAGGATGCTCAACCAACTGAGCTACCTGAGCACCCCTGGCCCTCTATCTTTTTTCTTGGTTAGTAGAGCCAAAGGTTTGTCAGTTTTGTTTATCTTTTCAAAAAGCCAGCTCTTAGTTTATTAATCTTTTCTATTCTTCTCCTGTTCTCTATTTCATTTATTTATGTTCTAATCTTTATTATTTCCTTCTTTGGTTAACTTTGGGTTTAGTTTGTTCTTTTTCTAATTTCTTGAGGTGTAACGTTGGGCTGTTTATCTGAGATCTTGTTTTTTTCCTGATGTAAATGCATTTATCACTGTAAACTTCCCTTTGAGAGCTGCCTTTTTAAAAAATTTTTTAAAAGCATTAAATTTTTTTGTTTCATCAACTTAAAAAATGTTTATTATTACTTTAAAAAATATTGTCAATACAATACAGTGTATGCGCATAGTTATAAAATAACTCTCCTGCCCTGTCCTTTTCTCCCTACCCCTGAGCTATCTCTTCTGGTATTAATTAACTTCAGTATACTGTTTTCACTAGATCCCTAAGTTTTAGACATTTTCTACTGACTTCCTTTTATGATAATTAAGGACTTGGTTCAGTACCACCCTCCAAATTTCTTCCTTTTCTTTGAATAATGGCCATAATTTTAGTAAAGTCAGAATTCAGTTAAAGAATTTTTTTAATGTTTACTTTTGAGAGAGAGAGAGAGCAAGTGGAGTAGGGGCAGAGAGAGAGAAGGAGACACAGAATCTGAAGCAGGCTCCAGGCTCTGAGCTGTCAGCACAGAGCCTGACACTAGGCTTGAATTCACAAACCATGAGATCATGACCTGAGCCAAAGTCGGACGCTTAACCGACTAAGCCACCCAGGCACCCCTAGAATTCAGTTTTTATATTATTATTATGTAAGTAAATATATTTTACTGTATAGGCTACTATTATACTATGATCGCCTTTCCTTTCTTGTATTTTTATTTTATTATTTTTAATGGGATTTTCCCCCCTTATTCATTTATTTTTATTATTATTTTTAATTTTACATCCATGTTAGTTAACATATAGTGCAATAATGAATAGAATAGAATAGAATAGAATAGAATAGAATAGAATAGAATGGAATAGAATTTGTGATTCATCACTTGTATATAACACCCGGTGCTCATCCCAACAAGTGTCTTTAATGCTCTTTGCCCATTTAGCCCTCCCCCCACCCAGTACCCCTCCAGCAACCCTCAGTTTGTTCTCTGTATTTAAGAATCTCTTATGGTTTGTCTCCCTCTCTGTTTTTATATTATTTTTGCTTCCCTTCCTTTATATTCATCTGTTTTGTATCTTAAATTCCTCATATGAGTGAAGTCATATGATATTTGTCTCTCTGACTTATTTCTCTTAGCATAATACACTCTAGTTTCATCCATGTTGTTGCAAATGGCAAGATTTCATTCTTTTTGGTTGCTGAGTAATATTCCATTGTATATATCTATATATACTACATCTTCTTTATCCATTCATCAGTTGATGGACATTTGGGCTCTTTCCATACTTTAGCTATTGTTGATAGTGCTGCTATAAACATTGCGGTGCATGTGTCCCCTTCAAAACAACACTCCGGTATCCTTTGGATAAATACCTAGCAGTGCAATTGCTGGGTCGTAAGGTAGTTCTATTTTTATTTTTTTGAGGAACTTCCATACTGTTTTCCAGAGTGGCTGCACCAGTTTGCATTCCCACCAGAAGTGCAAAAGAGTTCCTCTTTCTCCACATCCTCACCAACATCTGTTTTTGCCTGAGATGTTAATTGGTGAGGTGGTATCATTGTGCTTTTGATTTGTATTTCCCCGATGATGAGTGATGTTTAGTATTTTTTCATGTGTCTGTTACCCATCTGAATGTCTTCTTTGGAAAAGTGTCTATTCATGTCTTTTGCCCATTTCTTCACTGGATTATTTGTTTTTTTGGGTGCTGAGTTTGATAAGTTCTTTATAGATTTTGGATACTAACCCTTTATCTGATATGTCATTCGCAAATATCTCCTCCCATTCCATCAGTTGCCTTTTAGTTTTGCTGATTATTTCTTTTGCTGTGCAGAAGCTTTTTATCTTGATGAGGTCCCAATAGTTCATTTTTTGCTCTTGTTTCCCTTGCCTCTGAAGACATGTCAGGTAAGAAGTTGCTATGGCTGAGGTCAAAGAGGTTGCCTGTTTTCTCCTCTAGGATTTTGATGGCTGTCTTATGTTTAGGTCTTTCATCCATTTTGAGTTTCTTTTTTGTGTATGGTGTAAATAAGTGGTCCAGGTTCATTCTTCTGTATGTTGCTGTCCAGTTTTCCCAACACCATTTGCTGAAGAGACTTTTTTCCCATTGGATATTCTTTCCTGCTTTGTCAAAGATTAGTTGGTCATACATTTGTGGGTCCATTTCTGGGTTCTCTATTCTGTTCCATTGATCTGAGTGTCTGTTTTTGTGCCAGTACCATACTGTCTTGATTACAGCTTTGTAATACAGGTTGAAGTCTGGAAGTGGGATGACTCCAGCTTTGGTTTTCTTTTTCAGGATTGCTTTTGCTATTCAGTATCTTTTTGGTTTCATACAAATTTTAGGATTGTTTTAGTTCTGTGAAGAATGCTGCTGTTATTTTGATAGGGATTGCATTGAATATGTAGATGCTTTGGGTAGTATTGACATTTTAACAATATTTATTCTTCCAATCCACGAGGATGGACTGTTTTTCCATTTTTTTGTGCCTTCCTCAATTTCTTTCATAAGCTTTCTGTAGTTTTCAGTGTATAGATTTTTCACCTCTTTGGTTAGGTATCCTATGGCTTTTGGTGCAGTTGTAAATGGGATCGATTCCGTGATTTCTCTTTCTGCTGGTTCATTATTAGTGTATAGAAATGCAACCAATTTCTGTGCATTGATTTTATAGCCTGCAACTTTGCTAAATTCATGGATCTAGCAGTTTTTTGGTGTAGTCTTTTGGGTTTTCCACATAGACTATCATGTCATCTGCAAAGAGTGAAAGTTTGCCTTCCTCCTTGCCAATTTGGATGCTTTTTATTTCTTTGTGTTGTCTGATTGCTGAGGCTAGGACTTCCAACACTATGTTGAATAACAGTAGTGAGCGTTCCTTTCTTGTATCTTTAAACATTTTTCTTGGAATTAAAAACTGCCCTATTTTTTTTCGGTCCCATGAATATATACTCACTCTTATTTTTTTCAGATGCTCCACTAGATCTACTGTACACATTTAAGAAGCTTTCCCCAAATAATTTCACAAGTCTGATCATCTATTAGTTATCACTCCCTCCCTGCCCTACCCTTTTACTCCTTTATTCTACTCCTTAGAGTATAGATCCTTCTGCTCTGATGTTCTTTTTATTTTTTTACTTTGAAATTAAAAAAAAAATTAAATTTGAAATAGTTGACGCACAATTCTGAGAACTGCTTTGCTGCATCCCTTAAGTTTTGGTATTTCGCCTTTTCATTTTCATTTGTCTCAAGATATTTTTTTATATCCCTTTAATTTCTACTTTGACTCATTAGATGTTCAAGAATGTGTTTAATTTCTGCATATTTGTGAATTTTCCTGTTTCTTCCCGTTATTGATTTCTATTTCACTTCACTGTGGTTGGAAACATACTTGATATAGTTTCTATCTTCTTTACTTTGTTGAGACTTGTTTTGTGACCTAACATGATCTATCCTACAAAATGTTCCATGTGCCCTTGAGAAGAATGTGTTCTGCCGCTTTTGTATGTAATGTTCTGTGTGTGATTAGTAGATCCATTTGGGTCTGTACTGTTGTTGAAATCTGCTATTTCCTTACTGATTCTCTGTCTGGATAATTTACTCATTGTTGAGAATAGGATATTAAAGTCTCCAGCTATTATTATATTGCTATTTCTCCTTTTAGTTCTGGAAGTATTTGTTTTATACATTTATGTAATATATCTGATGTTCGGATGCATAAATATTTATAATTGTTAGATCTTTTGATGAATTGACCCCTTTATCATCACATACTGACCTTCAAAATTCAGAGAATAGTACACAAAGACTGAAGTTTTATTACATGTAAATTTTACCCCCCAAATATCAAGTAGGATGTCAAGGGATCTTAGGATGGAGTGTGGACTATGACAACATATATTCACTGAAGGGGGAGGAAAAAGGGAGATGACCTAAGTAATTTTAGAAAACTGTTTCGAGTGGATAGTATGTGTCATAGTCCATTTAGGGTGCTATAACAGAATACCATGGATTGAGTGGCTTATAAACAACAAGTTTATTTCTCACAGTTCTGGGGTAGGAAATCCAAGATCAAGGTACCAACAGATTCAGTGTCTGCTGAGGGTAGCTTTCTGATTCATAGATGACCACCTTCTTAGTGTGTCCTCACATGGTAAAAGGGGCTAAGGAGCTCTCATGTGTCTTAAGCAAAACAAAGGCATATATAAAGAAAGTCCCACACAGGGCAAAACATCCAGCACAAGCTATGAGGTCTCTTTCATCTCTTGGTAAGGAAGTGTTGCAGGCTAAGGCCATATGTATGAACGACTGCATGCATGAGACTGCCTTTCCCAGCAAGAGGCAATTAAGGTTAAATGAGGTCATAAGGTAGGGCACTAAACCAATGAGACTGGTGTCCTTATAAAAGGAGAATGGAGAAACAAGATGGGGGGGAAGGTAGAGATGCTTCAGATGACACTCTACTTTGCTTCCCTGTGGCTATGTTCTAGATTGCCAGTCAGGCTGGGTGGTTTGAGGATTATGTCATACAGCACAAGAGGGAGCTGAGGCTACCTATGAAGGAGGACCAGCATTGAGAGCTAGAAGGATTCAAAGACAGGATATGGAAGCAGCAGGAGGAGAAGGTCTGCACTGTCCAGAAGAGCTCCTGAGGCCTCCAAGTGCCTGAGTCCTAGCCCCTCCACCTATGATATAGCACACACAGTTCCTGAAAAAAAAAAAAAAAAAAAAAAAAAAAAGAGGATGAGGAGACATAGAAAGGTGTTTACCTACAAGCCAAGTAGAGAGTTCTCACCAGGACCTGAATCAGCTGGCACCTTGATCTGGGACTTCTAGCTTCCAGAACTGTGAGACAATAAATTTCTGTTGTTCAAGCCATCCAGTCTATGGTATTTTATTATGGCAGCCTGAACAGACTAATACAGACACCAAATACCTCTTCCTTCTAGTCTCCTACCCTTGGCAGCATTTTCTTGTGGCCTATGGTGTTTTGGGGGATAGGGTGGTTGGTACCTAATATGACAGTCATCATTTATTTTGAACAATGGTTTGAGAAGTTTGGGGGCCTAAATTTTAGTCACTTTTTCAAAGGGTTAAGAAGCAAAGTGACTGAAACAGGAATTGATATGGGATCAGAAGTGCTTGTGTCCCAAGCTTCTGCCATCAGAGATGGAGCCAGATGGCTGGTAAATACCCCCAAGTTAGCTGCATCAGAAACAGGCTTAATTTGCTTATCTAACTTTAAAAGATCCATGCTTTGTGTTTCTTAGAGAAATAAAGTTTAGTAACATTAGCATCTAAACTTTTTTGCAGATAGGTCAGAAGCAAACAGTTCCTTTGGTTTTTATGATGACATACAAACCTTATGTTCTCATTTTTCCTCCCAGTTCTCAAAGTTAGATGATCATAAATGTAGCTTTCAGAAATTCCTTATGCCATGTCACAACCTGAGGTAGGGGATTAAAGAGGAAGAGATTTGGGACACTGTGCTAGGGGACTTTTCATTTGTCATTTAATTTATTCCTAAATGCAGGTAGGGTTGCCCCTAATTCACAGTTGAGGAACTGAGCTGAGAGGAGTTGAGTACTTTGTCCCCTGCTAGTAAGAGGCAAAGCTGTAAGTCAGACCCAGTCAGGTCAGGATCCAAATCAAATATTTTCTGTATGATGGTATTTTTTCATTGGGAGTGTGGTGACTTTGTAGTCAGAGTTATTTTAATGAATTAATAGTGATATGCAGGACTCTCTGGTCCTAGGCATTCTCATTTGTGGCTACAATGACCATATATATATATGTTATGTGTATGTGTGTGTGTGTGTGTGTGTGTGTGTGTGTGTGTCTTTATACTCAAATGCCTCAGGGTTATGAGTGCCTGTGTGTGAATGGGGTTATCAGGGATCACTAATGTGGTCCAAAACCATGACCTAGAAGTCAGCATGTCCTGTTTAAGTATTTGCCACTTGCCAGGCAGTCTAACTGTGAAAGACTAGGTGATGGGGTGTCTGGGAGATAGGACTTACAGCATAAGTTTATCATATGGGGCTCTTCATCCCACACTGAGGCAACGGAAGCCACCTTTTATGAGTAGGCCCTGGAAGACTGAATTTCTCCAGGAAGGAGAATGAAATGGTTACTGCAGAAGAGACTGCCCTGTGTAGAAGGAAACTTCTTTTATTCCACTTATAGGTCTAGGCACCCATGCATGTAGTCCTGCCATGAAAACATCTGAATGAGCACGTAGAGTCCATTGTGGTCAGTAAATGTAAAAATAATTAGTGGTAGTTGCAGTTTATATTCATTCCTCTTCAACCTTGAGATAATAGTCTGGGGGTAGGTCTATTTTTAGAGTCTGCGTTTGGCTCGGATAAATTCCATTAACTCCCCTGTGCACTGAAGAACACAGAGCAGGCCGCAATCCCTTCCAGCTTTCTGAGCAGGGCTTCTGTCTGTCTTCCAAGGACTCCTCTCAGTTCCTGAATGTCGCATAGCTGTGCACGTTTTCCCGCTTAGAAGAATGTCCAAAATAGGATAACCCAGAACTGGGCGGGGGGGGGGGGGGGGGGGGAACGTATGCAGGCATTTTTGTCCAGAAGTCCTATGCCATATAAAGGGAGAGTAAAAGGGACGGGGCTGTTTTAAAGGCAAATAGACTAAGTCGACTAATTGCAAGCAGGTAAAGACTCAACGACTTGCCGTCTCGGTGCTGGTGCTTGGCCAAGAGTGTCTTCTGGTTGAGGAAACAATAAATTTCGCCACCGACAGGAAAGATGGCCCAAGTAGGGGCTTCTCCGGTTTGGTCACTTTCGCTGACAAGAAAAAAAGGCTTGAAACCGATTACCCGTAGGAAACCTTGGTGTTCGAAGGCGAGAGGAGCCGGTCCCGAGAGTTCAGGTCACAGCGGTGCAGCGAAGCGACCCCCCTCTGCACGCAGGAGCCGGGATTCCAACGCTTCCTCGCCTCGCGGCTCAGAGGTTCGCGCTCGGCACCCGCGGCTGTCAGTCAGCGTCCTGGGCCCGCCCCTCCCGGAATTCGACCAATCGTAGCCGGGAGTTGGGCGTGAGGCGACGTAGCGGGGCCAGGAAGCAGGGGCCGGGCTGTCTGGCGCAGCGGCTACAGATCGGGGCGTCCCGATGCCAGGCGGCGGGAGAGCGCAAGGAGAGCAGCTGGGCCTGGAGGTGAGTGCGGGACTGCGGGTTGTACGCGGGCGCCGGCTGGGTCCTTGCCGCTCAAGCGACCCATTGCCTGGCTCCTCGCGTGCGCCTCTCGTTTGCGAAGCCCCTTACTCCGCGCGCGACAGCCCCTGAGTCCCTGGCCTGGTGCAGAGGAGCTCAGACAAGGGGATCGCGACTGGGGGCACTGGAGCCAGAAAGGGGGGACTCTGGCCCTTGGAGGGGGCAGAGCTGCAACCCCGGCCGCCTCGGACCTGAGTTGCCTGAGTCGCTGCAGGTCCCGGTAGGGAGGGGCGGGGCTGGCGCGAGCTTCTCTGTCCTCAGTTTTCTGCACTTACTGCAACGCCGGGAGGTGCAGCTGCCAAAGACCCCTCCCTAACCCAGTGCGGTCCTTTTTGCGACGCCTCTCTCCTTATTCCCCAATCTCCGGTCTCGTTGCTGCTGTGGGCCCCAGCTGCCACTTGCCTGGCGATGTTCTCACACTTTGGACTCTTCTGGCATTACTCAGCTGACGCTTTGGGACATCAGATTCAGATCGTATGGGGAGAGAAGAGTGTGACTTTGCAAGGTGTGATGTGGAAACCCTGGCCTGGATCCGTTTGATCAGAGGCCACCAGGGTGGTGGTCAGGGGCATTCTCAGTCAGGATTTATATGAATTTTGTGTGTAATTGTCTGTAAAATTTTCCTTTCTTTTCATTATTTAAAGGAGGATTGTTGCCATATTTCCTAAAGATGAAGAATCACACTGCTCAGTGGGCCTTCCCCCTCCTCACTGTGGTTATCATTTGGAACATCAGGGTGTGCTTGAAGCTGGTGGGACTCCCAGACCCCGATCATTAATTGTCTGATTCCATGCAGTGGAGACAGCAACACACTATTATTCCTCCATGGTGTTTGGGTTCTGCTTTTCTTTGACTGTGCTTAGTTCTCTTCTCTCCTTGACAATCTCTGGCCTGATACAGTGCTGTTATTTGTTACTGAGAAAGGAAACGAAGGAAAGGAAACTGAAGTGAGGTTGGCTGTCCCTATTGCCCTGGATTCGGATTGTCCTGAGGGGACAGTGTAGGTTACAATTTTGGAAAGGCCATCCATGACTGAATGATAGGAGTAACACCCCTGGCCACCGCATACTAGTGGTTCCCCTATTTGGCTATATATTATGATTAAATATTATAATATTTGGAGACCTCTTTTAAAAAGCTGTTTCTTGGGACTTGCTCCCACAGATTCCTATTCAGTGTAGTCTGATTCTGAGTCTAGTCTAGTCGTTGGCGTTGTTAAAAGCTTACACGATGATATTCATGGGCATGCAAGGTTAAAGAACACAGCCTATTAATGTGCTTTATATTTTCTTATAGCACTTAATACTCTGTGACTTATCTAACTGGTTTGTTTACTTCTCAACTCCTCCCCTCCATGAAAGCATGAGGTGCTGCTTTGGTGGAAGGGCAAGGAAGTCCTAGGTGAGTCAGCACTTTGGGTGTGTGAGATGAGGGTACATGAAAGAGAACTAGAATCAGAGGAACCAAGTCCTGCAGACTTCTGCTGTGCTTCATCTTTGTCCAGGGGTTGACCTTGTTTGGTGATCCATCATTTTCACGGTCTTGGATAGGTCTCCAGTTCTTTCTCTAGATCCTGGCCCGTTAAGTTTCAGGGTCTTACTCAGTCCCCTATGAAATATAGCTGCTCTTTGTTATTTATTTTTTGAAGTATAGTTGATATACAATATTATATTAGTTTCAGGTGTATGTCACAGTGATTTGACATTTATGTACATTATGAAATGATCAGCATGATCAACGTAGTTACCATCTGTCACCATACAAAGCTATTACAAAATTATTCACTATATTCCCTGTGCTATATTTGCATCCCCATAACTTATTTATTTGGTAACTGGAAGTTTGTACCTTCTCATCCTCCTCACCTATTTTTCCCATCCCCCCATTTCCCTCCGGCAAGGCAACCACCAGTTTGTTGTGTATATTTATGAGTTATATAGCTGCAATTTGGAAAGTTTGATATATAAGTGTTTAAGTTTGGGAATATTCCTTATAAATCTGTCATTTGTCTCATGCAGGGGTCTGTGTTTTCTAAATTGAAATTCTAGACACTTGGTCTGAAAAGCACAATTATATAAATGTGGATAGCAGTTCAGAGTATTTAGGATGGGGCGTGTGCCAGAAATTGGATGTGTGGTTATCCTCTAATACATTGTCTTTGTGAAATGGTTGTCTAAGAACTTTAGTTCCCTAGAGGATGGGTTTACTGCCTGATTTTCTCTTAAAAGTACTAGCTCAACTATCTCATTGATGTTACTGACAACTGTAATTCCAAGTGATGTAAGCAATCACTTTGTAATTCTCTTATGAAAGAGGGTGGGAGGTCCAGTAGGTAATGACAGTCTAGGGTTGTTGGGATGGACCATAAAGAAGTTAGATTGGCTGGCAAGTAGTCTCAATCAACTTTGGAGAAAGAGACTCAACAGACCACAAATTTTACTTTCTGCTTGTCCTTTGAACATGAATATGAAGCATGAGTAAGGGGTGGACTGACAGATCAGAAGGATTTGAAAACAAGACCACTCAAGTTTAAATTCCTCATGAAGTAATCATAACTGTTAGGTCTGTCTGGACACTGCTTGTTTTCTGTAGGTAGGATGGATTGTTGAAGTACATGGTTATTCTAGTCTTTAAGAAAAATAACATATGAAGCTTTTATCTTTTCTTTTTCAGTTATATTGCTATTTATAAAGTTTTGACCTTCAGCTCAGCTCTGGGAGTGATTTGCCGTGTTTAAGTTCATATATGTAAACATCCAGTTACGGTTTTTTATTAGTAGTAAAGGAAATGTTTCTCCTACTATGTTGTACTGAAATCTATGTGCATCTCAGTAGAAAATTGTACTCTTGATTTCAAATACGTTTTCCTTTACGTTCAGTATCTTTAACCTATATATCATGTGCTTATCTCTGCTGGAGCAGGAAGAATGGTATAAAAATGAAAAAACATCAACCTATGCTTTGAATGTGGCAAGAAGAGAATAAGGGCTATTGTCGTGATTGCTTGAATGCAGGACTTCACACTGGAAGAAAAGTTAGATGTAAACTCTAATTTCTTAGTTGTATTAAGCATCTCTTCTTGGGAATTGGAAATTTCAAAAAAGAAAAAGGTAAATTACATTCAGTAATATAGTTTATTTTCGGTTGACATAGGAAACTTTTTCTTAGAGTCATTCCCATCTAGCACTTTTGTTTTTATTCAGTTCTCAGGCAATTTGAGATACCAAATGATACTGTTCTGCTGTCTTGGCAAACAGCTTTCTTGTTCTAATGCCTAGGTTTTATATTGGTAGGAAAATAGCAGAGAACTGTTAAACATTTCTTCTTTCACTTTGAAATTTTTCATTTTGTTTGTTTGTTTATTTATTTATTTATTTATTTATTTATTATATTTTAAATGTTTATTTATTTTTGAGAGAGAGCGAGCGCGCACAAGCCAGGGAGGGGCAGAGAGAGAGGGAGACACAATCTGAAGCAGGCTCCAGGCTCTGAGCTTGTGAGTGCAGAGTCTGATGCAGGGCTTGAACTCAAGAACTGTGAGATCATGACCCGAGCCAAAGTCAGAAGCTTACCAAACTGAGCCACCCAGGCACCCCTGAAATTTTTCATTTTAGCTTATGTTGTTTTCCTATATTTGCTTTAATATTCTGTTTCTCCTTATGGCTTATCTTTATTACTTTTAGAAACCCGCTTTTTTTCTTTATATTTGTGATTTTTATTTCCTGGCAAAAAATTAAGACATTGAGATAAAGATGAAGGAGAAAAACAGAAACTGCTGAGAGGTGACACCTATCAACATTTTAATATATGTCTTTTTAAAATGTTTATTTATTTATTTTGAGAGAGAGGGAGCATGAGCAAGGGAGGAGCAGAAAGAGAGGAGAGAGAATCCCAAGCAGAGTCCTCACTGTCAGCACAGAGCCCAACACAGGACTCAGTCTCACGACCCTGAGATGATGACCTGATCCAATATCAAGTCAGATGCTTAACCGACCGAGCCACCCAGACGCCCCTAATATTATGTGTCTTTCTAAAGAGAGGTCTCAGTGCTCCTCAGACCACATTTACTTAGACGTACAGATGAGTCTCTCACATCTCAGTGCTGTACTTGCTCATGGTGGGAAGTCAGGTCTTTTCTTGGCATGACCTTCCAGGAATGACTTTCAGTTTAAGTCCCTGGCTGTGAGGGGCTTCTTGCATATTTGCATTTCTACCTGTGTCCCTGTAGTCCCTATAGCTCTGGGGTCTGCTGCCCTTGCCGTCCTTCTCCACCACTGGCTGCCGCTGTGCTGCTGCTAACTGGCTCTGAATAACACATTGTCTAAACTGCTGGCGTTTCCACAGTACACACACTATGCTTCCTATGTGCTGCTGAATTTCTGTGGAGTGTCATCTTTGGCCTTTTCCCTCTCTGGACATAAGAGAAACCTATGATTTTTATGGCCAACTCCTCGAGAAGGGTTTCTATAGAGGAGCAGTGTGCCCTGTTGACAGTTATTTCTATTTCACTGCTATTCCTTCCCAGAATTTAGAGGCACTTTGAGGTGAGTGGGTGCCTTGGTGTTGGAGAGGGGTGGTGTTGAGGGCTTATCACGTGGTTCGGTGTGTGGTATCCCTGTAGAGGTGGTCAGGAGTGCTGGATCTGTTCTAACTCAATTTAGGAGGGGAACCACCTCTTCCCTAATATGAGTGTTAGCTTTTCCCTGAGAATTTCTGGCGTCTAGTACAGTGTGTGGTACAGAACAGGCTTCCATAATTATTTGTGGCATGGATGGTTGAATCAACATATATCAGGTAAGGGAAGACATCCTGTGAGGGAATCAAGGAAGTATGATACATTGTTATTACGAAGCAGCTTTTTCTCTGATACATGGTTTCTGGTTTGTGTTTAAAAATTTTTTCTTTAATGTTTATTTATTTTTGATAGACAGAGTGCCGAGCCAGGGAGGGGCAGAGAGAGAGGGAGACACAGAATCCGAAGCAGGCCCCAAGCTCTGAGCTGTCAGCACAGAGCCCCACGCGGGGCTCGAACTCACAGACCGTGAGATCATGACCTGAGCCGAAGTCAGACGCTCAACTGACTGAGACACTCAGGGGCCCCTGTTTTTTGTTTTGTTTTGTTTTTTAATGTAATCATAATTGGTATAGTCTTGTCATGGGGACAAGAACTACAAATACAGAGAAGTGAAATCACTGAGAAGTAAAATGAGAAGAGAGTGCTGTGGGAGTTCAGAGGATGGAGAGCATGCTAGAATAGCTTAGCCCTGTCTCCTTTATGAAGCGCAGGTGAGGAAGAGTTGTTGTGGTCCCTGCGCATGGGAATGCATTGGATAGGTGGAGTGGAAGAGTGAGGGGGTGGCGGGGCATGCCAGACCCCATACAGAGCTGCAGGGAGTGCTGGTGCAGCGAAGTGTTCCCAGATCCTCCCACCCAGTTATGCACCCTTTCACCTTGCCTTCTCCACCCTGCCCTCTGGTCCTCCTTGGAAAGTCTCGCTAGGAATAAAATATGAGTACTTTTTCTGCTTACCTATATCAAATAACAACTCGGGGAGGGGAGCATTTTGAATTCCTTTTGTGGGAGAACAATTAGGAGCAGCAGGCTCTGACGTCCTCCACCTCTAGCATTTATGATGATGGATTTGGGTGTCCTCTTAATTCTCGGGCTTAGTTTTTCTCTCCTGCATCTTCAGGGCAAGTGTCTTCCTTCCTGTGCCGTTACTCAGCTGAGGGAGGGCCAGTTCTACATGTGCGCTGAGAGAGCTGGAAATCCAAAGGGTGTTTCCTATCCCCTGCCATGCAGAGGGACAGCACTGTTTTCTAGAGGTCAGGATGGTTTGCACAGTATCCCAGATTTCCTCCTAAAATCACAAGGTTTCCTCCTAATGCTCTTCAAACACAATTACTTTAGGAATGTTATATGACTTTAACTATAAGAAAAGGGAAGGGATTTTATTTACTTAGACCTCTAGAAGTTGAACAGTTACTTTAATTTTCTACCTCTGAGAGTTTGAAGACATTCTTCTTTGCCTCTTTAAAAAGTTAAAACCTAAATAGGTTGCAGGACAACTATCACTGTATTTATATGGAAGCCTGGGGTTGGGTTTGAGCAAGTTGTCTGGATATGGAACAGATCTCACTGTGCTCTGGCTCTTTGCTTTCTCCTCATGACTCTGGGCCTTTGAGAAGGTTAAGGAAGAAGAAATGTCATGTCCTTCCTCTTACTCCACCCAAGACCGTTGCAGTTGGTAATTTGTGTTCTCATCTCCCCTCTTTGAAGGAGTCCCTTGAAGAAAAATGTGCTTCTTAAATCAACCCCAGCCTCTCCTCTGTACAAAGAACTCTTCGTGATACTAGCAGAAAATAAGCAAATTAAACTAAAAGCTTATCTGCAGCTCAGAAGAACAAGGAAATGGAGTTTTGAGGAGTGGAGGTAGCCTGGCGTCAGCCATGGGTGATCAAGACACAGCCAGACAATGTGGATCAATTTCTTCAAACTACGGCTTTTCTGCTGCCTGCTTGCAGTGCTGATGGTGGTGGTGTTGATCATCAATGTTACTCAGGTGGAGGTGAGTACGTTGTATACTCCGTCATGACTAAGGGAACCAAATTAAGGGTTTGGGGCTAAGTAGCCTGGGAAATGTTGGTCATCAGAAAACTTACCCAGGCCATAGCTCTTGTTTTCATTTTCTCAGTAAGGGTTTGGGTCCCTTCAGTGGTTATATCCTGTGTTGTCACAAAAGGTACAGTGATGAAGATGAGAGACATGGTTTCTTCACTTATGGAGCTCATATTCTCAGTGTGCACAGGAGAAAATAATGAGTAGTCATAATCATACAGTAATAATAAATGATAGTTTGAAATTGTGAACAGTACTATAAAGAAAGGAAAGCAGGCTACTCTGTAGCAGTTTAGAGAGATGAAGGAAAGCTTACTCAAGGAGGGGCCTTTCAGCGGACTCCCAGCAAAGAGCTGAAGTATCTCAGAGGAGGGAGTTGATGAGTCTGTTCTGAAGACTATCACAGAAGGGCAGAGACTGTGTCTTCCTGAACCCGCTCAACTGCCTGGCACTGCGAAGGAACTTAGCAGTATCCCCCTCCGCCACTCTGCCACTCACTGCACAGATTCATAGGACACCAAAATTTATGGAGTGATTCTGTATAAGATGCTGCTGCCTGTCTTGTTGGCTTGTGGTACTTCTCAGGTCCAGCGTAATTATGGTGTTTCTCTGCTTATTGGGTTTTGCTATAGATTGAATGTGTCCCCAAACATTCGGGCCCTGTGGGAGCTCACATTACTGTTGTCTTTCATGCTTTCAAGTGGTTTTTTTATTCCGCCTCCAGGAGTTTCATCATGCACTTGTGCCCTCCAGTACTCTGTCAAGAACGCAAGTGGGACCTTCTGTAGATCTCCTGAGATCTCTCTCTCTCTCTCTCTGTACCTCTCCTCCTATCACTCTGTCCTGTGTATTCACCTTGGTCTTTCAAGACTCGGCCACATCTCTTCAACTTGAGCAGTTGGCCAGGCCCCACTTGGGTTCTGCTCTCCATGCTGCAGCCTGGAAATGCTTTCAAGGGTGCAAGCAAAGGATCACCCCCTGTATTTCCTTTCAGGAATCTTTGTCATTTGTTGTCTGATGTCCAGTGTCTGGAAAACCAGTGTTTCCTATATTTTGGACTTTTTTAAAAAAAGTTATTTCAGGTGGAAGGGTAAATCTTACTGTTTTTTTATCTTGGCTGGAAGTTGAAGTCTGAGGAATTTGAATTTGAGGGGAAAGTGGTAATTAAGAAGCTGGAGGGGAGGGGCGCCTAGGTGGCTCAGTTAAGTGTCTGACTTTGGCTTGGGTCATGATCTCATGGTTTGTGAGTTCAAGCCCCACTTCAGACACTCTGTTGTCTGTGAGGAGTCTGCTTTGGATCCTGTGTCCCTACCGCCCCTTCCCCCCTCCCCCCCATCCCTCTCTGGCTCACACTCTCAAAAATAAATAAACATTTATTAAAAAAGTAAAACTGGGGGGTGTGGGGTGAAGGATTAATGGGCCAAGGAGAGGAGATAATGGGATCTAGAACACAAGTGGAGCATATAACTTTGTAGGATGAGAGACAAGGTATATTGTGCCTCTCTTGTTCTTGTTGTTCTTGTAGTATTAAGTATGTAGGGAGGGCCGTGCTCCTTTCTCTGTCTGAGCTAAGAAGGAAAAATATCATGGTGATTGGCAATGTAGATACATTCACTGCTGGAGGGTAAGACATTGAAGCAGTTCTTGCCCGTAGAGGAGGTGGAGGGTTGAAGAAGGAGAGTGCTGCCCAACAGGTTTGTGTGTAGGGCCTTGGAGAACAGGGTTGGGAGATGGACAGGGGCAGTAAGTTTTCAAGACCAGAGGTGTGCATGGCACTCACCTTCACTGGTTTTGTGTGTGTGTGTGTGTGTGTGTGTGTGTGTTTTACTACATTCAACAGCCTGGGTATACAAATAGAGAAAAACTTGTATGGGTCTAGGTTCAGTGAGGAGACAGGAGAAGGGACAGAGACTTGAGAGGGCAGGCCAGAGTCCCACATCATTAATATGACAGTCAGGAAGGAATGTGAGAAAATTCCCATAATAGTCCAGCTTTAGTTCTTGAAAACTTCTGGACTGAATGGTAACTAACAGCTCTATCCACACAAACACAAACTCAGCCCTAAGGGAGGGGAGATAGCAGTAATCAATGATTAAGACAATTCTTACATTGAAAATAGCAAATAGGTCTTTTGTTGGAGTTCAGTAAAACATTTTCCCTGTCTAAAGAGTCATCTTGTCCTAGACGAAAATATTGTCATGGCTTGTAAACTGTTCAATTTATTACTGTGATGAGAATTGACAAAGAAGCTTGGGGTGGGGATGAGGAGTGGGAAAGCCTCTGAAGCTTGGCAACCTGCCTTCCCTTAATCCCCTTTCCATCCTATGCATCTTGGTCCTGACTATACTTTTCATGCAATTAGAGTATCTCAGCATTTTCTAAAAAGTACACACTCAATTTTAAGTAAAAATATCACATAAGGTGTATATAGCAATATCCAGCTAAAGATTGTAGAGGGAATCATTATTATTTCTCTGATAAGCTCTCATTGAGCATGGCCTGCATTTATTTATTTGTTTTTTCCTCTTATTCATTGATATATATACATATATATAGTTTTTTCTGATTATAAAAACAATGCCAGTTTATTAGGACTTTTGGCTGCAAGAAACCTGATTCTGGCTGGCTTTAATATTAAGGACTATTTGGGGCGCCTGGGTGGCTCAGTCAGTTAGGCATCTGACTCTTGATCTCAGCTCAGATCTTGATCTCAGGGTCATGAGTTGCAGCCCTGTCTTGGGCTCTGTGCTGGGTGTGAAGCTTACTTAAAAAAAAATTCACATGGCTCAGCCCCAAGTATCTGGTGATTCTTGGATTAGGCTGCTTGGGTCAATCAGCTGGTCTTTAAAAAAAATCCAGTAGGGGCGCCTGGGTGGCGCAGTCGGTTAAGCGTCCGACTTCAGCCAGGTCACGATCTCGCGGTCCGTGAGTTCGAGCCCCGCGTCAGGCTCTGGGCTGATGGCTCGGAGCCTGGAGCCTGTTTCCGATTCTGTGTCTCCCTCTCTCTCTGCCCCTCCCCCGTTCATGCTCTGTCTCTCTCTGTCCCAAAAATAAATAAAAAACGTTGAAAAAAAAATTAAAAAAAAAAAATAAATAAAAATAAAAAAAATCCAGTATAATTAACATACATTGTTATATTAGTATCAAGTGAAGAATATAGTGATTCACCAGTTCTATATATTATTCAGTACTCATCCCAGTAAGTGTTCTCTTAATCCCCTTCACTTATTTCATTCATCCCCCTCCCCGCCCTCCCCAGCTCTCTTCTGGTAACCACCAGTTTGTCCTCTATATTTAAGTGTCTGTTTTTTTGCTTGTTTTTTTTTTTCTTTCTTTGTTTTGTTTCTTAAATTTCACATATGAGTGAATTCATAGGGTTTTTGTCTTTCTCTTTCACTTAGCATTATACCTTCTGGATCCATCTATGTTGTTGCAAATGGCAAGATTTCATTCTTCCTATGGCTGAGTAATATTCCATCACACACACACACACACACACACACACACACACACACACGCATATACACCATCTCTTCTTTCTTCATTTTTCTTTATTTGGACACTTGGGTTGCTTCTATATGTTGGCTATTGTAAATAATGCTATAGTAAACATAATAGTGGTGCATATATTTTCTCACATTAGTGTTTTCATTTTCTTTAGGTGAATACCCAATAGTGCAATTACTGGATCATATGGTAATTCCATTTTTAACTTTTTGAGGAAACCTCCTTACTGTTTTCCACAGTGGCTGCACCAGTTTGCATTCCTACCAACAGTGCACAAGGGTTCCTTTTTGTCCACATCCTTGCCAATGCTTGTTGTCTCTTCTGTTATTGATTTTAGCCATTCTGACAGGTATGAGGGCATATCTCATCATAGTTTTGATTTGCATTTCCCTGATAGTGATGTTGAGGATCTTTTTCATGTGTCTGTTGACGATTGTATGCCTTCTTTGGAAAAATGTCTGTTCATGTCTTCTGTCTACTTTTAAGTTGGATTATTTGTTTTTTTGTGTGTTCAGTTGTGTAAATTCTTTATATATTTTTGGTAGTAACCCTTTATTAGATTTGTCATTTGCAAATATCTCCTCCCATTCTGTAGGTTGTCCTTTTGTTTTATTGATTGTTTCCTTTGCTGTGCAGAAGCTTTTTATTTTGATATATTCCCAGTTGTTTACATGTGCTTTTGTTTACCTTACCTTGGGAGATGTATCTAGAAGAATGTTGCTATGGCCAATTTAAGAGGAATTACTGCCCATGCTCTCTTTTAGAATTTTGATGGCTTCCTGTCTTACATTTAGGTCTTTCATCCATTTTGAGTTTATTTTTGTGTATGGTGTAAGAAGTTTCATTCTTTTGCATGTAGCTGTCCAGTTTTCCCAGCATCATTTGTTGAAGAGACTTTTTCTCATTGCATATTCTTGCCATCTTTGTCATAGATTAATTGACCAAGTAATCGTGGGTTTATCTCTGGGCTCTCCGTTCTGTTCTGTTGATCTATGTATCTATTTTTGTGCTAGTACCATACTGTTTTGATAACTTTGTTTGCAGTCTATCTTGAAATTTGGGATTGTGCTATCTCCAGTTTTGTTCTTTTTTTTTCAAGATTGCATTGGCTATTCAGCGTCTTTTGTGGTTCCGTACAAATTTTAGGATTATTTCTTCTAGTTCTGTGAAAATATTGTTGGTGTTTGATAGGGATTGCATTAAATCCATAGACTGCTTTGGGTAGTATGAACCTTTTAACAATATTTGTTCTCCCAATCCATGAGCATGGAGTATCTTTCCATGTGTTTGTGTGGTCTTCGGTTTCTTTCATCAGTGTTTTATAGTTTTCAGAGTACGTCTTTCACCTCCCTGGCTAAGTTTATTTCTAAGTATTTTTATTATTTTTGGTGCAATTATAAATGGGATTGTTTTCCTAATTTCTCTTTCTGCTGCTTCATTGTTAGTGTATAGAAATGCAATGGATTTCTGTCTATTGATTTTGTATCCTGACATTGGCTGCTCTTGAATAGCTGGGGTGGCTACCCAAGGAACAAGAGTAAGAGTAGAAAGGAAGAGAGGAAAAGGGTAGGAAGGAGAAGAGGGGGTGTTGTGAGCATGCGTTAATGGTTTGTTATATCCTTACAACAACTTGAAAAGAGAGGGAGGCTGGAATATTTCCTAATAGGTAATCAGTAGGAAAGGGAAAATATTTTCTTTCTTTTTATTGAGATATAGTTGACATATAACCTGTAAGTTTAAGGTATACAGTGTGTAGATTTGATACACTTATATATTGCAATATGATTATCACCATAGGATTTCATAATATCATATTGTATAACATAGTCTTTAATCCATTTTGATTGGTGTAAGATACGGATCTAGTTTCATTTGTCTGCATGTGATTATAGTTTTTCTAACACCATTTGTTGAAGAGACTGTTTTCCCCGTTAAGTATTTGGGCTCTCTTGTCAAGTATTAGTTGATCCTAGGGTTGCTTGGCTGGCTCTGTCAGTAGAGCATGTGACTCTTGGTCTTGGGTCATGAGTTTTAGCCCTACATTGGGCATAGAGATTACTTTTAAAAATTTAGTTGATCATATATGTGAGGGTTTATTTCTGGACACTTGATTCTATTCTGTATTTATGCCAGTACCATACCGTTTTTTTTAAATGCTTGTTCATTTATTTTGAGAGAGAGAGAGAGTGCACAAGCTGGGGGAGGGGCAGAGAGAGAGAGGGGAGAGAGAATCCCAAGCAGTCTTTATGTTCACCGTGGAGCCCAGTGTGGGGCTCTATCCCATGAACCATGAGATCATGACCTAAGCTGCAATCAGGAGTCAGTTGCTTAACCAGCTCAGCCACCCAGGTGCCCCTGTTTTGATTACTATAACTCTGTAGTGTAGTTTGAAATCAGGAAGTGTGATACCTTCAGCTTTGTTGTTGTTTCTTAGGATTGCTCTCTTTGGGGTCTTTTATGGTTCTATACAAACTCTGTTTTTTCTACTTTTTATTAAAAATGCCATTGGAATTTTGATAGGGATTGCTTTATAAATGTCTGTTAGGTCCATTTAATCTAATGTATGTATGGTTCAAGTCCAATGTTTCCTTGTTGATTTTCTGTCTGGATGATCTGTCCATTGCTGAGAGTGGAATATTGAAGTCCCCTACTATTATTTTATTGTTTTCTCTTTCTCCCTGTAGTTCTGTTAGAATTTGATTAATATATTTAGGCGTTCTGATGTTGAATTGGTGTATGTTTATGATTGTTATATCTTCTTGATGAATTCACCTCTTTATCATTATATAATGACCTTTTTTGTCTCTTGTTACTGTTAGGCTTAAAATAGGCTTAAAGTCTATTTTGTCTGATTAAGTGTAGCCACTCCCTCTTTCTTGTAGTTTCTACTTACATGGACTATCTTTTTTCATCCGTTTGCTTTCAGCCTATGTGTGTCTTTAAATCTGGAGTATCTTGTAGGCTGCCTATAGTTGGGTCTTTTTTTTTTTTTTTTTTTTTTTAATATATTCAGCTACTATTTGCCTGTTGCCTGGTGAAGTTAGTCTACTTATATTTAGAGCATTTATTGATATGTAAAGGCTTACCATGCCATCTTATTAAGTACTTTCTGAATGTTTTGTGTTTTCATAGTTTCTTTTTTCCTATGTTTCTGCCTTCTGTTGTAAATTGGTGTTTTTCTATGGTGGTATGCTCTGTTTTTCCTTTCTTTTTCTTGTGAATCTTCTCTATGGTGTTGCTTTGTGAGTACCATGGAACTTACATAAAATATCTCTTAGATAAAGCAGTCCATTTTAAGCTTACAGCAACTTAACTTCATAGTATACAAAGCTCCACCCTTTTACTCTCTCCCTTTATATTTTTGATGTCACAATTTACCTTTTTTATATTGTGTGTTCATTAAGTTACAGTAGCTATAGTTACTTTTAATGCTTTTTCCATTTAACTTTAATGCTGTAGTTAAGTGGCTAACACACTATTCTATTGTAGAATTAGAGTTTTTAATTTTGACTGTATATTTATTTTTACTCTTATGTTGTATACTTTCATATGTTCTCATGTCACCAATTAGTATCTTTTCATTTCAGCTTGAAAAACTCTTTTTAGCATTTCTTGCAAGGCTGATGTAGTGGTGATGAACTCCCTCAGCTTTTGTTTGTCTGGGAAAGTCTTTATTTCTTCTTCATATCTGAAAGCTAACTTTCCCTGATACAGTATTTTTGGCTGGCAGTTATTTTCTTTCAACACTTTGAATATGTCATTCCACTCTTCCTGGCCTGTAGGGTTTCTGCTGAGAAATCTGCTGATAGCCAAATGGGTGTTCCTTTGCAGATTATAGTCTTTTCTTCAGACTGCTTTCAGGATTCTCTGTTTTTTGACAGTTTTATTATATTGTGTCATGGAGAAGGTCTTTTTGCACTGAGATATTAGGGTGATCTATTAGCTTTGTGAACTTGGTCATATAATTATATCCACAGGTTTGGAAAATTGGCAGCTATTATCTTTTTAAGTAAACTTTCTGACCCCTTTTCACTCTCTGTTCTTTCTCAAATCCCAATTATTCTAATATTTGTACATTTAATATCGTCCTATAGATCATGTAAGCTGTGTTCTTTTTCATTCTTTTTTCTTCGTTCATTTCTGATTGGGTTATTTTAAAGTTTAATTTTCCAGTTCGCTTATTCTGTTTTCCATTTGAGATGCTCTACTGTAGATGCTCTCTGTTGAATTTTTCATTGCATTCATTGAATTTTTGTTTGCTTCTTTTTTATGATTTCTCTCTGTAGATTTCTTATTTTGTTGAATTATCTGGGTTTTCTTACAGTTTGTTGAGTTTCCTTAAACAACTATTTTGAATTCTTTATCAGATGGTGTTAAATTCTGTGCCTTTGAGCTAGGTTATTGGAAGATTATTGTTATCTTTTGGTGATAATGTATTTCCTTGATTTTTCATGTTCCTGTAGATTTGCATTGCTGCTTTTACATTTAAAGTAGCAGACACTTCCTCAAATTTATACCATCTGCCTTCAGATGGGGTAAATTGTTTGTTGGTCCTATGATATCTGGGGTTTTCTCCACTCTTATATGGATACACCTTCCCCACATTTTTCCTTCTTCATATGGCATAATTCTTAAGCTTTTCTCTCTTCTGATTCTTACAACCCAGCAGGCTAGCCTCTCTTAATTTCTTTTGTTTTCCAGAAGGTGGCACTGTAACTCAGGTTTCTGGTTTCTTCTTTGCCCAGAGATACTAGTTTATTTTTCTGATAACACTCATTTATCAGACTTACGCTTTCCACTTCATGTGGAAGGGTATGCGAAGAGCTGATGGCAGAGTTGGGGGAGGTGTGAGTTTAGCACTCAGGGTGTTGGGGGTGCCTCATGGGTTTGGTGGGGAGATTGTCAGGTGAGATTCTCCCATAGGCTTGTGGACAGACTTTCTGCTAAAGTCCTCAGCAGTTACCAGGACCTGCATCCTTTCAATGCCCTTTGATATTCTTATTTGCCTTTTTCCTGATCTCTTCCCTCCTACTAGCCTCAGTACTCTGGGTGCTGCTAGAGAGAAATGTTTTTTTTTTTTTTTTTAGCAGCATCCCATTCAGCAAGGGTGGCTGAGCATTAACTCACCACTCTCCTTTTCCCTTTTGGAAGATAGTTCAGACTCTGCACTGTGTTGTGTTGGGGGGGGGGGGGGGAAGCACTGGCAGAGTTCCTGTTAACCCCTCCGCTACATCACCAGTGGCATACTAGCATCTCCTGTAGGGAATGCTGGATTTCCACAGATTCTTCCTCATTCACTGGGATCTGCCCAGGTCAGTACTCTTGAGGTTTTCCTCCCAACTGTGGCCGAGTGGGGTTGGTGTAAGTTCACTGGCAACCTGTGCTGAGGTCTGTCTGCCTATTACCAGATGCACATATGGGCGAGACTTCTGGATTCCTGGCATATGGTGCTGTTTCCCACAACTCCCATAAAGGCATTTTTGTTTATGGATGAATGCCTAATTCACTGTTGAAAGGGGGACAAAAAGAAGTAATGTATCAGGCTGTTACCATGCTGATGTCAACTCTGCTAAGGGAAAAATTTCAAAGTCATTTTTGTTTTCCTCCACTACTTTTTAAAATTAACAAATAACACCATGTTCTTCTTTCTTTCTTTCTTTCTTTCTTTCTTTCTTTCTATTTTTTAAAATGTTTAATTTTGAGAGAGAGACAGAGTGGGAGCAGGGGAGGGGCAGAGAGAGGGACACACAGGATCCAAAGCAGGCTCCAGGCTCTGAGCTGCAGCACAGAGCCTGACACAGGGCTCAAACACATGGGCTCGAACTCACGAACCACCAGATCATGCCCTGAGCTGAAGTTGGATGCTCAACTGACTGAGCCACCCAGGTGCCCCCCTACCATGTTCTCCTTTAAAATAAAGGCTCCTAATGAAATCTTTTCAACTGAAAATGTCTGTATGTAAGTGTAAAATGAAAGGGAAAAAAATACAGAGTCTGAGAACTCTAAAGGATTAAAAATCCCTTATATATTTTGGGGTTATTTTTACCTTGTATGGGATTATTTTTTACCATGTATAAGTTATTTTTATTGTTTATTTTGAGAGCGAGAGAGAGCACAAGCAGGAAGGGAGAGAGAGAGACAGAGAGAGAGAACCCTAGAGCCTGATATGGGGCTTGATCCCACAAATTGTGAGATCATGACCTGAACCAAAGTCAAGAGTAGAACATTTAACTGACTGAATCACCCAGGTGCCCCTGCCGTGTATAAGATTTTGAAGTGTTTTGGCATAGGTGGGGAGCTTGAGGAGTTTGTTTAAGTGGTTTGTGACAGGTAATACTAGCTATTGCGGAGAATAAGTTTTGGTTTTGCTTTGCTGTTGTTATTGTTTTTTTTTTTCCCCTTGCAATTTAACTCAGTGTATAATGTTAGATGCAGTTTCCTGGGTTAGGTACTAGAAAGGTTCTGTATACAATTTCCACACCAGAAGGCAATTCTTGGACATCAGTAAGATGTTCTACAATTCAACTCTATTCTGACTCTGTCTACCTGGAAATTGCATTAGATCCCATATGTTAAGGGCTCAGTTCTACAAGACTGTCTCTCTCCCCAGAGACCCCCTCCTATCTCTTCTTAGATGGCATTTGTAAGTTTGGGTTGTTACCTGTGCTTCTTACCAACTGGTTCCATTGACCCCCACCTTGTGTTTAATTTGCTAGAGTGGTTCAACAGAACTCAGAGAAATATTTTACTTACTGGATTATTGGTTTGTTATAAAAGTATATAACTCAGGAACAACCAGATGGAAGAGAGCATAGGGCAAGGTATGTGGCAAGGGTGTGGAACTTCCACGCTATCTGTGTGCTCTACTCTCCCTGAGTCTCCTATGTGTTCACTAGCCTGGAAGCTCCCCAGACCCCATCCTATTGACTTTTTATGGAGGTTTCATTCCACAGCTATGATTGATTAAGTTGTTAGCCATTGGTAGTTGATTCTACTTCCAGCCACTTTCCCCTTCCCAGAGGTGAGGAGGTGGGACTGAAAGGTCTAATCCTCTAATCATGGCTGGTTCTCCCAGCAACTAGCTCCCATCCTTAGGTGCTTTCCAAAAGTCACCTCATTTATATCAACCCAGTTGTGGTGGAAAGGGGCTTGTTTTGAATAAGATACCCATTTCACCTTTATGGCTCTGAAGTGTTTTCAGGAACTGAAGACAAGAACCAAATACTATAACAAAAAAACCCCCACATAGATCAATGAAAGAGCGTAGAGAGCTCAGAAATATACCCATGACTTTAGGGTCAGTTTATCTATGACAAATGAGGCAAGAATATGCAATGGAGAAAAGACAGTCTCTTCAATAAATGGTGTGGGGAAAACTGGACAGCTACTGTATGCAAAAGAGTGAAACTGGACCACTGTCTTAAACCATACACAAAAATGAACTCAAAGTGGATTAAAGACCTGTGAGACCTGAAAGCATAAAATCCCTAAAAGAAAACATAGCACTCTGTTGGACACTGACCTTAGCAACATATTTATGCATCTATCTCCTAAGGCAAGAGAAGCAAAAGCAAAAGTAAACTTTTGGGAACACACTAAAATAAAAAGTTATGCACAACAAAGGAAACCATCAATAAAACAGAAAGACAGTCTACTGAATGTGAGATGCAAATGATATATATCTGATAACAGGTTCATATCCAAAATATATATAAGAAAAAACTTAACTCAATAAAAAAAACCAGTCCAATTAAAAAATGAATAGACATTTTTCCAAAGAAGACATACAGATGGCCAACAAGAGATACTTAGCATCACTATTCATCAGGGAAATGCATATCAAAACCGCAATAAGATCTCACCTCACACCAGTCAGAATGGCTAGGATCAAAAAGACAGGAAATAGCAAATATTGGTGAGGGTATATATAGAGAAAAGGGAATCCTTGTGCACTGTTGGTGGGAATGTAAATTGCTGTAGCCACTGTGGAAAAAATTATGGAGGTTTCCTCAAAAAATTAAAAATAGAAATACTGTATGTTTTGGTATCTGATATTAATTTGGGGATATTTTCAGTCATTAGTGTTTTAATATTCTTCTGTTACTTTCTATCTTTCTGATCCTTTCAATATTTCTGTGGGGGTATGTTACACCTTTTGTAGTATTCCCACAGTTCTTGAATTCTGAATTCTGAATTCTTGAATTCTGTTCTCATTTTCTAAAATTCTTTTTTCTGTTTTTAGCTTTCTTTTTGCTTTTTAGTTTTGCAAGTTTCCTTGGACATATCCTCAAGCTCAAGGATTCTTTGCTCAGTTATGTCTGTTTGCAAATGAGACTTACAGAGGCATTCTTCATTTCTGTTACATTGCTTTTTATCTCTGGCATTTCTTCTAATTTTTTGATTTTTATTTCTTTAAGACTCCTTTTTTTTAAACATTTTTTATTTTTAAGTAATCTGTATGCCCAACATGAGGCTTAAACTCACAACCCCAAAATCACAAGTCACATGCTCTACATTGAGCCAGCCAAGTGTCCCCTGAAGACTTTTTTAAGAGAACTTTTTGTTTAAAGCAGAATTTTTAAATTATTTTTTAATTTTGATTCAGTATAGCTAGCATACGGTGTTATACTAGTTTTAATTAGTGTATTAGTTATATTATGTGTACAACATAGTGATTCAACAATTCTATACATCATTACTCAGAGCTCATCATCATAAATGTTATCTGAATCCCTTTCACTTGTTTCACCCACGCTCTCACCCATCTCTCCTCTGATATGCTTTATTTTGTCTTGTCTTGTTTTGTTTATTTTATTTTATTTATCAAATAGGCTTCATGCTCAGCACAGAGCCCAATGCAGGGCTTGAACTTACAACCCTGAGATCAAGACCTGAGCTGAGATCAAGAATAGGACACTTAACTGACTGAGCCACCCGGATGCCCCTGATATACTTTATTTTAAATGAGTAGCCTCTTAAAGTTATTTTTTTCAACAAGAACATTTTTACTTCAAGCATATTTTAGAATACATGGCTCTAAAAGATATATATATAAAACATTCCATCCAAGAAAAATAGAATAACATTTTCTTCATGTACACACACAGAAGAATCCTCTGGTTAAATAACATAAAAAGAGACATAACAAACATTACAATTTTAAGAAGACTAAAATCATACCAAGTATATTTTCCAACCACAGTGGTACAAACTAAAGATTAATAATGAAACAAAGCTGAAAAATCTACAATGTATTTCTTCTTTTTTTTTAATGTTTATTTTTGAGAGAGAGAGAGAGACAGAGAGAAAGACAGAATGTGAGTGGGGGAGGGGAAGAGAGGGAGGGAGAAACAGAATCTGAAGTAGGCTCCAGGCTCTGAGCTGTCAGCAGAGTTGGACGTGGGGCTTGAACCCACAAACTGCGAGATCATGACCTGAGCCAAAGTCAGATGCTTAATCGACTGAGCCACCTAAGCAACCCCCCAAAATCTACAATGTAAATACTAAATTTTAGTATGTAAATATTAACACACTACTGCACAAGCAATTGGCCCAACAAGAAATTAAATGGCAAATCAAAATATGTCTCGAAACAAAAGGAAAAAAAACACAGCCTTCCAAAACCTGTAGGATGCAGCAAAAGCAGATGAGTGAATTTTATGCTATAAATGCTCATATTAGGAAAAAAATTTGAAATAAACAACATTACACCACAAGGAACTAGAAAAAAGAAACTTAGCTGAAATTTAGTAGAGGAAGGAAATAATAAAGAAAAATCAGGAATAAATAAGAGGCCAGAATAAATAATAACATCGAAAGTAATGACCACTTTTTCCAAAAAATGAACAAAGTTGGCAATTTTCTTAACTACATTAGCTAAGAAAAAAGAGGACTCAAAAACCAAAATGAGAAATGGAAGAGAAAACAATACAACAGATAACCACAGAAATCAATAGTGTGATAACAGATTACTATAAACAATTATAAACTAAAAAATCAGATAACTTAGAAGAAAAAACTCCAGATAATTCCTAAAAAATGTGGAAGTTACGAAGATTGAATCATGAATCTTGAATCCAAGAGGTGGGAAATCTTAGACCAATAACAAAAATGGAGGTTGAATTAGGAATAAAAAAATCTCCCAGCACTGAAAAGCTCAAGACCACCTGGTTTCATTGGTGAAATCTACCAATCATTAAAAAAAATAATTAATGGAAATCTTTATCAAAATCTTATGAATAATGGAATAGAGGGAACACTACCCTGCACCAAAGCAATATAAAAACAATACAAGAACAAAAAAGTCTGGTTTGTCCAATATAAGTATTGCTACTAGGACTGGATTTTCTATTCTTTTGACACCCATTTGCATGATAGGTGTTTCTCCACCCCCATACTTTTAATCTGCAGGTGGCTTTAGGTCTAAAATGAGTCTCTGGCAGGTTTAAAGCAAAATTGACCAGAAATGTTTTTGTGCTAGTTTCAGCCTCTTGATTACCATTGTTCTGGACTGGTCCTCATGGTTCTTATTGTGACTGCCAGCAGGACACTTTGAAAAACAACAGGTTTTATTATTCATGGGTCCTGGGGGGTATACAACACACCTGGGGTCACACAGTGAGGTCATGGGTAGAGAAAGAAAAGAGTGTGGGCTTGGGGTTCTGCTGTTTTTGGGGTCCATGGGTAGGGGCCTGGGGTTTCACAGGTTCATTCTTTATTGGTGAATTTAAAACATAAGAGTGGGAATTTAAAGCACAGGGAATGGTCAGTTATCTAAATCAACCAAGATCTCTAAAGCAAAAGAGCCTTGTGTGGGAGGTGGTAGCCTGGCTCTTTATCTAGTCATTTGACTGCCAGTGTGTTTTTCTGAGATAGCTGTCTTTGAAGTGGAATTGAAGTCAGGCACTTGCATTACAAAATAGAAAGAAATGATTGTCAGGGCTTACATTGTAGGAAGATGACAGAGATTTCCCACATACTCTTCACCCCTTTATATGCGTAGCCTCTCCCATTATTATGTCACTCACCAGAACAGTAAACATTTTGTTTTTTAAGTTTGTTTGTTTGTTTGTTTATGTAGAGAGAAAGCGTGAGCGTGGGTAGGGGCAGAGAGAGAGAGAGGAGAGGGAGGAAGCCAAGCATGTTCCACACGTTGTCAGTGAGGGGCTGGATCTTACCAACCGGGAGATCATCACCTGAGTCAAAATTAAGAGGTGCTTAACTGACTGGGCCCCCCAGGTGCCCCAGAATGGTACATTTTTTAACCAAGGATAAACCTACCTTGACATATCATCACCCAAGGTCCATAGTTTACCTTAGGATTCTCTGTTGGTGTTGTATATTCTACAGGTTTAGACAAATGTGTAATGATAACTGTCCATCATTATAGCGATATACAGAGTATTTTCTCTCCCTAAAAATCCTCTCAGCTGTCTGCCATTTCTTTTTGATTCTTTCTGGGAGTTTCTATCTCTGTCTTTACAGTGCCTATCTGTTCTTTCATGTTGTCTGCTTTTTCCCTTAGAGGCCTTATAGATATTAATTATACTTGTTTTATTTTTTTATTTAAAAATTTTTGTATATAATTTATTGTCAAATAATCATACTTGTTTTAAATTACTGGTCTGATTATTCCAACAACTCTGCCATAGCTGAGTCTGGTTCTGATGCCTTATTTGTGTTTTCAAACTATGTGTTTTGTCTTTTAGTATGTCTTACAATTTTTTGTTGAAAGCTGGACATGATGTACTAGGTAAAGGAAACTCTGATAAGTAAGTTTTTAGTGGTGAGGTTTGAGGGAGGTGAAGCGATTTATAGTCCTGTGAGTGACTCTCAGTCCTTTAGGGAGCCTTTGCTATGGGGCTGTGAACTTCAAAAGTGCTTCTCAGTCCTCCCCCAACACTCTTTAAGTTGGATAGATGGTTAGAATGGGCTGGAGCTGGGTATGTTCCCTACCCCAGTTTGGTTAAGTTCTGATAAAACCCCAATAGATTAGGCTCTGGTAAAATAGTTTCTCTTGGGGGCAGGCCTTGTTAAGAACAGAATGTTCTATTATGTTTCAAAATGATTCCTTTTCTTCTTGTTTTGCTGGAAGTCTGATATTTATTACAGGAACTTGATTGAGCTCCCAGAGGTGAGATCCACAGTGTGGAGATCTCTTTATGACTTTATTCCTCATCCTGATGTCACTGTGTTATAATAAGATAGCCTTGTTAAACTAGTAAGCTCTGGGTTTTGAGACAATGTCATACCAAGTAGTTTTATTAAAATTAAACCGAAGCAGAGATATATTTGGCTGATACAAGGAAATTTATTATAGCTGTGGTTTCTGTTTTTATGTTTCTGTCTTCAGTACTTGGACCATGAGACTGTTTCAGCCACATTCATCGACAGCAGTGGACAGTTTGTTTCCTCCCAGATGACAAGAATTAGCCGGAATCCTTACTGTGGCTATGAGCATCAGACTCTGTCCAGCCGGGAGCGCACGGAGGAGGACTCCCTGCTGGCTGCCTTACAGTGGCAGGTGCCTGATGTGGGTCCAGTCCCCTTTGTGAAGAGCACTGACCCTTCTTCCAGCTACTTTGTTATCTTGAACTCCGCAGCCTTCTTCAAGGTGGGAAGCCAGCTAGAAGTGCTGGTTCATGTGCAGGATTTTCAAAGAAAGCCCAAGAAGTATGGTGGAGACTACCTGCAGGCCAGGATCCACTCCC
The DNA here is from genome assembly GCF_046562875.1 of Panthera onca. NCBI lineage: Eukaryota > Metazoa > Chordata > Mammalia > Carnivora > Felidae > Panthera > Panthera onca. The sequence continues at coordinate 49,394,423 of NC_138347.1, forward strand.
CTAAGCTGCAGGCAGGGGCTGTGGGCAGAGTGGTAGACTACCAGAATGGGTTTTACAAGGTCTTCTTTACTCTGCTCTGGCCAGGCAAAGTTAAAGTGTCCGTATCTCTGGTCCACCCCACTGAGGGGATCAGAGTTCTTCAGCGCCTGCAGGAAGAGAAACCACACAGAGTCTATTTCAAGAGTCTGTTCCGTTCAGGAAGAATTTCTGAAACCACTGAGTGCAATGTGTGTCTTCCTGGGAGTCTTCCCCTGTGTAACTTTACAGATGTCTACACTGGAGAACCCTGGTTCTGCTTCAAACCAAAGAAGCTCCCTTGCAGTAGCAGAATTAACCATTTCAAAGGTGGATACCTGAAGGGCCTCCTAACTGCTGCAGAGACCGCTTTCTTCCAGAGGTATGTGTTTCTTGTTCCAGGGGATAATTTTAAGGTCTTTTTCCACTGTTTTTGTCTCAATTAGGTGACATCATCCCATTTAGAAGACTTTCTTGTTTTGGTTATTTGCTTCATATAACTTTCTGAAGTTGGCTCTATTTGGGAGAAGTAGCGAATAGGAAAATAAATAAATATTTATATTTTGTGAATAGTTTTTATTTTTATTTATTTATTTTAAAGTATTTTTAGATTTTTAAAAATGTTTAAGGGATCTGTACACCCAACGTGGGGCTCAAACCCACAACCCCAAGATCCAGAGTTGCATGCTCCAGTGACTGAGCCAGCCAGTGCCCCCTCGTGAATAGTTTTTAGAAAGTGAAGCTTAGAGCTTCTTCTAGTTCAAATTAAAGACCTTTTACCCTCAGATTTATGTTTTACTTCAGAACTACATAGCACATGGATAACTATATAAGAAAGATCACTTATTCACAGAACAGATGAAAAACATCGCCCAAGAACAGGGTGACAAGAGGTCTTGTAGTCAGGACACTGTTTTATCTTCATGTCTAATAAGCTAAAAAAATTTCAGGAGCACCTAGGTGGCTCAGTCAGTTAAGCAGCCTACTTTTGGTTTCATCTCAGGTCATGATCTCACGGTTTGTGAGATTGAGCCCTGCTTTGGGCTCTGTGCTTACGGTGCAGAGCCTCCTTGGGATTCTCTCTTTCCTGTCTCTCTCCTGCTTGGGTTTTCTCTCTCTCTCTCTCAAAATAAATAAATAAACTTTAAAAACATTTTTAAGTGACATATTATCAGTTGTTAAAATCATATACTGATAGGAAAAGGACTATGAATATGACAACATTGCTGGGTTGACTTAACGATAAACATGGGAAACCAGGAATATCACAGCAAACTATGTTTTTTAAATTAACAGTTAGGGAAATTTTTGCATTATTGTGTACAAATTTCTCTTGTGGAACATAAGTGTAAAACTTTTTCAGCATAATGATCAATATGCGGAATAATGTGTAGAGTGGAATGTATGGGATCAGTATGGATTAAATGTTTTCTTCAACATTTCGTACAGTTCTGAAGTAAAATAGCATGCCTAAGGAAAAAAATTATAAAAGCCATATGGCCAAAAAGTCCAATTACTTGACAGAATGTAAAAATACCTTTTATTTTTTTATTGAAATAAATACTTAAAAATACTCCTTGGTGGAGAGGTAGTTTTGTTGAGTACCTCTGGGCAACCGTAAAAATTTTGTTTTATGCCCACTTCTTACTCAGTGAGGGAAATGTTCCTACTATAACATATGTAGGAGCTTCTCAAACAAAGCTCTGATTTTTCATTTCTGGAGTCTGCTTTTGGTCGTATCAGTTTTAAATACATGTTTGCTGGACTGATGCCATGCTTTTAGAGGGATGCTCTTAGATGCCAGCAGAGGGAGCACTATTCAATGTATTTACTGTACTGTTCTTCAGAAAACTGTCTAGTTTGTCGTGTGGCTGAGTATACAAGGACTTTAGCTTTAGTTTTAATCCTGGGTTCAATTTCAGACACGTTATTTATCAATGACGGTGAGCAGATGATTTCAGGTCTGTGTACTTTTTGCCTATGTGTGAAGACTGCTCAGTTCCTCCCCTTTAAGGTTGTGTTGCCAGTCTCCTTAGTGGCTTAGCAAAAAAGAGGAAGCACAGCTTATAACTTACTGAAATTCCATGTGGAAAAAAGTGGGAGAAAAATTAGAGAGTAAGTGTAAAATTTAAGAATATTCCTGACACTAAATCCTACCATTAAAACCAGAAAACACCTGTGAATCGTGAAGGATGAAATAATTATGTCTCTGTCCTTACTTGCACATCCTGGATGAGGCTGACTGATGGCACTTTGTAGTAGAATCATTAAGAAATTATACTTACCTAGAAGTTTGCTGATAAGATGTTGCTTGAGGTAACATTTTTGGGAATCAAACATCTGATAGTTCTGCTACTGATTTTTTTTCTTGCATTGTTTATTAGAATTCTAAAATTTTACATCAGCTAACTAAAAAGAAGAAGATTGAAATTGATTTTTTGAGATGTCCTTGGGTATGCTGTTTTGAGCTCATGGCCTGAATATGTTAAGCTGATACCCATTTTTACCTTTTTTCCTTGGTGGCTCATAGCATTGCTTAATTCAGAAAGGATTAAGCTTAGCTTTGGTCTTTGGTTCTCTAAATAACAGTTGGACAATTAAGGTGATCTAATCTTTGTTCTTTACTCCTAAAAAATGTTGGTTTTAGAAAGAACAACAGTACTTTGCTTAAAAGATTCTATTAATATAAAGGAAGGCTTTTTGAAAGAATGAGGTTCTCACATGAAAAGCTTCCCATATATTTTAGCATCATTTCATATTTTCTTCTTTCTAACTTTGTGCTTAAAAAAACTTTCAAATCATTAGAAACACGGCAAGAATAATAAAAATGAGCATCCATATAGCTTTAACTTAGATTCACCATTGTTAATGTTTTGCCACATTTGCTTTCTCTCTCTTTCTCTTTGTATGTGTGTTTATATATATGTCTGTTGATGTATAATTATCCCCCTTCCCAGAGCATTTGAGAGTAAGTTGCAGACAACATGGTGTTGCACCTCATGGGTATGCATCTCCTGGCACATGAGCTTTCTCCAACATATAACTGTAACATATTTATCACACTTGGGGCATTTATCATTAATACAATACTATTATTTAATATACAGTCCATACTCAAGTTTCTCTGATTGTCCCAATAATGTCCTTTATACCTGTCATTTTTATTTTAACTAATCTAACCTGTGATTACTTACAATGTGTTTAGTTATCCTTTCTTTTAAATTTTGTTTATTTATTTTGGGAGAGACAGAGAGAGAACACAAACAGGAGAGGGACAGAGAGAGAGGGGGACAGAGGATCTGAAGGGGGCTCTGTGCTGACAGCAGCTCTGTGCTGACAGCCCATGCAGGGCTCGAACTCACAAAATGTGAGATTGTGCCCTGAGCCAAAGTTAGACGCTTAACCAACTGACTGAGCTACTCGGGCACCCTCAGTTATCTCTTTAATCTTTAATTTGGATGAGGTTTCTAGCTTGTTTTTTTGTTTGTTTGTTTGTTTGATTTTTTGTTTATTTATTTTGAGAGAGACAGAGACAGCGTGAGCAGGGGAGGGGCAGAGAGAGAGGGAAAGAGAGAGAATCCCAAGCAGGCTCCACCCTGCTATTGCAGAGCCAGATGTGGGTCTCAAATTCATGAAGAGATCATGACCTGAGCCAAAACCAAGAGTCGGACACTCAACTGACCGAGCCACCCAGGTGCCTCCTCTAGCATGTTTTTCACAACATTAAGGTTTTGATGTCACTGCTTTGTAGATGTCCCTTAATTTGGATTTGCTGCTTTATTGTTTCTACATGACCAGACTGAGGTTAAACATTTTTACAGGAAAATTACAAAGGGCAAATTTTCTTTTTTTCCTTATCTTAAAGCTCTCCCATGAAAGCAGTTTATTTGTGCTGTTTTAAAAGTCATGTTCTCTCCTAAATGTAACTTATTTAAACTATTTTCTAAACATACAGTTGACCCTTAAAAGTCTCAGGATTTAGAGGTGCCAACCACCTGCACAGTCAAAAATCTGCTATAACTTTTGACTTCCCAAAGACTTTGCTAATATTCTACCATTGACCAGAACCTTTACTGATAAGAACAGTTGATTACCACATATTTTGTACGCTGTATGTATTACATATACTGTATTCTTATAGTAAAGTAGGCTAGAGAAAAGAAAATGTTAAGAAAATCATTAGGAACAGAAAATACATTTACAGGACTGTACTGCATTTATTGAAAAAATCCATGCATAAGTGGAGCTGCACAGTTCAAAGCCATGTTGTTCACACAAAAGACCTTGAATAGCCAAAGTAATATTGAAGAAGAAAACCAAAGCAGGAGGCATCACAATCCCAGACTTTAGCCTCTACTACAAAGCTGTAATCATCAAGACGGTATGGTATTGGCACAAAAACAGACACATAGAACCAATGGAATAAAATAGAGATTCCAGAATTGGACCCACAAATGTATGGCAAACTAATCTTTGACAAAGCAGGAAAGAATATCCAAAGCAGGAAAGAATGGAAAAAAGATAGTCTCTTTAACAAATGGTGCTGGGAGAACTGGACAGCAACATGCAGAAGAATTAAACTAGACCATTTTCTTACACCATTCACAAAGATAAACTCAAAATGGATGAAGGACCTGAATGTGAGACAGGAAACTATCAAAACCCTAGAGGAGAAAGCAGGAAAAAACCTCTCTGACCTCAGCCATAGCAATTTCTTACTTGACACATCTCCAAAGGCAAGGGAATTAAAAGCAAAAATGAACTACTGGGTTCTTGTGAAGATAAAAAGCCTCTGCACTGCAAAGGAAACAATCAGCAAAACTAAAAGGCAACCGACGGAATGGGAAAAGATATTTGCAAATGACATATTGGACAAAGGGCTAGTATCCAAAATCTATAAAGAACTCAGCAAACTCTCCACCTGAAAAACAAATAATCCAGTGAAGAAATGGGCAGAAGACATGAATAGACACTTTCTAAAGAAGACATCCAGATGACCAACAGGCACATGAAATGAAAAGATGCTCAACGTCACTCCTTATCAGGGAAATACAAATCAAAACCACACTGAGATACCACCTCATGCCAGTCAGAGTGGCTAAAATGAACAAATCAGGAGACTATAGATGCTGGCGAGGATGTGGAGAAAAGGGAACCCTCTTGCACTGTTGATGGGAATGCAAACTGGTGCAGCCATTCTGGAAAACAGTGTGGAGGTTCCTCAAAAAATTAAAAATAGATCTACCCTATAACCCAGCAACAGCACTGCTAGGAATTTACCCAAGGGATACAGGAGTACTGATGCTTAGGGACACTTGTACCCCAATGTTTATAGCAGCACTTTCAACAATAGCCAAATTATGGAAAGAGCCTAAATGTCCATCAACTGACAAATGGATAAAGAAGATGTGGTTTATATATACAATGGAATATTACTTGGCAATAAGAAAGAATGAAATAAATTATGTGTGTGAGTGTGTGTGTGTGTGTGTGTGTGTAATAAAGATTGAATGTTAGTTGAAGAAAAAAATAAAGAAATAATGGCTGCAAACTTCCAAAATGTTTGAAAAAAAGAAATGATCCTCTTGTAGGCAGCAAAAAAACCCAAAAACTAAAAACCAAAACATGTTGTTCAAGGTCAGCTGCACTGCCTTCCTTGTTTCTTGCCTCCCCATTAGAATGTCATTTCCCTGAAGGAGGAGATGCTGTGTGTCTTGTTTATTGTTACATCCCTGACATCTAGGACAGTGCCGGGCCCATAGTAGAATCTTAAAAATTATATTTTTATTTTATTAAAAAATTTTAATTCCAGTGTGGTTAACATACAGTGTTATATTAGTGTCATGTGTATAATATTGATTGTGATTCAACAGTTCCATATATTACTCAGTGCTAATCAATAGAAGTGTACTCTTTAATCTTCTTTACCTATTTCACTCATCTCCCTGCCCACCTTCCCTCTGGTGACCATCAGTTCTCCATAGTTTTTTGTACTATCTGTTTTTTGGTCTCTCTCTTTTTTTTCCTTTGTTCATTTAGAAGCTTAAGAATTATTTAAGAACATATCTCTTTTGAACTGATTTTTGATAAAACAAAATATTGTGATTCAAGTTCACATATCAAGAATTTGGAAAGTTAGCATTTTATTTTTTTGTCTGTTTTTGGCCTAAGTGTAAGAGGTAATTGTTGTGACCCAGTTTCTGGCATAGTTATACCAAATTTCCAGTGGTTTTTCCCTGGACTCCACACTCTCCCACTTTTTCACACAGCCCTCCATCTAATATTGTCCAAGCATGGACTCTAGCCCAGGGCCTGTACTAAGTGCTGGAGACAAAAGGTGAGTGAAACACAATCTGTGTCACTGAGGAGTATGTTTTAGAAAGAGACACTACAGGGCCATACCAATGGTGAACAAAGTCCTGAAAGAGCACATATCTGGAGACAAGTGTCTCTAGTAGGACTCATCTCTGTTCTGGGCAAGGCCTAAGGAATCTGACCTGTGATTTAATGCTACATAGATTTATAATCTGAAAATTAGATAGTGACAGAATGGACATTCTCATCAGTGTGACCCATTTTCCGAGTCCAAGGGGAATAAAGAATTTCAACCAGAATTTGTCATTTTAGAGATTATACTCTCAGGGCTATGTGGTGAAAAATTAAAAACCTATTTAATTTCTATTCACTTTATATATCCACATAACCTGCTTATTTTAAGAGACCCAGTTTATTAATTGATTGTGTTGAGTAGCATTTATAAGAATATTTCATCTTAAGGTTCTGTGAAGTCCTGTTATTTTAATTTGCAAATGAAGATACATATTAGAAAGTAAATGTTCTCAAATCTAAACTTGTATTCTTCTTATTCCTTTTAAAGTGGTGTCAATATCAAAATGCCAATCAACTCCAGCGGACCTGATTGGGTGACTGTGATTCCCAGGAGAATAAAAGGTAAAAAGAATGAGCTTGATGATTTGTTGTTTTTCTTGCTAAATGGGTTGAGGCTCTGTGGTTTCACTAATGTCATAAAAACTTCTTTTCTCCTTTTAATATGCCATGGTTACTTCTGGGCACAATTGAAAATACTAAAAGAGCTTTTTAATTAAAATAAATCAGACCTTATGTGCATAATCTTGGGCTTTGCTATTTATACTCCTGTGAAAGTTGTCTTCTTCCCCTTCCCCTCTCTGGTTGGCTGCTCAAGAGACTTCGGTGCTATACTGTCCCGTATGGTAGCTACTAGCCACACATGGCTATTTAAATTTAAATTAATTAAAATTAACTAAAAATTAAAATTTAATTCTTTTTTTTTAAACAAAATTTTTAATGTTTATTTATTTCTAAGAGAGAGAGAGAGAGAGCCAGAGCACAAGCAGGGGAAGGGCAGAGAGAGAGGGAGACACAGAATCCGAAGCAGGCTCCAGGCTCTGAGCTGTCAGTACAGACCCCAATGCGGGGCTCGAACCCACAAACTGTGAGATCATGACCTCAGCCAAAGTCGGACACTTAACTGACTGAGCCACCCAGCCTCCCCTAAAATTTAATTCTTAAGTCACACATCCTCGGGAGCCATGTGTGGCTGGTGGCTACCATGTTGGGCAGCATTTTATATGGAATGTAGTGTATCCATCATTGCAGAAATTCTGTCGGATATCACTACTCTAGAGTTATCCAAGAAACGTGTATGAAATCGGCAAGGAAATTTTTAAAATCAAAAGCATTATGTTACTGAACTCTGGTTTTCTCTAAGTGTGATCTCTGCATTAGCAGAATCAGCTAGAATTGCAGATTCTTAGGTCTTACCTCAGGCTACTGAATCAGAAACTCGGGCGTGGGGCCTAGCAATCTGGGTTTTAGCAAACCTTCTAGGTGATTTTGATCCATTGGCATTGGGTATTGTTAAAAGTAAAACAATGAAGAGTAAATGTAAGTGTTCTGTTTTAGCCACGGTGACTTTTAGAAAGAAAGGGTGAATATTATTAAGGAAACTTATGCAGATGGCAAGGCCCTTTTAGCTGTTGAAAGCATATATGACAGTATATATGGTAGATATTGCACAGATACTGGCAAACATTATTGCCATAGGGCCTAGACATGTAATACATGTGAATCGAGCCAGGGTGGGTATTAGTCATAGGCATGCCTTGTGTGAATGGTGGGGGAAGAACCTAAGTGCAGGCACAGCCTGTCTACAGCTCTTGCTGCTTTGTTGTGCAGAAATGTGCTCAGATGTATATGGTTTCTTTTTTTTCCATGAACAAAAATCCGAAGTCTTAATCCTTAATCTTTAAATGTAATATCTCCAGATTTCAAAACATTGGCATCCAGTTGCAAACATTTAAAATATTGTGTGGGCTAAATAAAATTATTGTCTGTGGCCCAGATACAGCCAGGATACTGCCAGTCTATATATCTCTGGTCTCCACTATCATGTGCCACAAGAAATCTCAGTCTTTTCTTAATGAAAGCTGTATTTTATTTACTTGAAGCCAGTGAGTTACTAATTTTAAAAGATTCATATATGAAACATCATTAACAGAAATACTTTTATTTGCCTTTATTTGCCTGGGCCTCAACCTCCGTGTCTATTCCCCCTAGTCCTGCACTCCTCATACTCTATCCTTCTCTGCCCCAGCCCCAGTCTTCTGGCGTGGCTGCCTTATCCCTGGGTGTCTAGTGGGATGGTCAGCGGGTGGAGTTTTGGATGGTTTACCTGCACCTGACAGATCTCGATGTTCAGCCAGTAAGTGTTTGTGGGTTTGTGATGTACTGTTCTGTTTAGAGAGAAGACAGATTTTGGAACTAGTGAGACTTTTGATGGATTTTTAGAAGAAGAAAGGAACCGTGAATCAATAGGAGAATAGCTTGGCTTTGAGAAGACCGCCTCAGAGCAGGTACATTACTGGAAGGAAAAGAGAAGGGCAATTGCTTTACATAACATCAAAGACACCCAGCCTTGGAGGACTTCACTGCAGTTCACTCTCGTGACCAGCAGGGCGCACTCAAAGACCCTAAACCAAGGGCTCACATGCCTCCCACCTTCCCTATGTTCCTCCCTTCATTGCTTTCTTTCTCTTTTTTAATATATATATTTTTTGTTTTTGGAATATTTTAGACTTAAAATAAGTTACAAAAATAGTATAAAGTTCCTGTATAGCCTACACCCAGCTTCCCCTTATGCTAACATCTTATATAACCACAGAATACTTCCAAAACTAAGGTTTTAACATCAGTACAGTATCATTAACTAAGCTGTAGAGTTTACTTGGATTTCATGAGTTTTTCCACCAATGTCCTTTTTCTGTTTTAGAATCCCATGCAGAATCCCAGGTTGCATTTAGTCACCATGTTTCTTTAGTCTTCCTTCTGTGACATTATCTTGACCTTTACACTTTGAAGAACTTTGGTCAGATATTTTTTAGAATGTTTCTAAATTTGGATTTTTAAATGTTTTCTAATGATTCGAATGAGAGTATGCATTTTTGGAAGAATAGCACAGAAATGATGTTGTGTCCTTTTAAGGGAGTACATGATGTCAATATGTTCTGTTAACAATGTTAAATTTGATCACCTGGTTAAAGTGGTGTCTGTCAGGGTTCTCTTCTCTGTATCCTGGGGAGATACTTTGAGACTGTGGTAGGCTGAATAACGGCCCCCAAAGATATCCAGATCTTAATCCCTCAAATTTGTGAACGTTGCTATATATGGATGGCAAAGGAAATTTTGCATGTGTGATTAAGCTAAGGGTCTAGAGATGGGGAGAGATTATCCGGATAATCTGAGTGGGCCCTAAACGCAATCACAAGTGTCCTTTTAAGAGGGAGGAAGAGGGAGATTTCATACAAAAGCAGAAGGCAATGTGACAGTGGAAGTAGAGAGAAATTTGAAGATGCCATGCTGCTGGCTTAACAAATGGAGAAAGAGGCCATGAGCCAAAGAATACAGGTGTGGAAGAGGAAAGGGAACAGATTCTTCCTTAGCTCCTCCAGAGAGAGCATGGCCTTGATACCTTGGATTTGGTATCGGTGATACTGATTTTGGATTTCTGGCCTCCCTCCAAAACTGTAAGAGAATAAATTTGTGTTGTTTTAAGCCACTGAATATGTGGTAATCTGTTATAGTAGCCACAGGAAACTAATACAAAGACATCCTGGATGTCTCTGTATTCCATCAGGATGTAAACATCCTATTTCTGCTTATACTTTCACCCACTAATTTTAGCATTCATTAATAGATCTTGTCAGCAGCAATTATTTGGGTGGTATTTAATGGTGACTTTCTAATCTCTCATTTCTAAGACATTTATTAATTGGAATTTTTCTGTAAGGAAGAGTTGTCCCTTCTTTCCCATTTATTTAATTATGTCCATATAGACTCATGGCTCATGATTATTTATCTCATTTTTTGGATTATTACCAAATTCAACTGTTATTTATTTTGTTGCTCTAATTGCTTCAATTTTGGCAATTGGGAACTTTTTCAATTTGGCTCCTATGCCCCTTTGACATGCTAATGTATATATGTACCTATGATACGTATATATGTGTGTATATATGTGTGTGTATGTATACATATATGTGAATATATATGTGTGTGTGTGTATATGTGTGTGTGTATATGTGTGTGTGTGTGTGTGTATACACATTTTTTTCCTTAAGCACTTCCTTACTCTCTGACATGTTTCACACCCATTTGTGTGTTATTTGACCTAGACTTGGAAGGGTTCATAGTCTTTCCACTTTTATTATTTTACTTATGAATCCTATATTTTGAAGGGTTTTATTTCCCTATCAACATTTAAAAAAAGTATTAGTTAATTGATTTTCCTGCAAGTTAAACTTATTCTAAAATGCATATTTAGTCTGCTGAACTGTTTGAGATTACCTGTCTTCCCCCATGCATGGGTATAATTCCAGTCAAAAGCAAAGAAACATAGCTTTTAATTAGATGAAAATAGCTCATCAGGGATAAGTATCTGGTTTCTGACAGGCTTTCCCAGTGTCAGAATTGCTGCTGAATTTTTATTAGCACCTGTACTGTGGTCCCTAGATCATCATAGCCTGATAGAAGCCTTGATGGCTTCTAACCTCATCAACAACTAAACTAGAGTTCATATTTTGGGGGGAAGCTTACTGAGAGTTTGGGATAAAACTAGATTTAATAGCAACAGAATAAGCATTAACATCTTTGTAGCCTTTTGCTGTTTTCTTTATCTTTTTAAAAAATTAATTAATTCATTATATTTTAGAGAGAAAGAGAGCCAGTGGGAGAGAGGGCCAGAAGGAGAGAGAGGGAGAGAGAGAGAATCCCAAGCAGGCTCCACACTCAGCACAGAGACCGTTGCAGGACCCAGGCTCAAGCCTACAACCCTGGGACTGTGACCAAAGCTGAAATCAAAAGTTGGACACTCAACTGACTGAGCCACCTAGGCGCCCCTTTTCTTTATCTTTTGAGGTGTATCTTATGTACATATAGCACGTGGATTGCAAATATATAGCACAATGGAATTTTACATGTGTATCTGTAACTGTGGTAGGCTAAATTCTAAGATGACTCCCACTGATCCATGCCTTTATATAATTCTTTTTCTCTTGAGTGTGGGAAGGACCTGTAAATGTGATAGTATATCACTTCCATGACTTTAAAAAAAGAGATACTATCCTGGGCAGACCTGACTTAATTGGATAAGCCCTCAATAGGGACCGAGTTCTTCTTGAAGAGATTCAAAGTGTGAGAAGGCTTCCATGTGAGCGGGATTCTTTGTTGCTGGCTCTAAAGATGGAGGAGGCCATGTGGCAAGAAATGTAGACAGTTTCTAGGAGCTGAAGGGCATTCCCTGGCTGACAGTGACCAAGGAAACAAGAAACTCAGTATTATAACCACAAGGAACTGAATTTGGCCAGTAATTGAATGGGGTTGGAAGCAGATTTCTCTTGTCTACAGAAAGGAACACAGTCCTGCTGTCAACCTGATTTCAACCTGCGAGACCCTTAGCAGGGAACCCAGCTATGTCATGCCCTGGACTCTTGGCAGAACTATGTGATATTAAATGTCTCTTGTTTTTAAGTCACTAAGTTTGTGGTGATTTGCCATGCACCAATAGAAAACTAATACAATTACTACCACCCATACAAAGATATAGGATGTTTAGAATATATAGAATATTTCTAGCATTCCAGTGTTGCCCTTTATGATTAAAAACTATTAATACTACTACAGTATTGAACTTTCACAACAGCCCTTCAAAATAACTAGTAATTTACCCATTTTATAGGTAATTGAAGCAAGGTCTAGAGACTGATACGTCATCATTTTGACATCTGCTCTGTGTCTGATGCTAGACTAGACTCTGAGAATACAGGAGATGAGTAAGATAAGAGTTTTAAGTGATTTCTGGGGTCTCCTCTTGGAGACGTGGAGTCAGACATAAACCAGGACCTCTGACTCGAGTCTAGCCCTTTTTCTGCTATCCCTTAATATGCTTGGGAGGTGTGGGGGAGGGTGTCTTAATGTTTGGGTTTGTCTGCAGTAGTGGAGTTCATCAACTCTCTAGTTTCTAAATGTATCCAAATGGTGGAGTGAATGATAAAATAGTGTTTTATGTTGTTCGATGAAAACCATACTAATGATTTGATGGATGAGACCTCACTCTGAGGTTGTTTAGAAAATGGAAAGGTGCTATCACAACAAAGTGGACAAAGCTACTTTTTTTTTAAAAAAGTTTTATTTATTTATTTTGAGTAGGGGGGAAGAGAGAGAGAATCCCAAGCAAGTTCCATACTGTCAGTGCAGAGCCCGAGCAGAGCTTGAACTCAGGGAACTGTGAGATCGTGACCTGAGCCAAAACCAAGAGTCGGATGCTTAACTGACTGAACCACCCAGGCACCTCTGGACAAAACTATTTTATTTTTTTATTTTTTATTTTTTTAATTTTTTTTTTATAAGAAGAATTCAGTTCTTTTTTTTTTTTTAATTTTTTTTTTTAACGTTTTATTTATATTTGAGACAGAGAGAGACAGAGCATGAACGGGGGAGGGGCAGAGAGAGAGGGAGACACAGAATCGGAAGCAGGCTCCAGGCTCTGAGCCATCAGCCCAGAGCCCGACATGGGGCTCGAACTCACGGACCGCGAGATCGTGACCTGAGCCGAAGTCGGACGCCCAACCGACTGAGCCACCCAGGCGCCCCTGGACAAAGCTATTTTAAAGACAACCACCTTCAGTTGGAAAAAATACTTGGTACAGAATACATTTTATTTGGTTAACTTAGAAAATCAAAGGGCTCATATGCTATGTAAAATCCAACTGACTGATATCATTTGGGGGTAGGAAGCTCCCCACAACTGTATCAGTAGTGAAATGTATGCCTTTGTAAACAGGATCACCTTTACCACTAGCTGGCTCTACGGCTCTCTGGGAAACTTCGGCAAGTCCCTCTGTGACGTACGGTCTTCACCTTTAAAAGACATTTGGACTAGCCATTATCTGAGGTCCTTTCAGCATTCTTTGAATCTATAGGTATTTCTACCTGTACCTGTTTAGCTTCCCTCCGAAAAATGCTTAGGTTTTAGGGGACTAAAGTATAAAGAAAAAAATTAAAGTCCCAAGGTTTTCCAGGGGGAGACTCAAGGGTGAACTCAGGCTATAATAACTGCTGTGTAGCCAGGACTTCTCATAGTCCCAGTGCTTGACAAGTTGTACCTGAACAGCTCGACACACGCTGTCCTCATTTCTCATCTCCCTGAGATGGCACCCAAGCGTTCTGGTGCTAATTGTGTTCCTTGAGGAGAGGAATTGTTTGACTCTCTTTCTTTGTCTTGTCTTGTTTTTTTTCTCATGAACTATATACTCCCCATTGGCCTGCCTTTTACTTTTCTTACTTCTACAGATAATTCTATGCTATGAAGTTAAGGGACGTGTGCACTAACATGCACTCACTCACACCTCCCACTCTTAATTCACACTGTCTCCCTCTCACCCAGCTCTTTCTAGATAGTTGAGGGAAATTTTTTTCTCTGCTCTTCCCTTGTTTTGTCCAATTTGTGGTCCAAATAGTCCTCGTTTTGGCTAATGAATGACATGGGATGACACCCTTTGGAGGAAACTATAAGCTATGAGTTTTAAAGAGAAGCCAAGACATTTTAGAGAAGCAGGGACCTTAACTTGCAGATAATTGAAGCTATCCCTTCTGATTTTGCATAAAGATCTTATCTGCCTTTGATAACCATCCACAAAAACTACTTCCTTCACCATCAGTATTTAAGAAAACTGTAAAATCTAAGCAATAACTCCGTTTTGTTTTAAAACTATTTTTGGGGCGCTTGGGTGTCTCAGTCAGTTAAGTGTCTGACTGATCTGATGGTTTGTGAGTTTGAGGCCCGCATCAGGCTCTGCGCTGACGATGAGGAGCCTGCTTGGGATTGTCTCCCTCTCTCTCTGCCCTTCTCCTGCTTTCTTTCTCTCTCCCCTTCTCTCAAATAAATTAAAAAAACCTACAAAACTATTTTTATTCCACATGTATAGTTCATTAGGGGTTATATTATTGATTTAAGAGACTTTCATATCTTATGTGAAAATGCATTCCAAGTTCCAAGAAATGCGGTCTTTTTAAAGAACTTCAGACTGCTTAAAGTCTTAATAAAGTAAGAAGTGTTTTTGTCTCTGCTGACCATAAGAGGGCAATGTAGGTACATGCATTACACTTTAAAAATCTGCTCTGTTATCTAGTGCTGCATGTGTGAAGAATTAATGTCAGTTCAGTAATTGATTTGCTTTGCTTGACTTAACTCTGGTAGTAAATAAAATTAACATTTGAATGGAAATGGTAATTGTTTCCTGTGTGATATACACTTTCTTTTATAACATGTATTTGGCACAGAATAGCCAAATCTCCTGAATTAACCATGGTAAAAAGTGTAACTTCAAAATCACTTTTAATTCCCCTTCTAGTAGATGTTTTCTTTGGGCCCCAGGTGTCTGCTCTGGAGCTCCCTGTCTGTATAACCTTGGCATGATGATATAATGAGGAAGCTTTGGGCAAGATGTGGTAACATAGTAAAGTCGTACTTGGTAATATGTGGAGAAACTGTTTATGAATAAGCCAAATAAATATTTACACCCCCCCCCCTTTTCTTTTCTTTGACAATAACATTTTCCAAGTAAAGCTTTTAAAAATGCTGTTTACTTTTCCGCTTAGGCCCTGAACCTTCAAAGAATTAGCAGATGGCTGAATTAAAAGGTTAAATATGCACTATCTGTCAAATAGGGCATCTTCTTTGAAGGGAATAAAACCAAAATAATTTTGAGTATTATCTTATAATATCAAGATAATAAGCTGAAAATAGTCACAAATATGGGGCTCAAATTTAGATTTCTGAGTTGTATAAACATTTGGATTCTGAATTGTGGTTTAACAGGTGAGACTGGAGAATTACTGGATTATGATCAAGGTTTAAGCTTTGGGGTGTGTAAGGAAGTGATGTAAAATAATTGATGGTTTTTGAAGATTGTAGATTTGAGTGTTAGAAACAAGTAAGCGTACACCTTCAGGAAAAAATCCAAAAAGAAAATGGCTGACATCTACAAAACTCTGTTTTTGAGACGTGGTATATATAGCACAGTGGTTAGACCATGGGCTTTGGGGCTCACCTGCTTGGATCAGGTCTTGGCTTTGCTGCTTGTTAGCTCTGGATCTAAGTCAAGTTGCTGTTCCAAAAGGCAGGGTTAACACTAGGACCTACTTTAAAGGGTTATTGTGAGCATCGTATGAGATAATATATTTAATTGCAGAGTAAACTCTCAAGAAATACTAGCCATCCCTGTCTGTTTATTTTGAAGCACTTAAAGTGTGTTGTTACTACAACAGCATTTTCCAAGGGAGGTGTTAGGGAAGAAGGATGTTGACTTTCCCTTGAAGGGTGTCCTGCCTCTGGTGTCATGTGTAGCTGGGCTACAACCATGAGTACACACTGCTGTGGCATTTTAAATATTGCTCATTGTAATATTTGTACATTCTTCTGAACCTTTTGTAACGTGGGGAATAGTTCTTTAGAGTGTGTGTATTTGGTTTCTTCGCTGTATTAAGTGGTGGTTATCTGAATTACTATTTGATTGTGGGACCCATGGGTTAAAATTTTCCTTTTATTAGGTTGAGGAACAGTGGACCAAAATTACTATGCATATGTAAAATATGAATTTAAGGTGTTATTGCCTCATAGGCCTTTGGATGAGAAACTTATTCCGGGAAAATGCTAGACAATGTTTAATGTCTACACATTTCCATGGTATTTGCCTGCCTTTATTTTTGGCTTTGATAAAAACATGCATAATCAGAGGGAATGCCCAAAGTCCCCTTTTCGCCTCTGTCCACCAATAATACCCTCACACACATTTCACATCTTCCTATTTTTGTGCAAAGGAGAACCTTTTGTAGCAAGGGGAAAGTCTGGGATTTCTTTGAGATGTGATGGCAGGAAATGTTACCCATATACCAGCAGGCTAACAGATATAGGGCCATAATTTTGTTTCTTGGAACATTTTCCATGTATGGTTAGTTGGAGGAGACTTTCAGAATATCTAATTTTGTTTCCTTTTTCTTTTCAGAAACAAACAATCTAGAACTATCTCATGGCTCAGGAACTTTTCCTTCTGGGTATTATTATAAAGATCAGTGGAGGCCCAGAAAGTTTAAGATGCGCCAGTTTAATGACCCTGACAACATTACAGAATGCTTACAAAGAAAAGTGGTGTATTTGTTTGGTGACTCAACAATCAGGCAATGGTTTGAATACCTTACTACGTTTGTTCCAGGTTGGTACTTTGCATTTTGTTTCATAATTCTTTTCCGCATGCACAAAATCAGCTTTCTTCACTCCAGTGCCCGAGGAAGGGCATCAGGTGAGGAAGTAGTTATTTCTCTGTAGGACTAAACAGGTGTCCTGACCCTGGAGAGAGGTGTGATGGTTTCTGATCCATGGTGGGGTTGTGATGTATTGATGGAAGCACTGGAATTGAAGTTCATACCACTGATGAGCTGTGTGACCTTGGACATGTTATTTACTTCCCAAGGCTTTATTTCTCCATGTGCAATGGGGCAGCTGGACAGAATCACCTTATAGGTGTCTTTTACTTCTGATATTCTGGGCTATAAAACAGAGGTGGACATTTTCAGTTGTTTCTCTCCTAGTTCTGTTTAGTCAGACTTCAAGTTTAAAATAGATTTAACTGGAAGGAAGCAGCCAAACAGACTGTGGTCCATTTTAATACATCCATGCAGTATATAGCCTTTCTGGTGTCATCTGCTGGGCATTCCATTGATATGATTCTGAGATGAGCTGGCTCCTACTGAGGGAGTCTTGGTAAGTCCCAGCATTCTTAGCTTCCTGGTGTCACTGCTGGGCTCCTGGGGTGCCCTCCAGACTCGGAATAAAGTCCCACTCATTGGAAGGCCCTCCCTTATTCAAATGGGCCTTTTCCTCGTTGTGGAAGGTGTGGATGGAGTGAGGAGGAATGAATCTCAGGTAACAGTACTTTAGTACTGTTTAGTACTTTAGTACTTTAGTACCCTGCTTAGGGGCGCCTGGGTGGCTTGGTCGGTTAAGCGTCCGACTTCAGCTCAGGTCACGATCTCGCGGTCCGTGAGTTCGAGCCCCGCGTCGGGCTCTGTGCCGACAGCTCAGAGCCTGGAGCCTGGTTCAGATTCTGTGTCTCCCTCTCTCTGTGACCCTCCCCCGTTCATGCTCTGTCTCTCTCTGTCTCAAAAATAAATAAAAGTTAAAAAAAAAAAATTAAAAAAAAAAATAAATAAAGACCCTGCTTACAATTGAGAGAGCTGATAAATAATTCCATGGGAACTATTTTTGAGGGCTGTACATGGGCAGGACTTTCCATAAAGCAAATTCCCATAGTTTGTTGTGAGTTGTTGTTGGTGTTGTTTTTCTCTTTTATTTTTTTTACATCAGCCTCATTTCAGATTTAATTTTTCAAAGGAAAGGAAGAAGTAGATATGGTCCCCAAAAGTGGAAAGTTAATTCCAGTTTTTGTTGTGCTTTTGTTTCTTTTATTGACACAAGCATAGTTGAGTTTGGTCAATAAAGCATAAATTAAAAACTAGGAAAAGGGATATAATTTGTATGGCATAATGCTAAGCATGTTTTGATGCTGACTAGGCAGGGCCCTCCAGGAGTCCGTAGTTGTTTGTTTAAGTTCTAATGACATAGCTCAATATTTCCGTTCATAGCAGTGATCACATTGAGTGTCATAATTATTTTCCACTGTATCCTTTGCAGATAGATTTTCACCTGATAAAGCCTTGTGCTGGTGCTTGATTTTAATCAAATGAAAAAAATGGTAGCTTGAGCTTGTTCAGTTTTGGAGCCAAATGCTAAGTAGTAATGATTTAGGTACGAAGATCTGAAAGAGGAGACGAGGACTGCATGGAGAGAAGAGTGAAAACTTTAACTCTTAAGAAGAATGTAGGACAATTAGGGTGTGATGTTAGTTCTTCAGAATTGGCTGTAAACTCCTTGAGACCAAGGACTGTGACTTATCCATCTGAGCAGTGCTGGCTAGTGGCAATACAGTGGCTGGCCCTGAATAGGTACTTAGGAAGTGTTAATGGACTTGGATTGCCAGAAGTTACTTAGTCTGTTCTCTGTAAGGCACTTTTAGGAACATTCAGGGATATGAGACAGGCCCTCTTTCCTTATGGGGCATATGCTAAGTGATGAATTTTATAGACAGGGTTTTTTAGAAGTAACAAAAGAGAAATCCTGACTGATTCCTGGGACCTTCAGAAGACCTCAGAAGAGCTGGACTTTGAAACACAACTTAGATAAAGGAGAGGGAAAAGTGAATTCTAACTTGTCTGCTGTCTTTGTTATTCTTGTGACAGAGATAGACATTCTGTAAGACATTAATATGATTTTCCACCCACAGGGTGAAATTGAAAGTCAAAAGAAACAGGGTTGCTTGTTTCTTTCATGTATTTCAAAAAGTATTTGGTTACTGTTACGTGTTTACTTAAAAAAGCACAAGTTATAGCCTTCATCCTGGAAGAAATAGTATTTATATGTTAGAATAGTGATGTATAAATGCCAAATTGATTTTTAGATATTTAGCAATCAGTGCCTACAGGAAGATTTTTTGACCTAATGGTTAGAAGTAAACAGGTTATTTTGCTTCTGAGGTATATAGACATACATATAGAATCTATTACTGATGGTTTAAATAATATGTTAGAACAAAGGTCCATTGAGGCCAGTGAAATAGGTATTACCTTTACAGTTGTACCTTTTTGTTGTACTTTTGTGGTACTTTTATTTTAAAAAAAAAAGTTCTCGGGGCGCCTGGGTGGCGCAGTCGGTTAAGCGTCCGACTTCAGCCAGGTCACGATCTCACGGTCCGTGAGTTCGAGCCCCGCGTCAGGCTCTGGGCTGATGGCTCAGAGCCTGGAGCCTGTTTCTGATTCTGTGTCTCCCTCTCTCTCTGTCCCTCCGCAGTTCATGCTCTGTCTCTCTCTGTCCCACAAATAAATAAAAAAACATTGAAAAAAAAAAAAAAAAAAGAAAAAAAAAAAGTTCTCTTAAGCCACTAAGTAAAACATGATCATAATATATGTGCTTGTTTTGAACATTTTTATGAATTTGAATTTTCCTTGTTTCAGATTTAGTGGAGTTTAACTTGGGTAGTCCCAAGAATGTGGGTCCCTTCCTTGCGGTGGACCAGAAGCACAACATCCTGCTCAAATATCGCTGCCATGGTCCACCCATCCGTTTTACAACTGTCTTTAGCAATGAGCTTCGTTATGTGGCAAATGAGCTGAATGGCATCGTGGGAGGGAAGAACACAGTGGTTGCCATAGCTATATGGTCTCATTTCAGCACCTTCCCTTTGGAAGTGTATATCCGGCGGCTCAGGAATATCCGTCGAGCAGTGGTCCAGCTCCTGGATCGAAGCCCTAAGACTGTGATAGTCATCCGGACAGCCAATGCCCAAGAGCTGGGGCCTGAAGTGAGCCTTTTCAACAGTGACTGGTACAACTTCCAGCTGGACACCATCCTTCGGAAGATGTTCTCAGGGGTTGGAGTGTATCTTGTTGATGCCTGGGAGATGACCCTGGCTCATTATTTACCCCACAAGCTACATCCGGATGAAGTTATTGTGAAGAACCAACTGGACATGTTCTTGTCCTTTGTGTGCCCCTTGGAGACCTAGCTTGCCCTGGAAGGAACTGGAGGAATCACATTTTCTGCATTAGAGACAGGTTATGGGAGGCATGGAGATATTGCTGCTACTGATATGTACAAAATTTCAGAAAGAGCTGGACTTTATATAATGATTTGTAAGGAGCTTAGAAAATGCAGGTTGCATTTATATCTACCTACAGGATTTATTCCAATCTTTACATAGCCATGGGAGAACCATTATTAACAACATCTACGCACTGTATTGCCCTTGTAACCAAAGATGCTAATGAGTGTGTTTAAGTTAGCCTCTCCGGAGAGGGGAGATTACTATGCTAAAAACTGAAAAATGTTCTGACCTAAATGGTTGGTAGTGGAGTGTTTGTAGCTTATCTGGTAAGGGCGATTGTGCTTATCTGCATGAATAGCACCGGTGGGTCCATCTTCAGTGTGATGAACTGATGAGGCTTATGGTTAGGGGCTCCTGTGACACACTGGAGCCTGCTGTGTCTCAGGAGTTTCTCTTGATTCACCTTTTTTGAATTACTTGAAAAGGCCAGTATCTTTGGTTAGAATTTTTTAGTGAGAACATTTACAGTGTTCTGCTTTTATCTAGAAAAGAAGCAAAAGGGGAATACGAAAGCGGTTAATATGAAATCTGTGTGTTACACTGATACTTGCATTGGGCGGTTGTTACTTACTTGATTCAGCTAAATTTTACATGACGAATACTTTAAAATAATCACTTTTGGAACTGGAAGGGGGAAATGTATAAATGGAAATTTATTTTTGTGTTTTGAAGTTTGAGGGTTTTAAGAATTGACTTTTATGTAAAGAACGCCGTTGTTTATTATAAACTTGTACAAGTTACTTCCATCAATTTCAAGTGTTTCTTTTTTGGTTGTTAGTTTGGATCACATACCAACATTAGAAATGAAAATCTAATTAGAAGTTAGATATTGAGATCTGTAACAAGTATTTCTTGATGGGGACATAAGGTACACACATTCTGTCATGCTTGGAAGTAAAAAACTGCTATCTTAAGATACTATCAATTTTACTTGACTGTCTTTGCCTTATTGATTTTAAATGGGTTTAGGCTAGCATGGGGCCATTTAGGAAGCACTGTTTTCTTTTTGAGCCAGAATGGATTACAATCTAGTTTTAGTTATCCCTAAATGGACATATGAAGAGACTGGAGAGGCTTTAGAGATGAAGACTGATGCTAAAAGCATTCTCTTAGGAAAATGGGTCGAGGAATTTGGAGTTAAGAAGTTTTTTTTAATGTTTATTTATTTTTGAGAGAGAGAGACACAGAGTGTGAGTGGGGAATGGGTCAAGGAATTTGGGGTTTAAAAATTTTTTTAATGTTTTTTTTATTTTTGAGAGAGAGACACACACAGAATGTGAGTGGGGGAGGGTCAGAGAGCAAGAGAGACACAGAATCCAAGCAGGTTCCAGGCTCTGAGCTGTCAGCACAGAGCCCGACGCAGGGCTTGAACTCAACTGTGAGATCATGACCTGAGCCGAAGTCAGATGCTTAACTAACTGAGCCACCCAGGAGCCCCAAGGAATTTGGAGTTTTAACTTAAAGAGTGTAGGGACGCCTGGGTGGCTCAGTCATTAAGCATCTGACTTTGGCTAGGGTCATGATCACTTGGTTCATGAGTTCGTGCCCCACATCAGGTGAGCTTGAGGCCTGCTTCAGGGGAGCCCTGCTTCTCTCTCTCTCCATACCCCTCATGGGATTCTCTCTCTCGGCTCCTTGATCACTTGCACTCTCTCTCAAAAACAAACAGACAGACAAAAACAAAAAAAAAAAACGTCCTTTCTTAGACTTGAGGGCCATCTTCAAATTTGTAAAATATGTATATGGGGAAAAATATTTTTAACTTATTTTGAGGCTAAGGCTCACCAACAAGTAGTTAAACATATTAAGATTGCTTAATTTTAATGGTCTTTAAGCTTTAGTGTCTGAGAATCGCCTGGACTATTTGATAAAAATACAGGATGCCTCTGGGAACTGTGGAATCAGACTTTGCTACAAGCATCCAGTGATTTTGATGCAATGGCAGTATTCTACACTTTGAGAAATACCAACTAAGGGAAGAAGGAAGATAGAACTAAGGAAATAATATTGCTTGTCTATTATTTCCTGGGCTTAATCCCTAACATTTAATCCTGATCACCATCTAGTAGTGTAAGTGATATTAGGTACATTTTATAGATGAACTTGAGTTTGGATTTGAACAAGGTATGTGAGAGTGCATAGCCCTTTGCAACTACAACTTGTTGGACTTTTGTAAAGAGAGATGTTCTTTTTCATATAAGGACTTTTGAGCATTTTCTAAAAGATTGCTGGAGGAGGCTGAGGCATCATCTTCCCAGGAGAATTTCAATTTCCACTGCCTCTCCAGGGCTTTGGAGTGACATTTCTTGTTTGTGCAAATGGTTTCTTGTGACCTCGTCCAGCTTCTATTACTTTTTGATTTAGTTATAAAAGGTCCTGAAGATTTGATGACATAGTTTCTTGATGTATTCTAATTCACTTTGTGCCTTTTCTAATTTGTCTTTCTATCCTCTGGTGTGGAAGTTTAAAAAAAAATGCCTAAGTGTGGAGTTTGGAATATTACCTAAATCTTTCTCAGAACAATTAGATACAGTATTTTAATTTCTTCTGAAAAGTGTATTTTAGGCTAGTACCACACAGTTGTAAATATTAGCATGCCAGCAAAATAATATAGTTTTATATATTTTCCATTATAAATATAAAGGACATCATTGTTTTTAGAAACTAAAATCTAGACAAAGAAAATCTATGCAAAGAATCTATAATTCTATCATCTGAATGTGGTACGCATTAGCATTTTGGTATATTTTCTTCCTGGTTTTTTTAAAACCACATAGCTATAAACACAGATAATATGTAATTTGTATCTGTGTTTTTTTATTTAGCATACAAATATTTTTCTGTGTTAAATAGTCTTCATAACTGAATTATAAAAGTCTGCCCAACAGTTTAGCTAATATCATTATTTACATAAGTCGGCCATTATGGTTGGGCATTTAGGTTTAAAATAAAATATTAAGGGGTCCCTGGGTGGCTCAGTCGGTTGAGCATCGGACTTTGGCTCAGGTCATGATTTCATGGTTTGTGGGTTTGAGCCCTGTGTCGGGCTCTGTGCTGACAGCTCAGAGCCTGGAGCCTTCTTTGGATTCTGTGTCTCCCTCTCTCTTTGCCCTTACTCTGCTCACACTCTGTCTCTGTCTCTCTCTCTCTCAAAAATAAACATTAAAAAATTTTTTTAAATAAAATATTAAAATGGGTTTATATGTAATTTCTTTGGATTAAATGTCATATAGGTTAAAATTCATATGGATTTTTATTTTGGAATGACAGCATTAATTTCACTTAGTGGATCTCCTCATTTTCTAGAACTCGATTGATTTGATGCTATTTGTGAAAGGAAGAATCCATAATAAGGCCCTTCTATGCAAATTATATTTTTTAGAAGTTACCTTATTAAGGGTAACCTTTCATTAGCAATACAAAACAGATCTTTGGTGTTCTGGTATGATCAATTTTACCATTCCGAGCAATCACTATTTTATTAAATACCAGTTGACTAACACTTCGGGGTTTCAGGTATTAAGTTTCAGATTGATACATTGGGGTGCTTAAGAATATATGGTAAACCTTGACATATCCATGTTACATGCCAGAGGTGAGTCTGTTTCTGGGCCCTGTTAAAGGAAAAAGTTATTACTGAGAGAGGCACAGGGAAATTAACACCCCACCCCCCGAAAAGAGTGCTCAGCATTTCCTTTGGGTTAATTCAGTTTATTAACAGTAGCTAGTTGCTCATGCTAGAAATTCCGCTTTTTAAAAAAAATTTTTTTAATGTTTTTATTTTTGAGAGAGAGACAGTGCAAGCAGGGGATGAGCAGAGACAGAGAGGGAGACACAGAATCAGAAGCAGGCTCCAGGCTCAGAGCTGTCTGCAGAGAGCCTCACACTGGCCTCCAACTAGAAATTCCACTTTAAATGTATTCATTCCCTTGTGTTAAACATTATTCTCTTCAGTTTAGGTCTAGAGTGCAGTTCTCAGTGCCCTTAGAATGCCTGACTGTTCAATGTACACTAAACACGATTTTGAAGGTGTTCTTTTTCTCTTTGAAAGTGAGACCACAGTCCCTGAGCACGAGGAGCACCTAGGAATTGTGGGAAGCTGGGGTGGTGGTGGCGGTGGAAGATAAAAGAGTTGCTTCAGGCGGAAGTTTATGGGATACAAAAGGTAGAAGGGCAGAAAGTGAACTTTCTAATCTGTGTCTTGAAAATGCAATTACATTTTAACTGTTTTAAAAAGTGTGAATTTAAGTATAATATTTTCCTTTATAATATTCTCCATCAAATGAGAAGAAGTCAGACTTCTTTGAAGAAGGGCCTTCTGTTAAAGTTTTAAGGACCTTCTGGTGTTCAGCTCCAGATGCCGATTCCTATCGGAGAATCAGACATTTCCTGTCTAATTATAAAGCTGGATTGGAACTGTAACACGGCTGGGGGGAAGGGGCGGGAAGCAGTGCAGGGAGTAGTTGTTAAGTGTCCCAGAAGGAAAAGGAGTCACAGTGAAACCAAATGTCATAGGCAAAATCCTTTAAGTGTTGTGCAATAGTTCATTCTCTCTTCAACCCACTCTAACCCCCCTGCCCTGCGCCGGTGAAACTAACGCGATCTTCTAGTTACAGACCCACTGATTTATAGATGTCTCACATTGTCCCAGGTTGTCCTTGTCTTTGAAGGCACGCGATCGCTCTACTACTTTTTGATTGCCATATTTTGAAAAGCTGTGTCGTAGAAAGTATCTACCTGCTCCCAACCTCTCCCCCGCATCTAGAAGCCACAAAGAGAAAGCTAAATAAGAAGAGGTGAATCAAATGAGGGGGGGCAACGCTAATGCCCGGTGTGGATTCATTGAGAATTTAAAAAGGTATCCCTAAGAAAAATGTTTTGTTTTTAGATTTGCTTCTGATTCCTCCGCGGGATTCCAGTCCAGCTCTTGGAGCCGGCCCTCTCGGGGAATGTCCGGGACTCGGGTCGGTACCTTTTTGGCTTGGGAATTTCCAGTATGCAGAAAAAAATCCACAAACCTAGTCCTCGTTGCCCCCTCCCCGCCTCCTCAGCCCCTCCTCTGTGCCCACGCAACCTTTCGAACGACAGTCTGTATTCTGTATTTTAGAAAATAGGTCCTTAGCTTCCCCCGCCCCCATTTAGAGTGATGAACAGAAAGCGGACGCTATAAAGGGGGACAGGGAGAGGGGCTGGCCTCTTCTTGCCATGAGGTCAGACGCTGAGTTTTAGAGAAAAAGGCTGCTTAACTGCTGCTGCTTATCATGTAACCTCAAAAGGAAACTGATCATCTTTCTCATGCTCTCACGTACTTGGGTTATTATCGCTGATTACAGCTGGAAACAATTGATTTGCCTTTACGTATTTCTATGACTTGGCTCTTCAAACACAAAGGTATATTTTTATTATTTGATATTTGGTATGAAAAACTATCTTAAATGCTAAGCTTTTACTTTTCTTTTCCCATATTCAGATTCTTTCCTTTGAAATCAGTCTCTGATACTTGGGTGATCATACTTGTTTTGGGGCAAAATATTGGGGGGCAGGTTTTGGGGGAAAGGAAATCAAGGATGTTTCTATAGCTTGGTAATGGCCATGAATCACATCTGTTTGCCTTGAAAGCTCAGGAAGGACTAAGATGCTGGTGGAGGAGATAAATAGGATGCCTGATGGAAGCGTCATAAATCTGATGTAACAATTTATCTTTAGTCTGTGATGTTGGACTATGATACCCCAAGGCAGAAATCTCCCAGGAGGTTTGAGTGTGGATTTAGAAGTGTGTTTTCTCATTTAATGCCCTCATTAACTCTTATGTTAACCCTGTAAAATTAAAGAAAAGTATTACAAGACCATTTTATGAATGAAGGAAAGCCTGAACTTTGTTGACCTGGCTGGACCCCCAGATTTATAACAATCTGTATAAAGAATTTGAAGGAATTTTGTGTGAATAAAACACATTTCTAGGTAGGGTGGATTAGAGATTCTCTCCACCGGGATTAGTGGATTAGTAAACTGGCCATCAGGTGGGTGTGTCCCAAAGTGCATGACATTTATTATGTACATTTAAGCACTTGATAATATATATTCCCCTACTTTAAATCTGCCTTCAAAAGAAATACATATTCTGGGCAGGTGAAATATATTTTGCCTCTCTCACATAGTAGGTTGTTTAGACGATAAAAGGAGAGAAACATTTGCAAGGCTTATTCACTACCCTCAGCAATCTCTGACAGAGGAGCGGATGGAGCTCACAGATCATCTAAATATGCAGATAATCCTGAATCTTTATTTGGCTTCAGGATACAATGTATGATCCACCATCCACTCTCCATTTTGCTTAGTCACAGTTGGGCAGGGTGCGGGGGAAGAACCTTGGGACCACAGAAGAGTCAGTCTGGGGTGAGTCGCACAAGAAATCAATGCATGGCACGTACAATGTCGAATGTTTCACAGCATACTATCTAGCATGGAGATGGTGACCATGGTCAGCGTAATTTAGTTGCTCAGATGCAGACTATTCCTTACTGAGGAAATGGAGGCAAACTTTTCTTATTCTGTTTTGGCCTGAAAGAAGTCCTGCTCTCAGAAAGCAAAAGAAACCCTCTCAGAAGTTAAAGAGCCAATGGAGAGCACTACTGAGGGGGAAGATTTTCTATTATTCTGAGACCCACAATGAATTGTTCCTGAGAAAACCATTCCCTTTGGCTTATAGCTGACTGATCTGGTGGCCTCTTGATTTCTCCCCCACAGGTTAACAGGAAGATCAGGAGGCTGAACTTTGACCTTTTGGCTTTCTTGGCCTGATGATGAACGCCTAAGGGTGAGAAAGGCAGATATTCCTAACCTAGTGGGGTGTAGATATTACCTTGGCCTTGGCTGATGTAGTTGAAAAGGGCAGTGGGATGTTTTCTAAAATTTATAAGATTCTTAGATATCTTAAATCAGTCATTTTTTGAATTTGCCTCAAAGTTACTGCGAATTTTACTTATAGGCATTTTACTGTGATTTCTTGTGAACTAAGGCTTTTTGGTAGTTTAGTACGCTTTTCACCTATTTGAATTTCCACTATTTTCTATGAGAGGAGGACACGACGCATACGTCTAATAGGGGAATTCAGCTCTCTGCTGACTGGCAGTTTCGGAGTTATGTAATCTTTAACAGGCTCAGAGAGCATTATGCCTCCTATGGTTTTGGTGAAGCCACTCATTAAAGCTAGCATATGTGGTTTCTGATTAAAGCACTTCCTGTTCCTTTAATTTGTGACTGTGAGGTAAAACACTTTCCTTCCAAATTTAGCAGATGAAAATATTTTACTGCTCCTTTGGGGGAGTTAGTAATAGGGAATTAACATTTATGAAACATTTGTGTTGGAAGTTGACCACCAAGATCTCATTTAGCCTTCATAATGGCATCTGAGGTAGACATAATTAGCTTTACTTTATAGATGAGGAAATTGAGGCTCAGAGGGATTGAGCCATTGGTTCAAGATGCCCGAGGTAGTAAGTGGGAGAGCTTGGATTTGAATCTGAGGGGGTTGTCTCTATAGCTTGCACCCTTACCACCAGGCCATTGGGATATCAGCAGAGTACAATGGGGAGAGGTCAACCTCTTTCCAGGGCTCTGATTTCCCCAGGGTCCTTCCCTTTCTCTAGCTCACATCTGGCTACCTACCCGCTGCTTCCTGTTCAGATTTAACTGATAAAGTTGCCATTGATAACCACATAAGCCTTCCTATTTTAAGAAGACCCTAAAAAAATCTTTTGTACCTGCAAGAGTAAATCTGTCTGGTAGAATCTGTCTGATGAGATTGGCTGGGTTAGTGGATGAGGGAAGCCATTTTCGCACACAACACTTGCGATTACAAAGTAAAGGGAATCCTGCCCTTTGTTTACCTTGCCCCTCGAAGGGACGTTTCTTTTCTGTGCTAAAAAAGCTGAGGCTTGGAAGAACACTGCTAGTCAAAGCTCTGGTGAAGGGCCCACTGCTACTGCTTCTGGAGAGGAGCTGCGGGCACCTAACAAACCCATTTACCTGCTCTCTACCATCCCTGTTAATGCACAGTAAGTGAAGTAACTACCTGAATTACCTTATTTCAGAGTAGCCCCAAAGATAGAAATTTGCATGTTTTGTATCTGTTGGTTTTTTTAACAGTTTTGTATGATCTTTTTCTAGTTTGCATTTCCTTTAGGCCCTATAGAGTATGATTGGGGTAATTAATCTACTTAGTTAAGAAATCAAATGCTCACGGGGCACCTGGGTGGCTCAGTCGGTTGAGCGTCCGACTTCGGCTCAGGTCATGATCTCACGGTCCGTGAGTTCGAGCCCCGCGTCGGGCTCTGTGCTGACAGCTCAGAGCCTGGAGCCTGTTTTGGATTCTGTGTCTCCCTCTCTCTCTGCCCCTCCCCTGTTCATGCTCTGTCTCTCTGTATCTCAAAAATAAATAAACGTTAAAAAAAAAAAAAGAAATAAAATGCTCTGATGAATTAAGGAAGAATTTTGATAGACATCTTGTAAAGCAGTTCTTCTCAAACTTTAATATGCGTAAGAATTATCTGAAGATCTTGTTGAACTACAGGTTCTGTGTCAGTAGGTCTAAGGCGGAGCTTATCATCTGGCATTTTTAATAAGTTCCCGTGTGGTAATAGTTCGCCTGAGGTCCACACTTTGAGTAGCAAAATTACAAGGCTCCTTAAATTCTATAATAAGAAAAATTATGGATTTTTTTCTTTAAAATTTATATATGTCATTTTACCATGTAGAAAAGTAAATTCTGTCATGGTTATGTAAAACAGCAGTGGTGATGCTACATTCTTTTTTTAAAAAAAAATTTATTTAAATCCAAGTTAGTTAAAATATGGTGTAATAATGTTTTTAGGAGTAGAATTTAGTGATTCATCACTTACATATAATACCCAGTGCTCATCCCAACAAATGCCCTCCTTAATGCCCATCACCCATTTAGCCCATCCCTGCACCCAACACCCCTCTAGCAAACCTCAGTTTGTTCACTGTATTTAAGAGTATCTTATGGTTTGCCTCCCTCTCTGTCTTTAGCTTATTTTTCCTTCCCTTCCCCTATGTTCATCTGTTGTGTTTCTTAAATTCCACATATGAGTGAAATCGTGATATTTATCTTTCTCTGACTTATTTTGCTTAGCATAATACATTCTAGTTCTATCCATGTTGTTGCAAATGGAAAGATTTTATGCTTTTGGATTGCTGAGTAATATTCCATTGTATATATATATCGCATCTTCTTTATCCGTTCATCAGTTGATGGGCATTTGCTGATAGTACTGCTATAAACATTAGGGTGCATGTGCCCCTTCGAATAGGAAATGCTACATTCTAATACATGATACCAAATATCTGAATTAAACTTTTGTGAAATTTTGTTAATCATCTAAGTGTTATATCTATACAATGGCAACTTCCAGATGTTTGAAGACACTAAAAATGAATTTCTCACTTTTTGTTCAGAAGTTTAGTAGTGTGCAGACACTTTTAATATTGCTGTAAGACTTTTGGACACATTTTAGCATTGGTTAGTATGTGTGCATCCCCAGTCCTGTGATTATGTCAGTCAAATTTGCTGTTTGTCATGGTGCCCATGTTTTTCAAGTGGCTAACACTGTAAATCATGCCTTCTCAAAGAGGGTGATAGTGTTCCCAAGAGGGCAAAATTTATTCTTGGCAGAGGGAAATATCTTAGATATGATGGTGGTTTGTGGCCTTCTAAAGGACCATAATAGTACATAAACAGATATATAGTATATCTGGAGTTCTAAACTTTCATCAGAGGACAGTTAGGGATGAAATGGTTAAAAAGGCTCCATAGGGAACGGGTGTGATAATGAAAGCAAGGTTGGATACACATCTGTAAATGCTCTACATATACTTAGTCAATTGTGGTCAAAAAGGTTTTTCTCGGGGCGCCTGGGTGGCGCAGTCGGTTAAGCGTCCGACTTCAGCCAGGTCACGATCTCGCGGTCCGTGAGTTCGAGCCCCGCGTCAGGCTCTGGGCTGATGGCTCGGAGCCTGGAGCCTGTTTCCGATTCTGTGTCTCCCTCTCTCTCTGCCCCTCCCCCGTTCATGCTCTGTCTCTCTCTGTCCCAAAAATAAAAATAAAAAACGTTGGGAAAAAAAAAAAAAAAAAAAAAAAAAAGGTTTTTCTCTGGCCTGTTCTCTCTTTGTGTCTTGTTTTGTGTCTGCATCATTGCCATAGATTTTTAAAGTATCTACTGCCAGACGGGGGTGATTTCTGGTATTTCCCCCCATATTTCTCTATTTCAGGAATATTTTCTTCTATTATATCCTTAAATGTTTTTACTATTTTAAGAAATTGTCATCAGATATACATGTCATAAAATTTACCATCTTGACTATTTTGAAGTGTATAGTACAATGGCATTAGGTTAATTCACAGTGTAGTCTAACCATCACTATGATTCATCTTCAGAAATTTTTCATCTTCTTAGACTGAAAATCCACATGCACAGAACAGTACTTCCTATTCCCCTCCAAGCCTTCAGCCCTTGGCAACCACCATTCTACTTTCTATCTCTATGAAGTTGACTAAGTGCTTCATGTAGGTGGAATCATACAGTATTTGTCCTTTTGTGACTAGCTTATTTCACTTGGGATGTCTTCAAAGTCCATCCATGTTGTAGCATGTGTCAAAAATTCCTTCTTTTATAAGGCTGAATAATATTCCATTGTATGAATATACCCCATTTCGTTTATCCATCCATTCCTCAGTGGTCAGTTGGCTTGCTTCTACCTTTTGGTCGTTGTGAATAATGCTGCTATGAATATGGGTGTACGAGAATCTGTGTGAGTTCCTGCTTTCAATTCTTTTGGGTGGTACCTAGATGTGGAATTGCTAGATCATATGGTAATTCTATGTTTAATATTTGAGGAACTGCTGTACCGTTTTCTATAGCACCAGGACGATTGCTTTTTCACTCATTTTGTGCAGTATTTTGCAGAGTGCAGTGAAAAGGTGTTTATACCATGAATGTATGACAGAAAATGATGTGAAGATCAGAGTAAATAATCTGCTGAATGATTCACCACCATGACTATTAAAACAAATCAGCCTCTCCTACACACTCACCCTTGCCTGTCCACGTACTATAATGTATATACTTACAAACAAGTGCTTGGCTGGGAATAACTCGTATGGGAGTCGAGGCAATGCATTTAGATTCTATATGGGTCAGATCCTTTTGAAAATGTACACCCCTTGCCATGGATTCCCACATTTAAAAGAAACCTGGAGAGACTTGTGGGATGTTCAAGGATCAGAGCTACAGAGGTGACCCACAGATGCAAATGAAGGTTGACTGAACTGAGAACACCTTGAGTATGGGAATTGTGTGCCTTCAGATTTTCACCCTCCTCTTCTTCTCCTCTACTTTCCCCTCTCACCTTTGCAATATAAGCACATGGTCACTCCACGAGGTTTGGTTCAACACAGAATGGGGGAAAAAAAACCCAGAATGACCCAGAATGATAAAAAAGGTGAATTTTAAATTATTTTCTGATCTGTGAAATACTATTTTGAACACTGTAAGAAGTTTCTATTTCATACCTTTGTCAAGGGTAAAGGAGGTGGGTCTAATTAGGGAAGACAAGGTTTGGAAGAAATAAAAAATGATCACTGGGCAAGACTACTGAATTTACCCTCGGCATCTCTAGTATCATGATAGATGATGGAACTATCTGAAGGTGGCAGATGACGATGTATCATGGACCTTGCCAACCCTCCTGCTTTGTGCTGATGTTTCATATCTTTTAAACAGGCAATAAAAACAGTCTTGTTCATCTGTGGCATTGAACACCATCCAGCATTAAGATAAGAAAGGGGTTCTTAGACACAACACTAATGTCAAAATCTAGGGATGGTGCCAGACTCCAGCCAGACAAAGTGTTTGTAGCAAACAGGTGGGGAAATGTAGGGTGATAATAATGTTGAAGGACTTCCTCTCTCCATCTCATACCTCATTTATGTTTGTCCATTATCCAAACTTCATGGTAGTTCATTTTGGGAGGCCTCTTTTAAAATGCAAATAGCCTTTGGGAAAGATTACTGTTTATGTCGTGGTGTGAATTAATTTTGAAATGCCTTCTTGACGTTTTACTAGAAGGGAAGGGCATGGAGACTGCCCTGCTTAGACTGCAGATATGGAGTGAGATGCAGTAGTAGGAGCAGCACAGGGAGTGGAATGTGAAGGCTAAAATCAAAGTTGATGCCTCCTGTACTCTCTTTCACCTGGCTTCCATATTTCTGTTCATGGTACTACCACTCTATCAATCTTAAGGTGTTGGAGTTACTTCTGGCTCTCTCCTATCATTGATGTGTCCAGTCTGTTGCCAACTCTATGGATTATATGTCAGAAATATTTCTCTGAACAATTCCTCACTTTCTATTCCCATAGGCACCCCTCTTGTTCTATCCTTTAGGACCCGTCAACTTGACTACTGCAGGCTGTCTGTCCTGATCACCTACGTTTCAGCTGTTGCTTTGTCCTTCCTAAAGCATGGCTTTGGTCATGCTTTTCCCAGTTCAAAAATCCTGAATGGCTCCCCATGGCTTATTACATGAACTCCAATGTTTTCAGTGGCATCAAGACTCTGTAGTCAAGTCCACACTTGACTCCATGATTCTCTTCCATATTCTCTTCAAGTTTGGCTGGTGGTCCAAAGAGGCCAGATGCTTAACAATCAAGTATTAAATGGAACTTTGAAAAATGGATAATAATTATAATTATCATCATTGAATGTATACTGCGTTCCCGGAGTTGTGCTAGGCTTATCACGTACACTACCTCATTTAACCTACATACTGACCAAGTGAAGTTAATATTTCCATTTTATGGATCAGAAAACAGTTTTAGAGAAGTTCATTAAAGCTACATGATTGTTAAGTGAATGGAGCTGGGATTTGGACCCAGTTTGTTTGGCTTCAAAACTGTGCTTTTAAGCAAAGGATGAAGAAAATCAGTCAATAATTCTAGCTTGGATAAAAGTTAGGGACAAGAATTGGTGTGCTGTTTTCCAGGATTATGCCTAAGGACTGCATGTTGAGTAGCAAATGGAAGTATGATGGGATAGTGCATTAGTTTGCTAGGGTTGCCATAATACAATCCCACAAACACATATAAATTGGGATATTAGTATCGAAACCATATTGCTAAAATCACACAAGATAATATACAATGTGTGTAAAGTATGTGACACATCCTAGACATTTTAGTTCCTTTCTCACTCCCATAGTTATTATGACCATTGAGTAAACCTCTACCTGTTTGCATGTATATGGTCGGGAGGACCGGGGTGGGATAGATTACATATTGGATCAAAACCCATCTAGTTATAACTTGTGTCTCTATAGCCTCTTCCCCCAGAGTACTTTCACATTTGTGCAGACTTGTTAGGAAGGAGCCCAATGTATTTAACTAAAATCATAATTGCAGAATTTGTAAGTCAGAAAACTATTACTATAGTAAACAGTTCCCAAAGTTGCACTAAATTGGCCATGAGGTTTAGTAAACAAGTTCTCTTGTTAGCATCTTTTCATTTTTTCTCTATTTCTAACAAGCATGCTCAAATTTCCTCTCTTAGCTTCATTCTGGATTTTACAGACTCGTCCTGTTGCCCCGCAGACTGTCTTCTTCCCATCAGCCTATATTTTCCTTTACGGTTTAAAGGTTCCATAAAATTCTAGCAAACAGGGTCTGGGGGACCAACAAAACAAAACAAAACAAAACACCCCCACCCAATCCTTTAATAAAGAGTAGAGGATAGATAGAAACCAGTCATCTGTTAGTGTCATGTGTTGTGTTCACTTTAACTCTCAGAATGCCTGACCAGTGATTCTCAACCCTTTACTCCTCCAGCACCTGGGAGATATGGTACACTCCCACTAGGAAGGTGCAGTCTGGGATCGTGTGGCCCTGGAAAACACTTCCTCAGTGATTCTGATAGTCTTTAAGGAGGAATTCCCCCTCTGTTGGGGAATTATTGCTTTATATTGCTTTACCCCGTAATTCTAGTGCCGTTTATACCACTCAGCCTACCTGAAAAAGAGAGGCTAGATTTAACAAACATCTTCACCTGTGTGAAATACAAATGATTCAGATTACTCTCTCATTGTGATTCCTTAGAAAAACGAAGGAGGGTGGACTTGGTTTAAGTGCCTTTACCACATATAGCTGTATAGATTCCTGTATCATTGTACCTATGTGGGTGCCAACAGTCCATACAAACATATGTTTGTCACTTTTCTTTATAATTTTCTCCAGGAGGAATGCTGGTTGTGGTATTCTGTTAGCGCCCACATAGGTACAATGATAAAAGGATCTTTAAGTACAGATATGGTGAGTAAAAGGAAAAGAGACCTGGCAGAAACCAAGGACACCACAAATCACCTGCCAAGAAAAACTTAAAAAAAAAAAAAAAAGTAGATGCAAACAGATTATCTGATAAGAGTAACCAGATTGCGCAAATGCCTGGATTTTTAAAGAAAGTTGCAGTTTCTCATACATAAATACTGTTACAGAGAAAGGATTAGCGCTCTTGATTTGGGGAAAACACAAACAGAAGCAAAACTAAGTTTTTAGGTTATATATTTCAAGATTCTCAAATACATGTGTCTATGTGTTTATTTATCCAAATGTATTTGTTAAAGAACAACATGTTATTTTAAGATAAAAAGGCAATATTCAGCAATGTATTATCAACTTAAATTCTATTGATCATAAAAATTAACCTATTTATGACTTAATTCAGTAAATATTTATTGGGCATCTAAAATGTTCTGGACTTTGTTCCAGAGTACTGGACAAAAAGACAGTCTATGCTCTCCGGGAGCTTATGTTTTTCTGGAAAAGACAGACAACAATCAAATAGCTAGCTATATAAATATAATGGCAGGTGGTAATAATGTGCTATGAAGACCAACAAAGCAAGGCAGAGGGAGAGAGCCAGGGGTGCTACTTTAGCTAGAGAGGTCCTGGAAAACTATCTCCCAAGCCAATGTTGCAGCAAAGCACTTTGAAAACTGAGTTTTTGTCTTCTATGTTTTTTGAACTCTGAGCAAGCTCTCCCACTCCCACAGATTCACCTCTGACTATATAAAGACTCCAGATTCCTATCTCCAGCTCTGACCTTTTCTCTGAGTTCTAATTCCATGTTGCCAAGTGTATAATCAACAGATCTAAAACCAAGGTTGCCATATTCACCCTTTGCCCCTCTACCCCCACTAAAAGATTGTCTTCATTTTTCTAGAAATTTCTAGAGAAGTTAAAGATTTGACTCTTTCAGCAACTTCATTGCACTGTAGAAGAGTCCAGATAGTTTCTTGTCAAAAATTCTTCCCATCTACCCCCTCTCTCCCCAGGTCCTCATTCTCACTACCATCACATTTAAGAGCAGCTGGAAGTTTGCTTAGGAAAGCCATGATATTCATGTTTTTCCCTGCTTGGCCAAAACTGGATACTATGGCCTCCTATATCATAACTGAAGTCTTATGACTGCTTTTTACAACCTCTAAAATTCAGCTACATCAAACCTATCTGTTATGGACCGAATTGTGTCCCCCGCCTCTGCCCCAAATTTATATGTTAAAGCCCTAACCCCCAGTATCTCAGAATGTGACTCTATTTGGATACAGGGCTTTTAGAGGAGTAATTCAGTTAAAATGAGGCCATTAGGTTGTGCCCTAATCCAATCTGACTGGTGTCTCTAGTAGAAGAGGAAGAGGTGCCAGGAATGAGTGTCCAATCAAGAAAAGGCTATACATGCATCTGGTGAAAAAGGCTTCAGGAAAAAACAACCGTGCTGGCACTTTAATCTTTGACATCCAGCTTCCAGACAGTGAGAAAATAAATCTTTGTTGTTTAAGCCACCCAGTCAATAAACTGAGGCTCAGAGATTAAGGGGCAAGGCCGCACAACTGGTAAGAGCTAGAGCTGAGTCTGCAGGTCTCACACCATGACACTGTAGTGCTTGTAAGCATTGTTGCTTAAAGCAGGAGTTGGCAAACTTTCCATAATGTGCCCAATAGTAAATGTGTTAGGTTCTGCGGACTAAGAGGCAAGGTGGAGGATATTATATAGGCACTTATATAACCATTTAAAATGTAACTATTTAGGGGTGACTGGGTGGCTCTGTCAGTTAAGTGTCTGATCCTTGATTTCGGTTCAGGCCGTGATCTCACAACTTGTGGCATCAAGCCCCACCCATGTCAGGCTCTGTGCTCACAGTGTGGAACCTGCTTGGTTCTCCCTCTCTCTTTGCCTCTCTCCTGCTCGTGTGTGGGTGCTTTCTCTCTCTCAAAAACAAATAAAACTTTAAAAAAAGCAGATATTTAAATTTTTTTTTTTTTAAGTTTTATTTATTTTTGAGACAGAGAGACAGAGTGCGAGCAGGGGAGGAGCAGAGAATCTGAAGCAGGCTCCAGGCTCTGAGCCGTCAGAACAGAGCCGGATGCAGGGCTCAAAGTCACAAACTGCAAGATCATGACCTGAGCCAAAATTGGACACTTAACTGAGCCACCCAGGTGCCCCATAAAAGCAGATATTTAAGACAAAAATCTAAGACTGCCATGAGCATGCCACATCTATGACCAAATCTAAGAATTCCTCTACCCTATTTAGGGAGCCATTGAAGGATCCCTAAGTAGGATCATTAGGATCAGGTTCAATTTCTTAGAATGGATCTAAGGAAGGATAAAGGAAGGATCTTTAGCATCATGTTCAGTCTCTTAGAATGGCAAGTGTCCCAGCCCTGCCTTCCTCACAAGCCTCATCTTCCTCATTAGCTGTAGTAATACCAAATTGAATGGTTTGTCACAGCTCTGACTCTGCACTTCTCTGCTCCCTGTCCTTACCTGGCCAATTCATGCTCATCTTCCCCAATTTTCAGATTAATATCTACCACTCCTGGGGCCTGCCCTGACCTTCCTCCTCCCCACCCTCACTCTCACCCACAGTCTGGCTTAAGGGCCCCTTTTCTGGGTCCCCACACAGACTTCCATCAAAATTTCCATAAATTACCCATTTATGAGTCTGCCTCCTTTACATAAGCTCCCAGGACATGTGTTCCTTGTAATAGCCAACCACCTGTTACTTAATAAATATTTAATTGAATGGCACGTTTTTAAGTAGTTACATTTTATTTATTTATTTTTTGAAAGAGAGAGAGAGAGAGAGAGAGAGACCGAGCATGAGTGGGAGAGAGAGGCAAAGGGAGAGAGAATCTTAAGCAAGCTCCTGGACATGACAGCGTTACTTTGTCCATTAAAAAAAAAAAAAAAAAAAAAAAAAAAAAAATCTGACATATATCCAAGTCAGAATAACCACAGTTTGTCAGTCAAGTAAAATTATTGTTCCAATAAAAACAGTGACTAGTTGAACTCACAACTCAAATGGTATTGAAGTAGAACAAAAGCCAATGTATCATTGTTCAATTCATTCAATCGAATGGGCCAAGTGCTTTTACAGATAATCATTATAGAATATTAAAACTATGTATATTTCAAGGGTCAGTATTTAATAAAATTATTAATTGTTGCTGTTTAATCTAGGATTTTCTTAAGTGAAATTTTTTTTTTTTTAATCTGCGAGTGGGTGGTGGTGATGAATACAATGACCACTATTTCATTCTGTTGCTGCTGCCTTGATTTGTTGTAAGGCATCAGCAGTTTACCCACGACTGCTTTTGTACCATCAGTGTTCCAGGATAAATGATGTGATTCAAAAAGATTATTGTACACTTTGAATGTTTCAGCCCCTCTTACGCTTATTTTCAAGCATTCCTATAAAAGATCTTTGGTGATTAGCCAGTGCTAATACCTGATGAATGCAACCAAAATAGCAAGTCCAGACAGTCCATAGATCTATCCATTGCTAAGGCAAAAATGCAGTATTGCAGGCAAGATCAGCTTTCATGTTTGCAGCTGAATCTTAATTCGATGAGTTGCTATATCACTGGGAAGTACAGGGCCATGGTTTCTTTTGCTGTTTTTTCATCTAGAAGACATTTAGCAAAACAAATTCTCCCAGGCTTTATTCATTTCTCACCTATGATGTTCACTTCTTCAGTGAAGGCAGTATAAATTATTGTACTAAGATACTTCACTGACTTTTTCATCTCCAGTTTGAAAAGTTGCACCAAATGATTTTTGGCATTTGATAAGTTCATTACATCTACATTAAAAAACTGAATACCTTTTTTAAAACTTTGAATGATTGACCTCAATATGGTGTTACAACTTAACCGGCACCATACTATTAAGAAATGTTCTATCGTATA
Organism: Panthera onca; assembly: GCF_046562875.1. Taxonomy (NCBI): domain Eukaryota; kingdom Metazoa; phylum Chordata; class Mammalia; order Carnivora; family Felidae; genus Panthera; species Panthera onca. The sequence goes on from NC_138347.1 coordinate 49,433,065, forward strand.
AGATACAATAAGGTGAATAGTTAACATTTATAAAGCCAAGGAAAACATCATATTTTTATTTCTTTTAATCATTTTTAAAAAATGTTTTATTATTTATTTTTGAAAGAGAGAGAGAGAGAGAGAGAGCAAGCTGGGGAGGGGCAGAGAGAGGAACACCCAGAATCTGAAGCAGGCTCCAGGCTCTGAGCTGTCAGCTCAGACCCTGAACTCATGAATTGTGAGATCATGACCTGAGCCAAAGTTGGATGCTTAACTGACTGAACCATCCAGGTCCCCATATTTTTATTTCTTATTTATAGTTTCTTCCAGTTGCTTTAGAGATTTCTCTTTCCATGAGTCAGGGGTCTCTCTGTCATTTTCATCTTTTTTTTTTTTTTTTTTTGTAACTTTAGATGTTAGAGTATCTGAACCTTGAGGAAATGTGTCTTGTGATATCCCTTTTTATTTTATTTTTTCATTTTATTTTTTAAAAAATTTTTCATTATTGTTATTTTTTTTAATGTTTATTTTTGAGAGAGAGAGAGTGGGGGAGGGGCAGAGAGAGAGAGTGGGAGATCAGGGTCTAGAGTCAAACAGATGAAGATTTTAATCTCTTCACCAATGATGAGCAGTGTGACCTTGGGCAAATTCTCAAGGCTCCATTTTTTGAATATAGTTTCTGTTGTCAGGAATCTGGGAGTGCCTTTGGGGGAGTTCTAGTTTAGGGCTGCTCCTAAGACCACAGTCAAGATGTTGGTCAGCGCAGTCATCTGAAGGCCTGATATGTTGTGGAGGCTCCCTCATATAGCTGGCCAGTTGGTGCTGGCTGTTGGCCTCAGTGGACTTTTCCAGAGAGTCCTCATAACATGGTAGCTCTCTCTCAGAGAGTTAACGTTCTATCACATTTGGTTAGAACAATGGTAGTGTCACATCATTCAACCAAATTGATAGACCAAATTGAGTTTATATTTCAACATGTAAATGAAGCAAAGTATATTCAAATTTTCTTTTTGTAGTAACATTAACAAACTACCATTCTTGACTCTGTGTGGGAGGGCATTGGGCACTGGGGCTTGTGGTCTTCTCAGACAGTATGCTTGCTTTGACATTTTATAGAAAACTTTGAATGTTTATTCTGAAACATTAGTCTTTCACTGATTATATTTATTTATGAGTTCTCCAGAGGCTATGATTTTGAGCTTAGATTTTTATATACCAAGTGAAACCAGAAATAATTTTAGGGGAGAATTAGTTTTGTAAAAAAAAAAAAATGTGCATGAATTTGTTTGAATGGACATTTAAGGCCTTTATTATACATAAAATATGTTAGTAGGGTGAAAAAAAAATCCAAATAGATTTTATTGAGAAAGCCTAACATCTTATTTGGAGCATCCTTTAAGTGATTTGGTTTCTGGAGGACTGCATTTACTGGAGTCTTTTATTCCCTGCAGATACAAAAGAATTGTTTCCTTTTTATTTTTATTTTTTTTTAGAAGTTACTAAAACCAAAGACTGGGAGAAGGGAAAGGCAGCAAGTTTTGGGGACAATACAACACTTGTGAGAAACAAGTGACTATTTACTTTGAAACTCCCATCAGGGTCTTCTAACACCTATTAATACTGAGTAACAATTCAAGCTCATTGCATCCCTCTTCCCTCCTGGAACTCTAACTTTGCTTCTGCTGATTTGCTTGTGATCTGAAGCTGGCATCCCTGTTCACCTGGTCATCTGGCCCCAAACCACATCCTGACTGGGGACCCCTTCACTGCTGCCCGTATCTAGCTGGTCCGGACCTGTGCATTCTGTCTGAACAGTGCTGCCCAGCCCTTTCTTTCTATTTACTTTCCTCTTCCTCATTGCCTCTGAACCAGGGTCAGCTCAGTTCAGTCCTGGATGCAGTAGTTCCTAAGGGCCTCTGGGCCCCTCAGTCTTACCGCATCTAGGCTGCTTCTGGGTCAATTTTGCCTGCCCAGATTCTTCCATGTTCACTCAGTGTTTATTAAAGACTCAGCGTCTCAGCCGGCCACTGGAGGTGCTCCACCCAAAGGCACCAAGTTACTTGTTACATTTATGTTATCACCTTTGCTTTGACTACCTTAAAAAGGGACTGTAGGCTTTTATCTGACTCTTCCTCATTTTTTTTGGTCATGCTGTTCGATCTTCCTATAAATCATTTTGGTTGAAATCCCACCCATCCTTCAGGGCCTGTCTCAAATGCCCTCTCCTTTGCAAAGATTTTCCTCATGACCTTTTTTTTCCTCCACCATGTTTTGTCTTTCTTTTTAGGACACTCATTGAACTTTGTATCCATCATGATGTTTAATCATAATTGGTTTCTTTTAATATAGCACGTGTGTGCCTACCTTATCATTTCTATAAGATTACAATGTACTTGAAAGAAGGGACATAATCATTCATCTTTTTTTTTTCCTGCAAACTCCTAGGACTTCAATAAAAATTGTGTAAATCCATTTTTTTTTTTTTTTTTTTTAAAGTACTTAGGGCGCCTGGGTGGCTCAGTCAGTTAAGTGTCCTATTTTGGCTGGGGTCATGATCTCGCAGTCCGTGAGTTCGAGGCCCGCAACGGGCTCTATGCTGACCGCTCAGAGCCTGGAGCCTGCTTCGGATTCTGTGTCTCCCTAGCTCTCCGCTACGCCCTCCTCCCCCCCCCCCCCCCAAGTCTGTCTGTCTCTCTCTCTCAAAAATAAATGAACACTAAAAATAAATAGTACTTAAGCTAAGAAACAGCAAAATTCCTGTTTATCAGATAAAATGTAAAATTATGCAGAAAGAAAAAAATTATATATACATGAATATAAACGTATACACGTATGTACATTCGTCATTTTGCGAAGTTCTGAACCAGACAGGGGTATAAGGCACTGTTTTTTATTACTGGGCTGTGCCAAAAAAAAAAAAAAAAAAAGTAGTAGTCCAGATTATAATTTGAGGACAGAAAAATGGCTTCAACATCTATCTCAGTGGGTGCCAAAGGTAAACACTTTGGCAAACGTTAAGTTCCGAGGACCAAAGCTGCTCTGAGGCACTGGAGGAGCCAGGCCTTTAGGAATCTTCCAGAGACGCCTTAAATGGAGCTGGCGGGAAGCTCGCCGCGCCAGGGCGGGCGGAGGAGTGCGGAACGTGCAGCTTCCAGGATTTCCTCCTCCCCGGGAACCGGGCCGACCTGTTCCCGCCGCTGCCTTCCCGCCTCCACCGCTCCCTCTGCAGGCCCAGGGCCCCCACGCCGCGCGCCTTCTTCCCCGGCGCCCGGCCCGGCCCGGCCCGGCTTCTCTCGGCCGGCGGCTGGGGCCGGGGTCCCGGTCCGGGAGGCGGGAGGTGGGAGACCGCGCTCGCTCGGGGTTTCCAGGTGAAGGGGGAGAAAACAGCCGGTCAGTCGAGGCGGAGCCGGGCGGGCGGGGCGAGGGCGGAGGGCACATTGCTTCATCCTGTACATTTTACTGGAAACGGGGCGCATCCGGAGGAGGGGCTGGGAGGCGGCCCCGACGCCGCCAATGGCCCGGCGGGGCTCGGGGGAGGCAGGCGAGGCTGCGATCCTCCCCCTCCAGCTCCTGGAGGCCGGTTAAATAGCCGGGCAGTCCCCGGCCGCGCCCGTGCCCGCGCCATCCCCCTGCCGGCAGGTTCCCGAGCCCGTCAGAGCCACAGCCGGGGAGGCAGTCGTGCGCAGCGAGCGGGTGGCGCAGGAGTCTGGGGTCCCCGAGCGCCCAGCCCGGGAGCATGATCGTGGACAAGCTGCTGGACGACAGCCGCGGCGGAGAGGGGTTGCTGGACGCGGCCGGCGACGGTGGCCTCATGACCAGCCCGCTGAACCTGGCCTACTTCTACGGCGCATCGCCCCCGGCCGCGGCCCCGGGCGCCTGCGACGCCATCTGCTCGTCGTCGGGGCCCTCGGCGCCCGGCTCGCCCGGCTCGGACTCCTCCGACTTCTCCTCCGCCTCGTCCGTGTCCTCCTGCGGGGCCGTGGAGTCCCGGCCGAGAGGTGGCGCGCGCGCCGAGCGGCTGCAAGGTACCTACCCGCCCCGGCGGGCGCGGCCTCAGCGCCCCCAGCACCCCGGTCTCCGGGCGGCCCACACGCTGGGAGGGGAGGGTCCGAACTGCCGAGGTGCGAAGTACCTGGACCGGCAGTTAGGTGGCCTCTGTGCCTCCCTTAGCGGCAGTATATAACCACACTGTCATCATATGTTAGGCGATTACTGGAAGACTTACTCTGTGCCAGGGCAGTTGGTAGAACTCCAATGCCCTTTGACTGTCTGTAAAATCCGGGCGTCACATCCCGCTGGCCTGGTAGCTCACAGCGCCTCTGAGAGCAGAGCTCTGACTTCTGAGGGTGGCGATGAATCACTTTAGATTTTTCTCTCACTCTTCTTTTTTCTTTTCTTCTTCTCCTTCTCCTCCTTCCTCTTCCTCCTCCTCCTCCTCCTCCTCCTCCTCCTCCTCCTCCTCCTCCTCCTCCTCCTCTTCTTCTTCTTCTTCTTCTTCTTCTTCAAGCTTTACTAAACTGTAAATTCACATACTGGTGGCGAGTTTTTGGATCTGATGTAGGTATAACTTGGGGTTCCCAATGAGGTTTGAGTGCTGTGTTTATGGTCGACTTATTTTTTCCTAAGTATTTGTGGAAATTTTAAGTAAAAAGGATTTTATATTTAAGAAAGGAAACATATTAACAAGATGTGAGGTGAAACTGGACTAAAAACCAGCTCACATTATGACTTTAGTGTGTGATGTTTTCGAGTTTCGGAAGTCTACCCTGAATTTCTGCGGTCTTGTTTTTCTGTGTGCTTTAGAATGGTTAAGCTAAACCTAGCCGGCATGGGGATAATGTTTCCTTCTGCTGTGAATTGGTTAGTTTCTTTTCTTAAAGAGCCGAGTTGCATAACTTGGGGGGGAAACAGGATGGCACTGTGGGCAGACTAAAGAAAGTCTAGATAATCTCAAGTGTTATAAAGTCTAATCAGCATGATTTTAAAGAACATTCTTGTTCAGGTGTGTTCCCTACTGCTAGCCACTTCTGTTTTGGTTGTCTTTTATTATAAAAAGTGAGTTTTCATTTTCACTTAAAAAGTAATTTAAGCCACTTGATTTCATAAGGTGCTCTCTGTATTTTAAACGTATGTATGTTTTAGCAGATGCAAAGTGTGTGTGTGTGTGTGTGTGTGTGTGTGTGTGTGTGCATGTGCGTGTATTCAAGCCTTTTCTCTCACATTTGGCCTTCATTTCTCTGAAACTGTTTTGTTCGTTCCTTGGTTTACCACATAGACATAGGGGATTTCTGAAACTGAATTTTTCTCCCTGTGACGTTGAATTATTAACTACTGTCATTCCAGAGAAATGCTGTTAGATGCTGACAAGGTTTTCCTAAACTTAAACATAAAATCCACTCATTCTTTAATTTGCCCTACCATTGAGTGGGTTTCCTCTCATATGTTTGATAGGTCTATGTCTATTCAAATTAGGCATGGTTTCTTGTCCCATCTTCTAACTGTTTCCTACTCAACTGAGTGGCTCAATTATTCATTTCCTGACTTCTTCCATGTTTTGTGTTCAACTCATCCCAAGAGATTATGACATAGTAGTGGTCAGAAGTGGAATGCTGTACTCATAGACTACATTTTAAAGTATATCTTAAAATTTAAATATGGAAAGCCTAAGAAACCTAAGACGTTTTTTTTATTTTTTTATTTTCTTATGTTTATTTTTTAAATTTTATGTTTTTAAATTTACATCCAAATTAGTTAGCATATAGTGCAACAGTGATTTCAGGAGTAGATTCCTTAATGCCCCTTACCCATTTGGCCCATCCCCCCTCTGAGACATTGTTAATTGTTAGACCTTGGCACATTGAGATCTTTGGAGGAAGTTTGTTTTGTGCTTTCTTAGGTGAGTGGAATTATTAGACTTTTTAAATTTATGTGTGGATATAAAGTCTTTGTTTTGAAAAAGCTGAAAATCCATCATTTATCCTCGCTCCCCCATGGTTTTTCAAAAGTTAAGAATAATTACAGATTTATGAGAGGGTGGCAAAATCTGTGATTGTGTCTCTTGGGTGGATGGGGCTGAAAGACGAAGAAGCTTAATTTGGGTTTATCTGTTGGCTCCAGGGGCCCCTGAAACTACAGTTCTTTGAGCTTTATTTTCGTAGGGTGCCTGGGGGAGAAAGGTATTAGGAAATGAAGAACGCTTAGGTAGGGCTGGGGACTGACATGCAAGGCCATTGACCAGAGTGAGTTGGAGAGGCTTTGCAATCTGTTTGTTGGGGACTTCATACATTAGACGGCTATGCTTTTGAGATTGTCAAGATTTGTGTCTGTAAACAGATTTAATTGGCATATGTTTTGTTTTCTTTTGAACAGTTGAGCCCCATATGGGGGTTGGAAGGCAGCAGAGAGGACCCTTTCAAGGTGTTCGTGTGAAGAACTCAGTGAAGGAACTCCTGTTGCATATCCGAAGTCATAAACAGAAGGCTTCTGGCCAAGCTGTGGATGATTTTAAGGTGGTACCTCTTTTTTGTTTTGGGTTGAGGAAGGGAGGTTATTCTGTCAGGGTAGTTATTATTCTCTTCTGACCTGGGTCCAGTAGCTCTTTTGTAGACCACACCAGAGTCATAGGATAGAGGGTGCATTGGTCTCTGTCTGCTGTATTCCTGTCACTTAGGCCGGTACTGGGCACACAAGAGAAATTTAATGAATGAATAAATGAAGGCAACTTGGGGGCAAAGAATCAACTGAAATGGAAAAGTTTGACTAGAAGGGGAAAACTCTAATGGGCTTATTAATTTTGTCTTGACTTCAGTTGAACTAAGGTGAAAGGGAAAATGGGGAAAGAAAATTAAGATAGAAAATAAATTTTGCTAGGATAACTGTCAGATTTATGGTGAGCTGTAAAGAGTGGTAAAGTTAAGTCTGCTTATTGATGTTTATTAAGCAGGAAACCATTTGATATGCAGTAAATTAGAAATTCTTTTTCTTTATAGACCCAAAGTGTGAACAGAGAGCAATTCACAGGTAAGAGTTCCTTCTATTCGTAATATGGGGGCTTTAGAGTAAAATAATGTAGTGTGATTATGGGTAAAATTTAGAAAATAAAGTGATCACAGATTCCATATTCCTTTCTTGGGTATAGAATTGAAGAACACAGTATCATATAGTGGAAAAAGGAAAGGACCTGATTCATTGTCTGATGGACCAGTTTGCAAAAGGCCAGCTTTATTACATACCCAGTTTTTGGTAAATATCTCACTATTTTCCTCTGAATACCCTTTGAAAATTTTTCCTGGCATAATTTTGAAAGAGAGTCTGCAACTTAACTTTTTCTTCTTTTCCAGACACCACCTCAAACACCAACACCTGCCGAGAGCATGGAAGATGCTCATCACAGTGAATCCAAACAGGACAGCAGTGCTGATCTGCTTCAGAACATAATCAACATTAAGAATGAATGCAGCCCGGTTTCCCTGAATACCGTCCAAGTTAGTTGGATGAGCCCTGTGGTGGTCCCTCAGGGCTCTCCCCAAGAACAGTGTCAGGACTTCCACAGAGGGCAGGTCTTCTCGCCACCTCAGAAACACCAACCGTTCCAAGTCAGCAGCTCCCCACACATGGTGGATCAGACGTCCCTGTACCAGTATTCTCCACAGAGCCAGAACTTGCAGCCACAGCACTACACCCACAACCCAACTCTGGAATACAGTCCTTATTCCAGAACGTCCCAGTCCCCCAATTATGAACCAAACCTCTTTGATGGTCAAGAACCACAGTTCTGCCCAGATCAAAGTTTTGCATCTCTTCTGAGTAGTCAGGAATCTGAGAATATTGCTGTTCCCATTCAGAATTCCCCCAGTGTTCAGCAACAGAATGACGCACACCTGCAGAACTTCAACATGATGCCACATGGCGCCTGTGAGGCCATGATGGGGCATGACGCAGGCTCTACCCCTTTAGGCACTTCACTGCCATTCCCAAACATCATCGGAAACCCAATGAACACCACACAGTTAGGGAAGTCATTTTTCCAGTGGCAAGTAGAACAGGAAGAAAGCAAATTGGCAAATATCTCTCAAGATCAGTTTCTTTCAAAGGATGCAGATGGTGACACGTGAGTATCCTTTTCTCTCATGTACCTAATTTGGTAAACCATACGTGTTAGAAGTAGTGGGCACAGAATTTCTCTAGGGCACACCAAGCCAGACCCTAGTAAGTGGCTAATTGGGATGACTAGAGTAGGTAGAAACTGCTGTTCAGTGACAGCTAATATTTTAAGCGTTTTCCTTTCTTTTACTTTCTGGCTGAATAGATTACTTGTTTATGTGTCTTCTTTGAATAATAAGTTTTGAAAGCCCAGGATAGATTGTGTCTATGGAGCAAAAACAGGTCATGATTAGTTGCTAATGATCAATTGTGAGTTGACTTGTAGAATGAATCGTAATCTGTCATGACATCTTTGTGGCCGTGGGCAACTTATTTAACCTCTCTGTGCCTGAGTTTCTTGACATGTAAAATGAAAAGACCTCCCTCATAGGGTTTGTGGGAATATTAAAGATAATCGATTTAAAGTGATCAGCATGGTGCTTGGCATTCTAACTATTTCTGGTAGCTTAACACATCCTTTTGCACCTCAGATGTATTATCAACCTAGCAGAAAAGACAAATTATACTCTACGGTGTGTCATTTGAGTGCACCAACATGTCAAGAAGGGGGCTAAAGGAGGAATTTTTATTTATTTATTTATTTTTTCAAGGATGAACTTAGTGAAGTCAGAAGTAATTCTCTTTTCCTCTCGTGTTTCCCAGGTTCCTCCATATTGCCGTCGCCCAAGGGAGAAGGGCACTTTCCTATGTCCTCGCAAGAAAGATGAATGCGCTTCATATGTTGGATATTAAAGAGCACAATGGACAGGTGAGGATCTTGACAGAGTGAGATGGCAGAGATGTGGTCATGGTGAAGAGAACAATAGCCAGTCTCATATTTATGTGTCCATCATTTTAGAGCTGCAGACCAAGAGAGTTCAGTTAATATTAACTTTGAGATGTTGACTCTGCCACCGTCAACCTTCAAGTTATTAACGTTAACTTTGTAGTTATTTGACCAAAGATTAACTGGGTGTAATAAAGGCACGCCCTAAGCTTATTCTAGTTTCCTTGTGTTACAGTATTTTATTGCTTCTTAATAAGATTTATTTTCTCTATGTGGGGTTTTCCCCTCAGTCTTAGTTTATGTTCGTATTCCTTGTCAGGACAGTGTTATGTATTTTTAAAAGATCTTTTTTCCCTCTGAATGTCCACAGAGCGCCTTTCAGGTGGCAGTGGCTGCCAATCAGCATCTCATTGTGCAGGATCTGGTGAACCTTGGGGCCCAGGTGAACACAACCGACTGCTGGGGAAGAACCCCTCTGCATGTCTGTGCTGAGAAAGGTCACTCTCAGGTGCTTCAGGTAGGAGGCTGCTTCTGCTATCACAAGGCCACAGAGGTAGGGCTTGGATAGTAGAAGTTAGATGTAGGTTGCCTGTTGCGAGAATGTATATTTTTAGTTGACCTACTCATTCCTTGGGGTTACTAATAGGATAAGTATTTGTGTGACTTGTCTTTTGCTCACATGTGTCTGTCTTTAAATTTGGCAGGCAATTCAGAAGGGAGCAGTGAAGAGCAATCAGTTTTTGGATCTTGAGGCAACTAACTATGATGGTAAGCGACAGAAATGTTATTGGACGAAAAGCCATGTAGAGAGTGGGACTCGCCAGTTCCAGGGGTGTTAAGTTTTATTCCAAGAAGGAAGGGAGGTGATTAAAGCTAAAATATTCTATAGATAAAATTAGCACCAAGACCCAGTGGAGGGAATCTTCAGATTGCCTTACTAGTTCTTGGGGAGCCTACTTCTAGCTCATGTTGGAGGCTGTCCTAACTGTAATTGTCCAGGTCTGTAATTGTAGAAGAACTGAGATACTTGATGGATGCTTGACCACTGCTTTATTATACTTTCTAGGCCTGACTCCTTTACACTGTGCGGTCGTGGCCCACAATGCGGTGGTGCATGAACTGCAGAGAAATCAACAGCCCCATTCACCTGAAGTTCAGGAGCTTTTGCTGAAGAATAAGAGTCTGGTTGACACCATTAAATGTCTGATTCAAATGGGAGCAGCAGTGGAAGCAAAGGTAAATCTCATTAGAGTTTGGAGATGGAATAGGGAAGAAAAGTGGTTAGAGCAAAAGACCTTATTTCCGAAGTATAAATTAAAACTTTTTCCCGTTTTTCAATTAATGGGGTGAATAGCAATGCATATGGATAGTTAAGAAGCTTAGGTTTTAAAATCATCAGCTTTTTCGATTTGCTTTTAATCTGTAGATTATCATTCAAAAGACCACTGAGCTGTGAAATAAATTAGTCTTTGTTTAAAAGGAAAAGAAAATGCTTGAAATTGGTATTGTCATTTTGGCTTCCATTTTCATATAATAAGGGTGATGCGCTTTTGTAAGGGTTGCTTTATTGTTGTAGGACCTGGACTTAATCTTCTGTTTTTTAAACTGGAAAATATTTTGTTCTCTTTAAATTTGAGGCTTATTTGCTGAGTATCTCCTATGTATAAGGCACTGAGTTGGGAGCTCTGGGGGAAAAATACTTAATACCTTGGGAAGTGGAAGAGGTGAGAACTGCAGCTAATAAGTCTACACAGGGTGGCCACCGAGTCTGGAAACACAAGGGATACATAGTAAATGTTTTATTGTATTGTATTACAGCACATGGTAAAATAGCATCGTCTGTGTTTCTATATTTTATGGCCACCATGTATGTAAGAGCAGACTGTGATCAGAGGCATATAGGCACACTGATGGGGGAATTTAGGAGGAATAAGATTTCATTTACCCTGGGATGAAGGTAGGTTTTGCGGAGAAGACAGCATTCACAGTGAATCACTAAGGGTGAGTCAGACATTTGTGAGCCTGGGTGAAAAGCATATGTAAAAGCGGTGTCTGGATGTTCATTTTCTTTCCCCTCTTGTCTTTGTTAAGGATCGTAAAAGTGGTCGCACAGCCTTGCATTTGGCAGCTGAAGAAGCAAACCTGGAACTCATTCGCCTTTTTCTGGAGCTGCCCAGTTGCCTGTCTTTTGTGAATGCGAAGGTACTTCTAGAAAGCCTCAGTAACTGCACTAGACATGGAATGACCTTTGCATCTTCTTCAGGCTGTTGAGCAGCTTTCATGAAAACCTCCCTTTCTGATAGGTGTCATTTGATCTCTTTGTCTTTAGGCTTACAATGGAAACACTGCCCTCCATGTTGCTGCCAGCCTTCAGTATCGGGTGACACAGTTGGATGCAGTCCGCCTGTTGATGAGGAAGGGAGCAGACCCAAGTACTCGGAACTTGGAGAATGAACAGCCAGTGCATTTGGTTCCTGATGGCCCTGTGGGGGAACAGGTGGGAGCTACAGAAGGGGCACTTAGTCTGAAACATAAAGGAAGATGTGGTTGTGCTGGGCAGAGGCGAGCTGGTGCTCTTTAGGCAGGCTCTGTCAGTGTCTGCGTCTCCCAGTGCCTTTGGTAGCAACTTTGGAGTCCATTGCTTTGTTTCTAAGGGAAGAGGAAGAAATTTGGGGGTTATCCATGGCCTCAAAATGGTCAAAAGTCAGATTGTCTTCTCTTCTGTAACACAAAGTTAGGTGTAGAGTCAGTCAGAATGGTTTGAGGTTTTGGAAGCTGATGAAAGAGGAGGTGCCAGGGCTCCTGCAGACATCGAGGAAAGAGAGTCTTAGTTTTGGTGAGTGATGGGCCTTCAGATTGTGGGTATGAAATGAGTCAGTCCCTGTAGAGTGTTCAGAATAGCCCAGGGACATAGTGAGTGGTCAGTAAACATTAGCCATTACAGTTATTTCTATCTACTAACTAATACTAAATAGGAAATGGAAGGTTGTTTATGTAATTCAGAATCTAGAAATACTTTAAACACAGTTATGCTTTATTTCTACAGTGATACATTTATCTTTGGAGATTGAAGAGTTTCCCATGACTCAACTTCTCTTGATAACAAGAACTGAATCTTTTCAGAACTTAAGATACATATATATATATATATTTTAAAGTTTATTTGTTTTGAGAGCGAGAGCGAGTGGGGGAGGGGCATGGGGGGGCTGGAGAGAGAGTCCCAAACAGGCTCCAAATTGTCAGTGCAGAGCCCGATGCAGGGCCCCATCTCACTGTGCGTGAGATCATGACCTGAGCCGAAATCAAGAGTCGAACATTTAACCAACTGAGCCACCCATGTGCCCTAGAACTTAAGATATTTTTGATGGAAATCTTCCCCTGGGGTAAATGAGGGTAACTATGGCTATGGGCAGGTCATTACAAACTTTGATAATCACAAAATAAAACATATGGAATGCAATTTAGCCTTTTCTTTGATTCATAGCCCTCATTATGACCATAATGTTACAGGACTACAAATGCTATGCAATGTTACAGCATCTACAAATGCTATTTGTAGAGCTCTTGATAACTTAAAGTGAATTTCTTAATAACTTGTGAAGAGTTTTCATGTATGTTATACCACTTCATAGTTACAAAAACTTTGCAGTGTAAAGGTTCAGCTGAGAAAATGGGGACTCAGAGATCCCACAGACAGGAATCCTCATTTACTAGTAAATGGCAGAGGCTTAAAGCCCAGTGTTTGCCTCTACTTCACTATATGTGGTATGCAGTCATACAGCGATGTTTGTCAGACTGGTGTGTAAATTTAATCACCAGGCATACATTATGCACAGATGCTTTAATTGGATACCATGGCAGCTATTCTCATTTGAAGGGTATTTGAAGATTGACTTGTGTGTGTATGAAGTGGGTTCTGTGTTCTTGTTAGTTCAAGCTGGTTTCAAAATAGGTGAGATACTGTAATATACCATCGTTACTGCCTTGTATTAAATGTTCTCACAAATAGCAGTATTAGAGACTAGGAAAGGATTATATAGGTCTTATTTAAGCTGTTGGAGATTTTCAACTTTAAGTAGTTTTTTTTTTAATATTTACTTATATTTGAGAGAGAGAGAGCGAGAGAGAGTGAGCGTGCTAATGGGTGGGAGGGGGGTGGCCAGAGAAATGGAGACAATCTGAAGTAGGCTCCAGGCTCTGAGCTGTCAGCACAAAGCCCAACACAGGGCTCGAACCCACGAGCCATGAGATCACGACCTGAGTTGAAGTCGGATGCTTAACTGACTGAGCCACCCAGGCGCCCCTCAACATTAGGTAGTTTTTAATGGAGATGCTTTACTCTCTTGCACTCAAAGATCATTATAGATCTGTGATAAGTCTTGAAAGGAGTTATAGTGGTATTTTTAAAGTCACCTTAAAGTCTCAACATGTATTGTTTCATATTTCTTCATATGTTTACTTACAAGTTGACGTGAACGGTTTAGAGGATGTGAAAAAAGAGTGAAACTCTGAAGGAAATACGGTACTTTGACCATAAAAAGTAAAGCTCACCAATCCTGTTAATTTCTCTTCCAGATCCGACGTATCCTGAAGGGAAAGTCCATTCAGCAGAAAGCTCCACCATATTAGCTCCATTGACGTGGAGCCTCGTCGGCAACACTCACTGTCAGTTAGGCAGTCCTAATGTATCTGTACATAGACCATTTGCCCTGTATTGGCAAATGTAAGTTGTTTCTAGGAAACAAACATATTTAGTTCACTATTATATAGTGGGTTATATTAAAGGAAAAGAAGAAAAATATCTAATTCCTTTCGGCAGATTTTAATATTTCACACCCAGGTATCTGGGATCTACACACCTGAATTTAATCTTGAGTGGTGAAATTGACTTTAATTAACAGTCGTTTTCGGGTAGGACAAGGCTTTGATTTGTGGCATCAGGCCTTGCTCGTGTAGCTATTGCCAGTTTAAAAGTAGGTCAATTGTAAATGTTTTTGTAAGGAAAAGGACAGCATTTGAAAGGGAAAAAATAAATCTGTTTGTCATGTTGAGGCTTCATTTGGCCTAACGCAGTACCTGATGGCCGTTATTGGTGTTGGAAAGTGTCTAGGTGCTGGACTAGATGAAATGTACCATGGTTAAAATTTGATCTTTGCAAGTTGTATACAGTTGTTGTTTTTGTCTTTTGAAGTATTTGTACATATTTGGCCATTGACATGGCCACATTTGAAATGTGTAAATCAACAGAGTAGAAAAGAACAAGTGAATTGTCACTATTTAAAAAAATTATACATGTTCCAAAGAGCTGTGTCATCATCATCTGTCTACCATCTCTGTAGATGAAGCAGATGGAGAGTCGTTCCCCTCCTGGCCGACAGAGCTCTGTTTGAATTGTAAATATGCTTTTACTCCTGCATTGAGATGAAACACATTATTTGTAATGAATTGCATGCTCTTGAGGAGAACACCTCTTTATGGCTCACTTTCTAGGTTTTGTAATTTACTTGCTGGAATTTTGTTACCTTTATTGGAACATCAAAAAGTCAACACTGAACCGTGTCTTACTGGTTTTCTATTGTCAAATAATGTTAATACACTATGATGTTTTACATTACCATCCAGAAAAAAATGCCTTATATTTGAGTAACCTTGATTCTATTAATATTATTTTGCTTTTTACTCTTGCATACACCAAGGAATGTATTTGGCTTTGATTGCACACACTAATTCACTGTAATAAATTTGATTCATTAAAAACCTTTTTTTTTTTTTTTAATGAGAAGTCCCACAAGCAACTGACTGACTAATCATCTTCATAGCTAAATCCTTTTAAAAAAGATAACCTTTGGATCGATCACATTGTTTGACCCAGTATGTCTTGTGGACAAAAGTTAGTTATAGTTATTTACTATCTGTAAATACAGCTGTATTATGAACTCATGGAAAAACTCATGCATGGATTTAAATAAACATTAATTCAGTAATACCGTTCATCTTAGGGATGTGTATTTTCTTTTTCTAGGCCCTTATTTATATTTCCCTAGGCTGAAAAACTGCTATTAATTACTAATCTAAATAACTTTAAATTATTAATATATTAATTAAAATATAAAATTTATAAAGTAGCAATAAAATATTATATTAAATATTATAAAACAGTAATATTTATCAATGTTTTAATATTAATATGTTAATGATTATATTATATTAATTAAATATTAATATATTTTAATTTGGCTTTTTTTGAGAACATGATTCCTAAAGGTGTATATGATTTAACATAAAAAGATTGTTTGCCAAGTTTGTAGAGGCTTATTGGGTTCTGAAAATATCATGAAACCTTAATAGTTACTGTTGATCATTTAGAAATTTATGTACCAGAAAGCTAATTCTTATGTTTGTGACTTTAGTTTTCATACTTTATTTTCTGGGAACAGTGAGCATAGGGAAAACAGTTTGGATATGAACAGAATCATCCTGAGAGATACCAGCCTGGGAAGATCAGTAAACAGTGTCCTTCTCATTCCCAACATGCCATTTTGACGTGTGACGTGTGAGAACAAACATACCAACATCTGTCAGTGTCAGTCAGTTATTCTGCACTTATTCTACTCTTATAATCTCTTTTGAGAATCTGCTAGAAGCTATGAATCCTTTCCCTGGAAAAATATACCTATGCACATATATGCAAATTCTGCATACAGTATCAGGGACTTTACAGATACTAAGAGTCCATGGCTCAGGTTAGGAATCTACTGTCGGTCATTTATTTCTGTAAATGTAGGTCTGTAGGTGAAATATTTCTGTAGGTCAAATATAATTTGTCTTCTTTCATTGCATTGCAATGCAACCTGATAACTAGAACAGTAGAACCGATACACCCCTGTGAAACAGATATACAGTGAGCTTTTTTCAAGTGAGCTTAACTCTTCTCTTAATCCCAAGTTCTCTCATAATTAGTTGATTGAACCAGTGCTTAGCAAGCATATGACTTGCGTGTCTGTGTGCATGCACGTGCAAAGTGCAAAGCTGTATAATGAACAATATGAGGCATTCAAAGACATAAAAAGGATATTTCTTAAGATGTATATGTGGCAGACAAGGCATGCACTTTGTTAGGTAACAAAAAAGGGGGAGAAATACTGATCCAGAAGAATTTATATCTCAAAGGGGAGAACAAGGGAGACTTCAAGTTAGAGCATTTGAGCTGTGCCTTCACAAGAGTTGATTTGGATGTTCATAGATGACGAGGAGGAGGGGTGGTAAAAGGGACAGAAACAGAAAATGATGTGAACCAAGGCAATTGTATTTCGGGGAAACCACCAGTGATTCAGTGTAGTTTTGTTAGTATCTGGATGGCCAATTTCATCTTGTGTTCTACCTCTTACTGGAAGCATTCTCATGAAGGGCATGTTGAGAAGCATCCTCAGGCCATCCAGGGGCTTGGCAGGAGAGGGTGCTGTGATTGATAACATACCTCTGCTGCAGAGGTATGTGGGGTGGCTCTTGATGGGATGTTGTTTTGAAGAATGAGCCCCACAGAAACCAAGACTTCATGCTCACTGCTGCAACCTCAGTGCCTGGCACATAGAAGGAGCTCATGAAAAGAATTGGTTAAATGAGTGAATGAATGTATGTAAATATTGGTTGGGATCATTGATTCTGGGAAGAAGTAATGCCTCAAGCCAGAGTTCTATTATTAAGTAATAATGAACTAGTGACTTATAGTTTGGAACCTGACTCAGCCGTGTAATCTAATAATGACATCAATGAGATGAAAATGCCATTTCACGAAAATGGGCATAGTTGTACTCTTTTTAAAATCAGTCCTTTTGTAAAGGACTAACTCTAGGGGCGTCTGGGTGGCTCAGTTATTTAAGCATTCGACTACGGCTCAGGTCATGATCTCACAGCTTGGGAGTTCAAGCCCTGCCTCCAGCTCTGTGCTGACCGCTCAGAGCCTGGAGCCCACTTCAGGTTCTGTGTCTCCCTCTCTCTCTGCTCCTCCCCTGCTCACACTCTGTCCCTCTCTCTCTGTCAAAAATAAATAATAAAACATTTTTAAAAATTTAAGAAAATGTAAAGGACTAACTCTAGTACCATAATTTTGGTATTTCACGAAGGATTCCCCTCAAACGACCAAATTTTACAGATCTATTTGTTAATCAAATCAGTAACATTTAATTGTTTTTACTTAATCAGGAAAGAATTTCCTCAAACTCCTCTAACCTTTAATAAATGTCAACTTCTTAAACTCAGTACCACATCCATTTTATGATAATATCAGTTCTGTATTGAATGTGACCTTAGGGAGAAATCAACTTCATCCACTGGCTAAGTTCTCAATGGTTCCTCTGAGATCAGGCCTGGATATGAGGTTTTAGATTAGAGATTTCAGATGAGACCAGACTACTGGGTTTTTGTTTTTTCTGGTAGTGCCCTGGATTTGCCCTTGAGAGGAGGGGAGTGGCCATCTTATTTATCATCAGATGTGATGAGTAGCATAGTATCTGACACGTGGTAGAGAGAAAATAAATACTTCCTCTTTTTTTGTTGTTGTTGTTTGTTGTTGTTAAGTAGGCTCCACACCCAGTATGGAGCCCAATGCAGGGCTTGAACTCATGACCCTGAGATCAAGACCTGAGGTGAGATCAAGAGTCAGATGCTTAACTGATGACCCGCCCAGGTGTCCAAGGAAGTAATTCTCAAATTGAGTTTACTTTTACAGCTCTCTTTTTATTTATTTATTTTTTAATGTTAACTTTTTTTGAGAGACAGAGAGAGAGAGTGTGAGCAGGGGAGGGACAGAGAGAGACCAAAACACAGAGTCTGAAGCAGGCTCCAGGCTCTGAGCTGTCAGCACAGAGCCCGACGTGGGGCATGGACTCCCAAGCTGTGAGATCATGACCTGAGCCAAAGTTGGACGCTTAACCAACGGAGCCACCCAGGTGCCTCTATAGCTCTCTTTTTAATTTATATTTTCTCAGCATAGTTTATACTTCAATGTATAAATATTTTATTATTCACATGGAGTTTACACGTTTTTAGTGCAGAAATACTTTCATACTTCAGCTTTATACCAACTCTGGTTTCAGCTGCTGAATGCCCAAGTTTCAAGGTTTCGGTCTTTGTTGGATATCAGCATCTTTTGTGAAGCTTATTAAATGTGCAAGTGCCTTGGCCCCACCCCAGACTTCCTGAGTCAGAATTTCCAGGGTTTTCAGGGCTCCTGGCAGGTATATGTGAAGATGATTTTAGTGCACAGTTTTAGTCTAAATTATTTAGGAAATGCTGACTTTGGAGAGTACGTGTGGCTGGGCAGTGGCCATATGGTGGTAACAGAATGGGCTCCTGGAATACCCGGGGGGATAAGGTAGCAAACTGATGAATGCCTGCTACGAGCCAGGCACGTTGGATCCCATGTCATAGAAACCAGCTTTGAAGGAGAGATCAGGAGTCATTGAACCTGTCTTTTTTTTTTTTTTTTTTTTTTTGCTTTCAGGAAACACTTTTCTAGGGTCATTTTGGTTTTTAATCCTCAGGTGCATTAGTTTCCTAAGACTATGTAACAAATTACCACAAACCCGGTGGTTGAAATCGAGAGAAATTTATTCTCTCACAGTTGTGGAGGCCAGAATTCTGAAATGAAGGTTTTGGCAGGACGATGCTTCCTCCAAAGGTTCTAGGGAAGAATCTGTCCTTGCCTGGTTCAGGTTCTGGCAGCTCCAGGCAGGCGTTCCTGGGCTGGTGGTGGCATCGCTCCAGTCTCGGCCTCCATCTCACATGGCTTTCTCCTTCTGTGTGCCTCTTAAAGGACACTTGCCATTGGATTGAGGGCCCACCGGATAATCCAGCATGACTTCATCTTGAGATTCTTAACTACATGTGCAAAGACCCTTCTTCCAAATGAGGTAATGTTCACAGGTTCTGAGGGTTAGGATGTGGACATGTCTTCTTGGGAGCCACCATTTAACCTACTACACCAGGGAAAGAGGTTTTGTAATCTTTTCTCCTATCATTATTCTTTTCACAAAATGATTAAGGTGAATACTTCTTTTTGAGCAATCCTGTAGTCTCGTCTTCAGAATCTATGAGCATTTGTTATACAAAATTGACTTAATGGAGGATACATCATCTCCATTTCATTTATTAGCTGTAATACCTGGCATTGAGCAGGAGACTCATTTAACGTTGATAAACTTTAGTAGAAACGATAAAATAATTATTGATCTGTAATTTAAAAATTATTATAACGTTTGGGGCACCTGGGTGGCTCAGTCAGTTAAGCGTCTGACTCTTGGTTTCGACTGAGGTCATGATCTCATGGTTTCAGGAGTTCGAGCCTCATGTCGGGCTCTGTGCTGGCAGTGAGGAGCTTGCTTGGGATTCTCTCTCTCCACCCCTCCCCCACTCACGTTGTTTCTGTCTCTCTCAAATAAGTAAACTTAAAAAAATTATAATGGTTAAAAGAACTTTAATTTTTTTTGAAACTTAGAGCAAAGCTTCTTTGATTATCATCAGTCATTCCATTCTCTGGTACACATGTGAAGAAATTTGCTACTCTTTACCTTGATCACACTACCTAGAGCTGCCCATGTAAAAAGCAACATGATCATAAATTACACGCCTTCATTTTTGACATCTGACCTTGTAATGATAAAATCAGGAAACCACAGACATTTGAAAGTGAAAGATCAACTCCAGGAAGTCCATGGTTTCAGACAATAAATACTGATCCACTTTGCCTAAATCCATTGCAATATAGTGTTTTAGGTCTAGATATTACTTTTTCAAGTGGCAGGATTCTGGTTATTTAATTGAAAGTAGAGATTTCAATAGCTCTGGGTACCTCTTGGTACCTGAATGCAACATATGTCTCCTATTGGAACAGCTTAGCACCTTAGGGCTTGACAACAGGGACAGATCTAAGATTCTGAAATAATATTAGATTCCTTAGCTTAGTTGATTTGTAGCATACATTTGAAATCACTGTTTATTTTCTCAATTAGTGGGGTCTTAACGCACATGGCCTTTTCTCTGTATCTGCAGCCAAACAGTCTCTCTGCAGGTCTTCAGCTTCAGGTGCTTGTGTAAGAGTGCGGGCTGCTGCCTCAGTTGTCTCTCATGGAAGGCCTCAGGATCAGCTTCTCTGCAGGTGAACTGCTCCTTTCAGGGGCTTAGGGTTTGAGATTGAGCATTTGTCTCAGTGGGAATCTGCCCATCAAGTCCTGTCTTTCTGAAATGGCTCCGAATGATTTTTTTTACTTTGGGTATCACTTTCATTCATCTTTGAAAAGCCTTTCTCCTCCTTTTTTGCCCCAAGAAGTATTCCTTCTAAAATTACATTAAAATTGTCAAAAAATTCTCCTTTTTAGGCCCTTGCAGATATGGAAATAAGGAATGTTCATCTTCAGGATAGCAATTTTGTAGAAAATTACAAATATATCACTTCGGAAAACAAGAAAGCATTTGGGACTTTTGGGTGCTTGTACCCAGAAGATTCCTGGGTAATTTTTTTTTAAATTTTTCATGTTTATTTTTGAGAGAGAGAGAGAGAGCATGCGCGAACATGAGAGCTGGAGGGGCAGAGAGAGGAGGAGACACAGAATCTGAAGCAGGCTCCAGGCTCTGAGCTCTCAGCATAGAGCCCGACGTGGGGATTGTACTCACAGAGTTTAAGATCATGAGCAGAGGCTCAACTGACTGAGCCACCCAGGTGCCCCACCTGGGTAATTTTTTAGATAAGTTTCTGGACTCAATGCGTGGAAAACTTTAAAATTAATATACTATATTGCCATGTATAAAAAAAATAAACGAGACACTTCTAGGGCCTTACAAAATTATTTTTTGTATGGACTAAACAAAGCTACATTTTTAATAGTCAGCTTTTTCTAAACAGACTCTCTAAACTTAATAAAAATCTCTCCAGTTTTTTCATGTGGTGCAGTAGACAGAGAAAAAGATCTATAGGTGGAAATTTAACTTACACAGATTATTAATTTCTATGCACATTCTGATCATACACACGGATGAGGCACTTCATTGAAAGCTCAGGTTGACAGGTTCCTTTTTAAGACATTTTATTTACAAGACTGTATAAATGAGTCCGTTTTTTCCCCTTCCCTCAGCTGAAGTTGTTATATCATGAACTCATGAACCTCAAGATCATGACCTGTTACCAAGGCCAAAATATTTGTTGAATTCATCTTTCTTTTTCTATTTTCCTGCCACCACCCATGTCTAGGTTTTTATGACTTCACTCCTTGATTACCACAATAGGCTTAAAAAAAATTTCATTACGGAAACATTCAAACATGCAGAAGTAGGTAGAATAGTATATTGAAGCCCTGAGAACCTATCAGGAAGCTCCATCCATTGTAATCATTTTACCATTTGTATTTCAATCCCCTTACTTTTTTCTTGAAGATGTTAAAGCCCACCCCACTCCTCATAGAATGTCAGTATGTATTTCTAACAGATGAACAATTTGTGTCTCTCCTAGCTTTCTAATTACTCTTCCTCTAATCTTATTTTTCTCACCAATCCAACAATTTCTAACTAGTATACTCTTATGAAACCTAAGAAGCTCTCAAAGGCTCAGTGTTGCTCACTGAATCAAATGCAAACTCTTCTGATTTACAAAGCCATGTTTTCTTTAGTTTACCCCATCTGTCTGACCTTCTATTATTTCAGGCTGTCAGGTGGGTCTCCTCACTACTCAGCTGATGCCCTGTTCGTTCCTGTCTCTGCTTATGCTCTTGCCTACCCAAATTCTCTTCATCCTAGAAAGCTCTCCTCAGGTGCCACTTCTATGAAGTTATTCCCAGCTCATCCTGATTTCTCTCTGCCCTGAACCCTTGGGATTTAAACACAGTTCCTTCAACTTTAAATCTGGTATTTTTTATGGTATCTCAGTCTTAATTACTGTAATCTGGGAAGTAGGCTCTGAATTACTGAGTAGTAGCATTTGTTTTTAAAGACAACTTTATTTATTTTTTTATTTTATTATTTATTTATTTTTATTAGAGAGAGTGTGTGTGCTTGAGCAGGGGAGAGGAGCAGATGGAGAGAGAGAAAAATCTTTTTTTTAATTTTTAAAATGTTTATTTATTTTTGAGAAAGAGAGAGAGAGTCTCCCCACAATAAGATGGGGAGACTATCCAGATGCACCTGGTCTAATCACATGAGCCCTTTGAAAGAAGAGAATTTTCTCTGGCCGGTCATAGAAGAGGAAGTCAGAGAGATTCTATTCCTGAGAAGGATTAAACCTACAATTATGGGCTTTGATGGTGGAGGAAGGGGGACCATGAGTCAAGGAGTGCAGGTAGTTTCCAGATAGCCAGAAAGAAAATGGGATCTCTGTCTGACCTGCCCAGGGAACTGAATCCTGCCAACAGGCTGAATAAGCTTGGAAGCAGATTCTTCTCCAGAACCTTCTGATTACAGTCCTGCCCAGGTGGCTCCTGAAGTTTGGCCTTGTTATCCTCGATGCAGAGAATACATCCAACGCCACTTAGCTTTCTGACCTGCCAAACTGTAAGATCATAAATGGATGTTGTTTTAAGATGCTAAGTTTGTGGTAATTTGCTATGCAAATTGTACCAGAGAAAAACTAATACAATAGATAACACAGGATTTGAGCTTATAGTGAGATTTTATGCATTTCCTGCTATTCCTTTCTCCCCAGTTTATTGAGATATAATTGACATACAACACTGTATGTAAGTTTAAGTTGTGCAGCATAGTGGCTTAACATCTATGCATTGTGAAATGGTTGCTGCGGTAAGTTTAGCTTAACATCCATCACCTCATATAGTCACAACATTTTTTTGTTTTTCCTTGTGGTGAGAACTCTTAGGATCGACTCTCTTAGTAACTTTCAGGTATAGCATACAGCAGTGTTAGCTATAGACATCATGTGCATTACATTACCAGTACTTCTAACTGGAAGCTTGTACTTTTGACCACCTTCATCTAATTTCTCCGACTCCCACTCTCTTCCTCTGATAAACACAAGTCTGGTCTCTTTTTCTATGAATGTTTTTTTTTTTCTTTTTGTTGTTGTTTTTTAAGGATTTTGTGTGTCATCCTTGTGCAGGGGTCGTACTAATGTTCTCTGTTTCATTCCAATTTTAGTATATGTGCTGCTGAAGTGAGCATCCTGCTGCCTTAGGAAGGCTCCAAATCTGTAAGTAGATAGAGGCACTCATCTTTGCACACGTGGTCATTTCATGGGCTAGAAGTGCCCTGAGTTCAGGATGCTTTGATTTTTGTCCATCAGTTTCTGACTGCAGATAGGAAAATTTCAAGGGGAGGAAAGCCTAGTTTTCTTATTGCCTGTGTTTTCAAAAAAGGCTTTAAGAGGGTCCTTGAGCAGGGAAGTTAATTAGGATAGCTTATCTGACAAGCATTAGTGTTGGTTCACTATGCCGTCAGACTAACGATTACCTCTGGTATGAGACTGGGGCAGATTTTGTAGGGAATGTACCCCTAAACTCTGCAGCAGCCAAGATTTCAAATGGTAGAACTTACTTATAAAATAAATGCAGACACTTACTTATTACAGGAACTGGTCAACAAATAATTAATGAAGATGCTGAGGAACATGAGAACTGAAGCTACAGTTTCTTCTGTAGCCCAGTATCAGGGATGATGGGCAGGGGCTAGTTTATGGGCAGCTATTTCCCCAGCCATGCGTGTATAACACAAATGGCTAGACATTTATTTGGGGTGCCTGTGTGTGATTCATAAAGAACTTGCTCCTTGTAAAATTTACTGCTGAATGACTCATTGTAGGATGATGATGAAGATAAGGCTTCTAATTTAGAGTTAGGCAACTATCCTTTTAAAAATCAACTTTGCGAGGTATAGTTTATATACAATAAAAGGTATACACTTTAAGTGTATAGTTCAATGAATGCGTACACCCATATAACCATCACCAGAGTCAAGATGTAGCACATTTTTATCACACCATGTAGTTTCCTTATACACACCCCTTTGCAGGCAATCCCTCTTTCCACTCACTGTTCCAGGCAACCACTGATCTGATTTCTATCACTATAGATTAGTTTGCCTCTCTTGCACGCCATATAAATGGAACCGTACAGACTGTGTTCTTTTGCATTCAGATTCTTTCACTCAGCATGATGTTTTTGAGATTCGTCCACATGGTCGCATTTACTAGTAGTTATATTTTTATTGCTAGGTAGTATTTTATTGTGTTCATAGCACAATTTGTTAGCCATTCAACAATGGCTATTGGTGGACATTGGGGTTGTTCCAATTCTTGACTCTTTATAAATAAAGTTGCTATGAGCAGTTTTTGTGTGGAGATAGAGTTTTGTTTCATATGGAGACTAGGCATGGAGTCGCTGGTCCATATGATAAGCATACGTTTAACTTTAAAAGAAACTGTCAAGCTGGTTTCCAAAGTGGTTGTATCAATTTTCACTTTCAGTAGCAATGTGGAGGAGACCTCACTATTGTCTATCTTCCTCAATGCTTGCTATTGTCAGTTTTTTTAAGTGCTAGCCTCTCTTTCTTTCTTTCTTTCTTTCTTAGTTTATTTATTCTTGAGAGAGAGTGAGAGACAGAATGAGAGTGGGGGGGACGGGCAAAGAGAGAGGGAGACACAGAATCAGAAGCAGACTCCAGGCTCTGAGCTGTCAGCACAGAGCCCAATGCAGGGCTTGAACTCACAAACCAAAAGATCATGACCTGAGCCAAAGTTGGACCCTTAACTGACTGAGCCACTCAGGTGCCCCTATATGCTACCCTTTCTAATGGTATCTTATTGTAGCTTTGATTTGCAATTCCATGGTAACTAATGATGCTGAACATTTCTTCTTGTATGTTTTAGCCATTCATATACCTTCTTTGGTGCAGTGTCTTTCAAGTCTTCTGCCCATTAAAAAATAGATTTTCTGTATTATTATTATTGAGTTGTAAAAGCTTTAAAATATATTCTAGCTCTGAGTCCATTGTCAGATAAACATGTTACAAAACTTCTCCCAGTCTGTGGTTTGTCTTTTTGTCATTTCTGTAAACAAGTCTATTTAGCTCCATTTTCATCTTTACTTTCTAAATCTCTAATTACATATATTTTGACCATTTTCTATTTTCCTATAGGTCTTTTTGGATCTGTTTGCTTATCTTCAATCTATTTTCTCTCTATTCATTAGTTTGGATAATTTCTATAGATCTGTCTTGCTATGTTCAAGTTCATCAGGGACACTTTTCTTCCATGTCTGATGTGCCATTATTTTTTTTGTCATTGTACTTTTCAGTCTAGAATTTCAATTTAGTTCTTTTTACAGTTTACATTTCCCTGCTGAGATTCCCTATATTTTTATTCATTAAGTTCATATTTTTTTAAATTCTTTGAACACACACAGTTTAATTATTTGAACCATATTTATAGCAGCTGCTTTAAAGTCCTTGTCTTCTAAGTACCTCATCTTAGTAATGTTGGGACTGGTGCTTTTCCCTTGACTATGGGTCATGTTTGCCTAGTAATTTTTCTTATTGTGTACTAGACATTAATTGATGCATTGTATAGGTTCTAGACTTTTGTTATTTTTCTTTGAGAAGCGTTACCTTTTCTTCTGTTAGGCAGCTCATTTACTGATTGATTACCTTGTGCTTCTGTTGGCTTGACTTTATGCTTTGCTAGGGTACATCTTTGGAAAGCTCAATATATTTCCCAACACCCTCTATCTTGGCAGGTCTCAACCTCTGAATTCAGTTTTTACTGCAGATCTTTTAAATGTTTAGTTTTAGACTTTGTTAGGGTGGGCCTGAAATGGACCTTACCCTAGAGGATGGTTCTAATTTTTTCTTGTATCTCAGATAGATGTATGGTATAATAAATTGATAACAAGGTCTTGTCACTCTGGCTTGGCCAGAACTTCCCTGTCTACTAGCACTGTTTGGTTAGTATCTCTATCCTACTCTTGTCTCTGTGGTAATCGCTCTCCAAAGTTACTGTAAGCCTTAGGGAGTCTGGCCATAGGCATGTGCATCTTAGCCTTGAGCCAGGGATTTACTGGGCAACTTCTGCACAACTTCTGAGCTTCTCCCTTCTCTTTACCTTCGATACCCCTCCTTTAACTTTCTGGTGCCTTGCCCTACAGATTATTACTGCTTTGGTTTCCCTGCACTCTGATCTCTGCCTCTTCAGCTCAGCAGGACAACTGTGCTCTGCTTGGATTCTAGCTTGCTATGTTGTGGTTGGATAACTGTGCCCAGGTAGAGATCCAGGGAAATCATGGAGCTTACCTTATGAGTTTCTCCTCTGTCAGGGGTCATAGTGTTGTGTTTCCTGTTGTCCAATGCTTAAAACAATTGCCTCATAAATTGTCTCCAATTTTGTTAGTTATGGCAGAAGGCTCAGCTCAATACCAGTTGTTCCATCACATGTGAAAGATTGCATGATATGTTTTTTTTTTTAATTAAAAAAAATTTTAATGTTTATTTTTAAGAGAAAGGGGGGATGGTGGCGAGAATCCAAAGTGGGCTCTGTGCTGAGATCAAAGAGTCCAATGCAGGGCTTGAACTGATGAACTGTGAGACCTCAGTTGAAGTCACATGCTCAATCAACTGAGCCACCCAGACACCCCTAACATGATATGATTTTAAGGATTAAATTAAGTAAACAGATATGGATTTAGCAAGGAGGAACCTCAAAGTTTCTTTTTGGGCTGAAAAAACATTTTTAGTCCACATGAGTCCCATCTTATGGTTTAGGACTCTGGTCCCATTCATAGGCAGTTAATTTGGTGAGGTGGAGTGTAGTTCCTCTATGTTCTTTCTAAAAATCAAGTCTAACAGCCATCTATTCTCTCTAATAAAGAGTGTTTACAAATAAAGAGTAGTAGTAGTAATAATAATAACTTACTATTATTGAATACTTAATATTCTAGATGCTGTTCTTAACACTTTATTTTTTGTTAAGAAAAAATTTTTTAAGTTTATTTATTCACGTTGAGGAGAGAGAGAGAGAGAGAGAGAGAGAGAGAGAGAGCAGTGAAGCAGGGGACAGAGAGAAAGGGAGAGAGAATCCCAAACAGGATCTGCACTGTCAGTGCAAAGCCCGATGTAGGGCTTGAACCCACAAACCGTGAGATCATGACCTGAGCCGAAGTTGGACACTTAATTGACTGAGCCACCCAAGGTGCCCCCTTGGGTTTAGCTTTAATATCACCACTTCAGGGAAGTTTGTTGTATGCTTTCATAATATGTTGCCCTTTATTTTTTTCTATCACATCTGTAACTGAATTTACAGAAATATTTATTTAACAGATATCTTTTCCACTGTGCTGCAGGCCCCATGGGGCCCATTTCCCACCATGCGTCTAACATGTAACGGTTTCTGGCATGAAGTATGTGCTATTTGTTGAAAATGTGTATTCGTTGAATGAATGAATGCATATACAAGAGTAAGTAGGTTTCCCTTCCCATTTTGCTATTCTGAGAAATTCATTCTTTTTGGTGTCTAGGTCTAGGAATTTTTTACAAAAGTAAAGAGTCATGTAACTACCCCAATAGTCAAGATATAGAACAATTTTATCTGTTCCCTGTCCACTCCCCCCACAAATTTGTAGTTAAATTCTACTCTCAATCTTTGACTTCTGGCAACTACTGAGAATTGAGTATCTTACATTACCCTGGGCTCTTCTTTTCTTTTCCATCCTGCCTTGTTTATATTTCAGCTGTCTTTCTGCTCAGTAGTGCTCCTGTGTACTTTATCAGAGAAATGAAATTGAGTTTAGACAGATGCCTCACATGGAATTTATGCCCCATGGAATCATTTCAGTAAATAACTTGACTACTTTTAAGAGTCAAAATGAAATAAAGAAGTCTTTTTAAAAGTCAAAAAAAGAATAAAAGAGTGGGGTACCTGGGTGACTCAATAGATTAAGCTTCTGACCCTTGATTTCTGGCTCAGGTCATGATTCCAGGGTCGTGGGATCAAGCCTCGTGTTGGGCTCCATGCTGAGTATAGAGTCTGCTTAAGTTTCTCTCTCTCTCTCTCTCTGCCCCTGTCCCCTGCTTGCACACACACTCTCTCTAAAAAAAAAAAAAAAGTAAAAAAAAGAATAAAAAGAGAGACAGTAGGTCAGTTGGATTTTTGTCAGTAGCCTATTATTACTACTCTCTTAGTAGCTCTTAACATGTGTATGCATCTCTATTTTGCTATCCCTGCTTTAATTCAGCCTTCATGATCTTGTCTAGATCATTGCAATGGCCTCCACACTGATTTCCATACCTCTGATGCTTCTTTGCTTATATTTCATCTCTACATTTCACCCAGAGAGAACTTACTAAGACTCCAACACTTACCGCTCTTCAGTGGGACCCTACTGAGCCTCAGGACTTTGGCATGCCATTCAGAGCTCTTCATGAGGCCCCTGCTTACTTCTTCAGAGTCATCCTTATGGGGTCTTGTTCCTTGCACTCTGCGATGTTCCAGTTGTCCCAAAATTTGACATTTTATGAATGTGCCATATATTTTGTCTTTATGCTTTTGTTCATGTTGCCCTGAAAGCCTTTCTTCACTTCATCTGCTATGTGAACACCTACTAATTATTGAAGACTATATATTGAAGGCTGTCTCTTACTTTCCCAAAGACCACTGGACTATTCCCTTTTTTGTCTCCATAGTTACCTACCACCCATCTGCCATAACACCCATAGTCCCTTATTGCACACCAATGCTCACATACTTGTCTCCACTTACTAGAAACACAGCTCTTTGAGGCCAAGTCTGTCTCTTATTCACCTTTGAATTCTCAGTGCCTAACATAGTGCTGACCATATTGTAGGTGCTCAATATACATTTGCTGAATGCATCAATGAAGAAAGTTTTTACTGTATTATTCCCTGAGCACTTTAATAATTTATACAAATCCATTCTCCATTTATCTTTTTTGATGTTTTAGAAAAATTTTGATCAACTACTCTCCCATTTTCATGAGAAGCTGATGATTCTATTTTGTGTGGTCACTTGAAGTTCTCTCCAACCTTTTATCAGTCACTACGCATCTGTATCTGTATGACCTGGTTAGTTGGCTTTATTTCAACTGGGCTTACCCAGGGCTGTCTGCTTGCGTATAGAAACTCAACTTACAACTATGGAAGTAAAAAAGGGAAAACCAGGGGATGTTGAAAGTGAACATGAATTTCCCATTAGTGGCTAACTGGCTTTGAACTTCCTCTCTATTGAGGCTCAGAGTAAAGTCAAAGCTATCGTTATGTGTTCAGGTTTGGACTGGCTACAGGTCACACTGTTAGCTATTTATCAGTTGTGCTCAGTGTCCTATTAACTTTATGGACTTTCACCCCAGGGATCTTAGTCCCAAGGTGTTTGGGTGCAGCATATTTGCCATTAAAGTGGAGATATAGTCCTCTGTGGAAATGAAGACATTAAATCCTCTAAAAATAACTGTTCGATTAATCCTGTCATTTCATTGTAAAAAAGCAAACACTAACATAGGATATGATTCTTATTAATAAAGCAATCATATTTGTAATCAGCCAGCTCTTGTTCAGAGTGAAGGAAGGTGGGAGAAGGGAGGAAATTGTTTGTTTTCATCTCCGTAGGACCAGGATTAGGGTCTAAGTGGGAATCTGCCTCCTCTCAGTTGATTTGCCTGAAAGTGTAATCTTGGAGCTCTCTGAAAGGAAACTGTCATCTTTTAGGACAATTCTATATTCTAGGAAAGATCTAAGTTGGAAAGAAGGTATTTAGCACCCTGATTTCAGATTTTCATATTACTAATTTAGGCCATAGCGATGTTTCTCAAATCTGCATTTTCACTAGGATTACAAGTCAGCTTGTTAAAACAGACATCCCTGGTTTCTACTCCTGGATATCCTGGCTCAGTAAACTTGGGACGGACCTTGGGAAGGTGTATTTTTAACAATCTCTCTGGGTTATTTTGATGCACAAAGAAGGAAAATTCTCTTTTCTTGGATTGTTGGAGCAGAAAAGGACAATGGGATCATTCTGGAAGGAGTCCCTGGGATTCTGAGTTTGTTGACAGATCAAAGTACCTGCGTAAAAACAGTCCAAAAAAACTGGGACCATCTGTCTCAAACCTCATTTTTGATGTCTGGATGTCCATTTGATCTTGTGGAAAACACTCATGAGCCAAAAGCATAGGTGGAACCCGAGAAGGAGTCAGGCTTAGGAAAAGCATAAGGAGTGGGCTGGAAAATGTACTGTTAAATTCTGCTGGGATACAGATTCCACTGAACTGAGTGTGTGTAGCACCACAGATGCACTGGGGAGTGCATTAGTGCAGTAATCAATGCAGTGTATGATTGCAGCCTTCTGCTATGACTTACGTCCTGGCTGTAAGGGTAGGGCCAGTCTAAAGTCTGGACGTGTTTCACTTGTGGTTGTACAAAGGGGGCAGAGTGGAGAGAAAAGATGCACAGCGGCCTGAAGAGGTGGACAGATATGTGGAATCCTGTCTCTTAATCTGCTTTCTGCTATGAGTTGAATTCCCAAAGCCTAGTTCAGTTCTCCAGGTTTGGTTCAGGTCTCCAAAAGGTAGTCTTGGTCTCAGTGTCTGCAGCATCTTTCTGCTGAAGGAGCTCTGGAATTAGGGGTGTCTGGTGGAGGAGGGGAGAAGTGATGGTAGCTGAGGATTCTCACTGAAGTTTCATTGAATAATAGCTAACTTATGTAATATGGCTGAGAAGCATGAAATTTTTAGAGAGACCTTTAAAACAACCATTTCCCAGGTACTGTTTTGATCTTGGGATATTCGGGGGCGAGGGAAGCACACCTAAACCCTGGGGCGGACTGCAGAAATGCCTCAGCATAGTGTTATCTGTTACAAGGATGGGGGATTGCTGTGGTTTGTTTTTGAATAAAAGAGTTCCTGAAACCAACAAGAGTAATTTCATGTCATTTCTAGGGCTGAGGGAATTAGCAAAAATTGTATTATTTTTAAATAATCAGACATAGTTACCTTTAGGTTTGGAAAATTAGAACAGTATGCTGAAAACCAAGGATTTATGGAATACAAGGAGAAAGGAGCCTTAGAAGCATTGGGGCACATTTATCATTCTCTTTCAAGTGGTTATATGGTTTTATATTGCTAGATCAGGATAATCCAGTGCAACTTTTCCCTAATACGTCACTGAACTTCATATGTAAAGGGGGTGTGAGAGGACCTCTGACCTGTCCCTTGTCTCTCTAGAGTTCAGTACTCTAAATCCTGCTATCACCAAGCTCAGAAAGTTTTACTCAAAGTTTTTGGCTAAAGAATCACTTGGGTAGAACCTAAAGTCTCACAGCCTCTCTTTTCTGCTAAACAGCCTTGACAGTGGAACCATTCACACAGTACAGGGAGAATGTCCTAGTTGTTTGACTTTGAGTATGCTATTCAATCCTTTGTGTTCTCCCCTGTAAAATGTTATCACCCATAAGTTGCATGGATTGAATGGTAATGCATATGTAAAGTATCTGGTATACAATAGACGCAATAAATTATATACTTTTGCTGGGGTAGATAATATTTTCAGGACGACATCACAATTACTGTCCATTACTGATTGGACTCTCCCAAAGTAGGACAGACATGAGATTTAATAGGAGACAGTGAGGAGGAAAAACAAATCTAATTTGGAGGAGTAGGTTAAGTTGAGCCTGTCAAAAGCAAACAACCTGAGGCATTTCTCTTCATAGACTCCTGCCTGTCTGTACTTTGGCAAAAGCATGTGTGGGCAAATATCTTATTTGACATTGTGCTAAAAAGGCTGAGCTTCAATGACAATGCTTGCGTCTCTGGCAAACACTCTCTAAAGGATAAGTTCCTATGCAAATACAAATTTTTATGTTTCTGCAAATAGATTTTAGTATGTATGTCTTACTTGCTTTGTTTCCTTCACACCACTCTGTGGGAGGCTATTGTCTCCTGAGCCTTCATCCTGACTCTAACTTTCACCCCTTGGCTTCTGGCCCCAGTGTTTTCCACAACGTGGCCAGTGCCTCCCTTACTCTCTCCAATCCCCCAAACTCCCGTCCTATGTACATTTTATTGGAATGATACCCAAAGTTGGTAACTTCTCTCACTCACTATAATGATAACAATGATACTTACATAAACCCTTTTTGTTTTGCAAACTGATTTCAGGAGCATGGCACGACTTATTTCTCCTAATAACTGTGCATGGTAGGTTATCTTGATTCTGATAATGAAGAAATTGAGGTGGGGAGAGGTGGCAAAGCAAATAATGTCAGTCGTGACATGGTTCATCTTATCTTTCATTAATCCACTGTTTTAACTATCATACAACATCTTCTTTGCAGAGAAAAGTCTTTTGCTGACCAGTGAGTCCTATAATTTGCATTTTAAAAGTCCTGATTCTAGGCATTGTTTCAACTAGGGCAGTACTTTTATGGAGTCTCCCGTGTTGTTGTACGTACATTGACTACCTCTACGTTAGGATGGTCAGAAAAGGGAAATCGTCTTTGTAAAAAACTTAAGAAACTGCTGAGTGTCAGAAAAAAGGAGAAGGAAATACATTATTTAATACAAAAGAGAGAACATTTGAGTTACTAACACAAAACATGATTTGGATAATTATGAGTCTCGGATCCACATGAGTCTACAGTCTTACCAGTGAGATTCCCTGAAGGCTACTCCAAAACCTTGCTAAGGAACTCGTGGAAAAAAATGGCTGAAAAAAACCAGGCTATTCTGCCAGTGCCCTGTTGTGGTTGTGAGACAAATTTTATGTAAAAAAGTGCTATGTAAAGTGTGAGCTGTAGTTTTCTGCAGCTGGTTTTACTTAATTCTACAAAAAGAACACTGGACATTAGTTGAAACTTACGGAACTGTTGCTTCAGCCACATAATTATTTAAATTTCACAACATTCCTGAAAGACCAGTAAATATTTTTTCTTTTTTTGTCACAGGAGAAGCCCACATATGAATAATAAATAATAATAATAATAATAAATATGGTACTTTAGAAAGTTTTTTTTACGTCTTCCTGATAGTATCTGCTACAACTCAAATTCATTTTTTGTATGAATAGAATTGGCTTTGGAGGTAGTGAAGGAAAAAGCAGGCCCCATCGTGCCTTATGATTATTTTGCAAGTTAAATCATTACTCTAGTTTTGGTTGGTGACCGAATGGCAGATGCTTTTATCTGAAGGGTAAGAGGCTATGGTTGTCAATGGAGAAATAGAAAAACTTGGCACTCAATGTATTGTTTTTATATTCTTTGTTTTCGTATCTCTGATGTGTATATGCCTTCCCACACAGATTCACGTATACTTTATACATACCCATTATTGACTTTTAAGTAATAAGATTTTCTTTTTTGACAAACACACCTGAACTTGTGTATCCAAACGCAGCTCTTTCTCTTCAAAAGGGAAGCATGTTTCTACATTATTGCTATTTTTAACCTTTTGAGATTTCACTATGTTAGAACATTTTGTTTTTTAGTACCTTCAAGGGTGTTAACATTTGCTCCTTAGGGGCACCTGGGTAGCTCAGTCAGCTGATCGTCTGACTTTGGCTCAGGTCATGATCTCATGGTTTGTGAGTTTAAGCGCCGCATTGGGCTCTGTGCTGA
This sequence comes from Panthera onca, assembly GCF_046562875.1. Taxonomy (NCBI): domain Eukaryota; kingdom Metazoa; phylum Chordata; class Mammalia; order Carnivora; family Felidae; genus Panthera; species Panthera onca. The sequence goes on from NC_138347.1 coordinate 49,466,577, forward strand.
CAGCTCAGAGCCTGGAGCCTGTTTCAGATTCTATGTCTCCCTCTCTCACTGCCCCTCCCCCACTCACTTAAAAAAATACTTAAAATAAAACATGAAAAACAAAAAACGTTTGCTCCTTAGAGTGGAGTTGGTTTTGGAAAGAGCTTAAAGTCATTTGAAGCCAAGTGAGGCAGATGACCAGGCTGAGTAACATAAATTGTGGTAAAATATGAGCTGAGAATATGAGCCATCCTGCCAGAGGAGTTCCAATTTCTGATTGTTTTAATCTCTTTTATAAAGAGCTTTTTATAAAGAAAAACAATTTTCTAATCTCAGAGCTTCCCTTTTGCAGAGTCAAAATGTCAAGGATCTGCCTGATTGAGTTTGTCCTAACCTTACAGACTTATTTCCCATGACACTGCCATTAACTGTGGTTAACGTGAACTACATGACCTTCCCTGAATACTTACCAGCTCTGTGCCTTTGCCCATGTTGTTCCTTATGAAGTAGGATTTCCTCCTTATTCTCACTGATTTGTATTTACTACTCTTTCATTTCAGAGAGGTTTTAATATGGCCCTCTTCTTTCCCGCTTAATTCTTACTCATTTTTAACGATCTACATAATGACACTTCCTATATCTTCCCAACTGGAAATTAATCTCTCTGAGACTCCTGAGTGTTCTGTGTTGCCTTCTGTTTTGTAGTATAGCTGTTAGATTCTAAGCATTTTGTTTAAGTCCCTTCAGTTTCGTAGGACTAGCATTTAGCCCAGTTTCTTCTCCTGTTGAATGGGCATAATAATAACAGACCTATATTCTTCTTCTTACAAATCCTCTGCAATTCATTTTTATTCACTCATTTAAAAATAATTTATAGATCAACAACAATATAGTTGTGCAAGCAATGAGTATCTAAAAATCAATGCAATGAATATCTTGTTCTGGGGAGATCATAGCTTACTAGAGGAGCCAGTGACATAATGAAGTTATTGCAAAACAGTGCAAGAAGTGCTACTGTAGAAATAAGTACAAGGTTAAATTGCGAGTCAGAGGTGAGAGTAATCAATTCTGCCATTGGGTGGGGGGTGGGGGGAGAGTTCCACAGAACAGAAGACACTAGAGCTGGTTCTCAAAGGACAAATAAGTGTCACCAGGTGGACAAAGATCAAAAGGGCATTCAAGAGAGGAAAACACATAGAAAGGCATCAATATATAAGAAAGTATTATATCTTCGGTCAACTGCAACAATTTGAAATCAGGAGGGTAAGAAATGAGATTGGAGAGAAGTGAAGAGCGATGTTGGAGAGCCCTGCGTGCTATGCAAGGGAGTCCGGACTTTGTGTGGTTGAAAGGGAACCACCAAAGAGGCAAAGGATTGGGTTGTAATTTAGGAAGGTCTTGAGCAGTGGGGACTGATACTAAGATCCAGTGGAACAATACATGCTCTGGAATAAAATATGATGTACTTTACCAAGATGAAGAATTATTAATAACTGGTGGTGGGCTCTGTGATATAAAACAGCACACATATTACCTAAAAGAAAATATGTCAGCAATATCTGCCAGATAAAGACATACATTTTCTCCAGTGTATCAAAAAAATATGTGACTTTGATAGAAAGACTTAAAGAAATGAACCTTCAAAGTAACTTGATTATTTTCCGTTAAATCTTAAATCCAGGCCCAGTGATCCTGAAACACTGAACTTGGTGGAAGTGGTGTCAGTGAGTTGGAGAGAAGTGGGGACAAAGACTGAGAGGAAGGTGGTGATATTAGTATAGGACTGTCACAGATCCATGCCCTATGCTCTGTAGTTGTCTCAATAGCCAGTAGGCCTTTGCTACCTAACACCCTGTGAGAAAAGGGCAGGGCTGCCTTTATTCTCTCCCTCAGGGGCATTAAGGAAAAGCACTGCCTGAAGTCTTCCTCCATAATCCTTCTAGGTCAAAGAGGGCCACATATAATGGTTTCAAAATAGGTATTGCTTTGCTAATTTCCCACAAAAAGGGAGATCTGGAGGAGCATAGGTGAGTTGCTTGCATATGACAACATCATTAGCAAGAACATGCCATTTCCTCATGGTTTCATGCACATATTACTCCAGGAAAACTGGCCCCTCATTGCTCTAACTCAGAACAACCCCTGATCACACCTTTGGATAGTATGGGTTCATCAGGTTGTCAAACACTGAAAGAGAGAAAGATACGAACAAAAGACAGAGATATAAAACAGAATTTTGAGCAACTGACTTGCAAGAGTTTGAGACCTGGAATGGGTGGAACTGAGACTGGAGAAAGAGGCAAGAGCTGGGTCTTGGAGCGTCTTGAATCCTGTTCAAAGGAGCTCATATGTAGGAGAGAGGGATCCCCAGAAATAACTCAGGGAAGAGCCAGGATCAGGTTGTAATTTAGAAAGACCTGAAGGCTGTGTGGAGGGTGGGTTGTGGTCCACAGCAAGCCTAGGGAGGGTAAGATTTGAATTTCCTGTTTGCCCAGCAAGAGCGTATGGAATCTGATAAGGGTGTTCACATTATACCACTCTCTGGGTCCAGAAAAACAACCCAGGGATTGCACTGTTAGCAAGGTGCCAGGTCTTCATTCCCTCTCATCTTTTACTAGATATGAGCCTTCTTCATACCAACCTCTCAGCTCTAGGCTGAGAATCATTGGTTCTTATCCCAGATGGGAGGAGTCGAGAACAGGCAGTTTCAGTGGAACTCCATTAATCACCAAGGAGAGGCAGCCGGCTATAAAACCCACACCCCACGCAGAACCAAGTGTGGGCTGGGTACATTGAAAAGTGTGGCTGAACTGCAACCAACACCTCACTCTAATTTTGCCCTCCCTACCCTTGGGTGAAAATGAGTCAAACCAGGGAGTACGCAGGCAATGTTGGAGCAGTCTCATTCTTTAAAAAGAAGGAGGCACCATGATCATTATTAGGGAGAAAGGAAGATTTCCAGGGAGTTTGGAATTTTCTGATTTTTCTGTTTTTTTCAAAGTTATTTTTCCTTTTTTTTTTGTTGTTAAAGTTTATTTATTTTTGAGAGAGAGAGTGTGAGCTGGGGAGGGGCAGAGAGAGGAGGACAGAGGGTCTGAAGCAGGCTCGAACTCACAAACTATGAGATCATAACCTGGGTCAAAGTTGGACATTCAACCAACTGAGCCATCCAGGTGCCCCTATTTTTCCTATTTAGATGACTCCATTCTTTAGCTTTCTCCCTAATCTCGTTCTCTCCATAATACACTTTGTCCTTCAGGAAACCTACCACTGTGTTGAATACTTCATAGATCCTCAAACCTTGTCAACGAACTTGTTTTATTTTAAAAGCTTAAATCGGAATGAGGAAGCAAGATTTAGATGGAGTAGATTTATTGATTCCTGGGGGTAGGGAAACCATTCATTGATGTTGCTGTTGTCACTGACTTTTTGGCCCAAAGGGCATCTTAAAGACTCCGTGGCTGTAACATGAGTCCACCCTATGACTCCAAGCGGCAGTTACCCCACCTGCAGAGCATGGGGAACTCACTGCTCTCTCAGGCAGTTCTTCTGACAGAACTGAAACGTGCTTTCAGTAATAGGTCACCCACTACTCAGAGTTGCACTGTCCTACGCAGAACAACTTTTACCCTTTTCTTGTAGGAGACAAAGGGGACAAACTAGCCTAAAATCACCAGCAGAAGCAACCCTTGCCTCTGGCAAATGCCAGGGCCATTGCCTTTGTTTTGCAGTAATCCCTCCTTGGTTGAATTTGTTGCCCTCTGCAAACAGTGCTTTGCCTCCTCTCTGCCTCCCTTTATCTTCCCCTTTAACCCACTCTTCTGATATGTAAAATATGTAGAATGTGATCTTTGCCAACAGCAGCATAAATTCTAGGGTCTTAAGCCATTCCCGATACAGAGTACCATACACAGTCCTACCTTGACTTTTGCATTAAGGACTGAGCTTTTATGAATTGAACTTTGGAGTAATTTTTTTTTTTTTTTTTTTTTGTCTGGTGAGATGTTGTAGCTTTGCTGAGAAGGATCTGGTGGAGGGGGAAGATCCAGGCCTCCTGAATATTCTGGCAACATGACATCTCCAGAATCTTTTACAGTCCCTTTTCAGACCTTTAGGACTTAGTCCCCTTGCTCCTAAGATGATTGATTGTCCAAACTACCTTAAAATAACAGACTGGTCACAATTCAAGATGAAGTTTTGAAACATTACCTCTCTTTGTGACATCTCTTCCCCCCTTTCTAATATAAGTAAGTGAGTGGGTGGATGTGTGTAGCAAAATATAGGAGGAAAAGGTGGGCTAGGTGGATGGAATTGTTTCTTAGTGTGGCTGGGTCTCAGCTTTTAATGGTTGTTTTGTTTCAACACGTCTAGCCCTCTTTTTGACCAATTCCTTCCCCACGTCTTCACCCTAAACCCCCAGAAACCACAACTGCAGTCAAATAATTAAACACATGAAACAAAGAAAACTGCCTTGGTGTGAATATTCCTCTCTGGTCACGCCAACCCCGTGAGAGACGCTTCCCTCGTAAACAGTAACAGGCAGAATCTCTTGAGTGAGCCAGGCACACAACAGACTCTGCACCCTCAAGGCAGAAAGGGAGGGGAAAGGCCAGAGATTCTGGAAGGTTTTGGGCCTGTTGGTACTTGGAAACTAGGGGGAAGGTGGGGCAAAGGCACTCCCAAGAATCCTGGCAGATTTGCAAGGGAGAGGAAGAAAAACCTCCCATGTTTGCAGACATTAGGCCACTTGTTCATTTGACAAAATGTGTGACTTTGTTGGTTTCTCCTGTTATTTTCTCCTGGCTCCTGGCTAAGCAAGGGTAAGAGAAATCTGGGATTGCATGATAACGGATGAGCCAGAGGTAAGCAAGGTTCAATAAGAACTTTGAACAAGACCCTTAAAATGTACTCTGTCTCAGAATTCTAAAGCTCCATCTAAACTCTAACTGAAGGGTTCAGTTCTAAAATGATAGTTAGGCATTTTGCAAATTTCCCATCCTTATAGTCCCAGCATGGGGTGGCAAGGTTAGTGGTGAGCCCTAAACTCATCTGAAAATCTTTTAGAAAATACTGGTACCTGGGACTCATCCAAGACCTATTAAATCAGAAATACTATGAGTTGGGGTATTGATACCTCTGTAAAAGTTCCCAATGAATTTAAAAAGGAGCTAGGGTTGAGAACCACTGCATTATTGGAGCTGGTGTATCAACACGAATTTCCAGAGGTTTACTCAATATTAACATTGTGTTAGGACTACAGAGGAAGCGGTGATGTGGACCCCCAGTGAGAGGAACTGACAATAGCTGTTAGTCGGAAGAGGGCTCAGTCTGAGGATGGAGGAAAACCAGGAAAGGACAGTGTCTGGGAAGGTAAAGGAAGATGGCACTTCAAGGAGTTTTGTCTGGTGAACAGGGTCCAGTACTGCAGAGCAGTCCCATAATACAATGACTTCAAGTGTCTTTCATATTGAGTGACAGGAAGATTGTTGATCACTTTGGTGAGATCAGCTGCAGTGACTGATCTCAGATCAGCTCAGTTCAGTTGGCTGAGTAGATAAGGAAATGAAGACAAATGAGAACTGAAATCTTAAGAATTCTGGCTGTGAAGTGACAGTCTTAAAAGAGATATAGGGTGTAGGAGTTTTTTTTTTTTCCAGTGTTTGTTTTTTTTTAATTTTATTTATTTATTTTAAGAGACAGAGGGAGAAAGAGGGGCAGAGAGAGAGGAGAGAGAAAATCTCAAGTGAGCTCTATGCTGACAGTGGGGCTCGATCTCACTTGAGATCATGACTTCAGCCAGATCAAATCAAGAGTCGGACACTTAACCAACTGAGCCACCCAGGAGCCCTCCTTCCAGTTTTATTGTGATATAATTGACATATAACATCATATTGGTTTAGGATGTACACCACAATGATTTGATATATGTATGTATTGCAAATTATTACTACAATAAGTTTAACATCCAACACCTTGCACTTTTTTTTCTTGTGAAGGGAACTTTCAAGATCTAGTTTCTTAGCAACTTTCAAATATAAAATAGAGTATTGTTAGCTATAGTCACCATACTGTACATTATCCCCAGAACTTATTTATAACTAGAAGTTTTGAACCCTTTCACCCATTTCCTCTACCTCCATGTCTTACCCTTGGGAACCACCAACCTGTTCTCTATTTCTGTGAGTTTTTTTTTTTTTTTTGATTCCACATATATGTGAGATCATAAAGCATTTGTTTTCTCTGTGTGACTTATTTCATTTAACATAATGCCCTCAGTTTTCATCCATATTGTAGCAAATGGCAGGATTTTCTTCTACTTTTTTTTTTAGGATTTGCTTCTTTTTTATGGCTAAATAATATTCCTCTGTGTGTGTGTGTGTGTGTGTGCGTGTGTGTGTGTGTGTTGCATTTTGAGTTTTTTAAAATTAGAGAATGAGTGAGATTTGAGTACACATACTTGCTAAAGGAAGGGGAGTGGATGAAGATGTAGGGGAGAGAGGGAATAATGGAAGAAACATGGTTCCTTCAAAATGCAGAAGCATCAGAATCTAGAGTGTTGTTTGAAGTGTTTAGAGAAGCGGAAGAGACTCTGTTGTCACTAAAATGGAGAGGAGGACTGAATTGCTGGAGTGGATGCAGATAAATGTTTAGGCACAGGTGTGCATGGGAATGTGGGGTGTTTCCTTGATGGTCTCTAATTCACTGTGACATGGAAGAAAGGTTGGTGGCAGGGTTTCTTAGTAATCTGTTCCCCTCTGAGGCCTCTGAAACTGTTGAGATAGGGTGACAGCTGGATTTGAGCACATCCTCATTTCTCACTCCCGTCACTCCCAACACATGAAATAGTGTGTGTGTGTGTGTGTGTGTGTGTGTGTGTGTGTGTGGTATGCACTGTCTCTAGAGGGAACAGAGTTGGAGGCAGTGTGGGAGACACTTACCTTCTTTGGGACCATTGTGTCTTCCATCTCTTCATTGTTCCTTCTTTCCTTCCATTGTCAGAATATCAGCCTTCAACTGGCCACCACTGCTGCTTTCATTATGTATTCTTTTGTATTTTTGTTATGAATGCAAAATGTCTGATAGGTCATCAATATCACTAGTTATTTTCTTTCCACAAGGCTGACTGGTCAATAGGGTATGTTGGAGGTCATGATACACTGTTAGACATGTTTCTAGCCTTCTCAAAAACGGAGGCCCAAATTATATGGCAAGTGGAAACAAAGACAACTTTTGGAGACCACGGTCTTTCATCTTAATTTTACTGTTTCTGTCTTCACTTCTCAAATATTAAGCCTGGGAAAGATGTGGTGAAGGCCCTGAAAGATGAGCCCAACATACAACAGCTACCAAAAGGGTAGTTCAAAATCAGCCTTCTTCTTGATGAGACCACAGGTCTGGTTCAGTAGTGTTAGCATCCTGCTTGAATCAGGCAGCCTTTGGACCCAGTTCTGCAACGTCATGATGACTCACCTGCTGGAGAAATTGATTAAGAGCATTAAAGGAATTTTTACATTGTGGTAAGTTACACATGACATAAAATTTGCCATCTTAACCACTTCTAAGAGAAATGTTCTGTAGTGTTCCATATATTCACATTGTTGTACAAGCCATCTCCAGAACTTTTTCACCTTGCAAAAGTGAAACTCTGTACTTATTAAACAACTCCTCATTCTCTCCTCCCCCCAGTCCCTGGCAACCACCATTCTACTTTTTGTTTTTATGAATTTGACAATTCTAGGTACCTCATATGAGTGGAATCATACAATATTTGTCTTTTTGTGACGGGCTTATTTCACCTACATAATGTCCTCAAGGTTCATCTATGCTGTAGCATGTGTCAGAATTCCCTTCCTTTGTAAGTTGACTGATATCTCATCATTATGAATATAACATATTTTGTTTGTCCATTCATCCACTGATGGACACTTGGGTTGCTCCTATCTTTGGCTATTGTGGATAATGCTATTGTGAACATGTGTGTACAAGTACCTTTTTGAATCTCTACTTTCAATTTAATTTGAATTTGGTGTATACCTAGAAGTCGAATTGCTGGATCACATGGTAACTCTATTTTTAATTTTTTTGAGGATTTGCCATACTGTTTTCCGTAGAGATTGCACCATTTTACATTCCTATCAAGACTGCATACGGATTTCACTTTCTCTACATCTACACAAACATTTGTTATTTTCTGTTTTTTTTTTATTAGCTTACATAATGTAAGGTAGTTTTGACTTGCATTTCCCTAATGATTAGTGATGTTGAATATTTTTTTATGTGTTTATCGGCCATTTGTATATCTTCTTTGGAGAAATATCTATTCAAGTCCTATGCCCATTACTTAATCAGGTTTGTTGTTGTTGTTGAGATTAAGAACATTTTGAGATTATCATGACGTATATCTGGAATGACATAATAGGGTCTGTGTAAGTCCAAGGCTTTTTATTTTTCTCCAGTGACTCTATCACAGTTTCTGTTGTGAAACATAGTGAGCTCCTTAATGAATTCCAGTTTTAGCTGGTGTTAAATGTAGCTGCACCCAGTTATTTAAATTTATTATTATTATTATTTATTTAAAAAACTTTTTTTAATGTTTATTTTTGACAGAGAGAGAGAGAGAGAGAGAGAAGCAGAGAGAGAGGGAGACAGAATCCAAAGCAGGTTCCAGGCTCTGAGCTTGTCAGCACAGAGCCTGACATGGGGCTTGAACTCACAAGCTGTGAGATCATGACCTGAGCCGAAGTCAGATGCTTAACCAACTGAGCCACCCAGTTATTTAACTTATGATAATTTGTGCCAGCTTTTTTAGATAAACCAGATGGTATGCCTCTTGACATATCAAATATGAAGGTATTCATTATTTTCTGTGCTGATGACATGGTCTTGTGTGATGGGTGGTTTTTTTCAGAAGGAAAATCTCAGTGTCAACTATGCCATTTTTAGAATGCACTCGGGTGAAGTAGAGCTACATAGGTCTATTCAATAGCTAAGTGTAGTTATGTTTCAGGGGTGCTAGGGTGCTGGTGTGTAGTTTGGGCCAACACCACCCATTGGAGCCAAGGAGATTCAATTCTTCTGCAAATTTATGACTCCAGAGAAGGTACATTGAAGCTCATAAGTGATAGGTACAGATGGTTACCAGATTCTCCCCTAAAAATCTTTTAGGCCAAGGATATCTCTTAAGTACTCCAGGTACATAAATGTAGGGCTTTGCTGTACTTTTACGGCCTTGGGGACAGATCTAAAGCTGCTTTTTTGAGAAAAGTCTTATTTACCTATATGTGTCCTCAGCCCACTCTATTAAGGTCATACTACTGGGCAAGAGTGTAAATCAGACCCTCATCTTCTGTCTACACATCTATAGTCTGAGCATGAGAATCTCCTTTCAATCAGCTACAGAACATAGGTAGGAAAATTACGGACTCATTGGTAAACTCAGTTTTGGATTGCCTTATGTGGAAACCTTGTGAAAGCCCCAGTGAGAAAAATATGTGAGAAGCACAGCCAAAGAGGGTTGCTAAGCAATCATTCTTTTAGCTTCTCAGAGTAATTGGTGAGTATTGATTCACAGTACCCAAAACTTGGTTCTGCAATTTCTCATTCTGGCTCCACCTAGAATTCCGTGCCTATACTAAGACCTAACAACATTCCTTCAACTTTTATTGAGGTCCTCTATAATAAATAGCATGTATGGAACACCTTGGGTTTTCCTTTTCTTTTTTCTTTAAAAAAGTGTTTTTGATGAAACTGCAATAAGCACTGAGCTGTTACTATGTGAACAAAGTTATACCTTATAAATCATTTTCAGAGGAAAAAAGACTTTCCAAAAGTATATTTACTTGCTTCCTTTTTTAAAAAACAAGAATGAAGTTATATATGTGTGTGTATATATATATATATATATATATATTTTTTTTTTTTTTTTTTTTTTTTTTTGAGAGAAAGGTGGGGAAGGGCAGAGGGAGAGGGAGAGAGAGAATTTTAAGCAGGTTCCATGCCCAGGGTAAGAGCTCTGTGCAGGCTCTATCTCATTACTGTGAGATCATGACCTGAGCCAAACTCAAGAGTTGGATGCTTAACTGACTGAGCCACTCAGGGGTCCCAAGGTTCTGTATTTTATTAAAGTTATGTATTCTATGGTTTTCTTTGCTTCTGCCTTTTCTGTCAGGAAGATCAGTTTAAAGATCAATGTATTCTTTTTTAACAGCTTCATTGAGGTACAATTTAACATATAAATCAGCCATTTAAACTGTACAATTCAATGGTTTTTAGTAAATTTATAGAGTTGTGCAATGATCATCACAACTCAATTGTAGAATATTTTCATTCCTCCAGCCCCAGGCAACCACTGATCTACTTTCTGTCTCTGTAGATTTGCCTATTCTGGAAATTTCATACAAATGCAATCATACATTATTGGCCATTGTGACTGGCTTCTTTAATTAAGCATAATGTTTTCAAGTTTCATCCATGTTGTAGCATTTATCAGTTTTCACTTCTTTTTATTGTTAAATAATATTCCATTGTATGGACATACCACATTTTGTTTATCCATTTACCAGTTGATGGGCATTTGGATTGTTTTCAGGTTTGGCTATTATGAATGATGCTGCTATGAACATTCATGAACTATTATTTATTGTGGATATAGATTTTATTTCCCTTGGGTAGAAAACTAAGAGTAGAATTGTGAGCCGTTTATGTTTATGTTTACTTTTTAAGAAACTGCCCAACTGTTTCCAAAGTAGTGGTACCATTTTACATTTCCACCAACAGTGTATGAGCATTCTAGTTTTTCCATGTCCTCACCAACTTTTGCTATTGTCTGCCTTTTGGATTATAGTCTTTTTAGTGGATGTGAGGTGATATGTCATTGCAACTTTAATTTTGATTTCCCTAGTAACAAATGATAAGTATCTTTTCATGTGTTTGTTGCCTATTTGTATACCTTTTTTAGTGAAATGTATATTCAGAATTTTTCCCATTTTTTTAATTGGGTTGTTTGTTTTCTTATCATTGAATTGTAAGCATTCTTTATATATTCTGGCTATAAGTCTCTTATCAGATATATAATTTGCAAATATTGTCTCCCAGTTCGTGCCTTGTCCTTTTATTTTCTTTTTAAAAAAATTTTTTAATGTTTATTTTTGAGAGAGAGAGAGAGAGAGACAGAGAGAGAGAGACAGAGAGACAGAGAGACAGAGAGAGCGTGAGCCGGGGAGGGGCAGAGAGAGGGGAAACATAGAATCCAAAGCAGGCTCCAGGGTCCCAGCTGTCAGCACAGAACCCGATGCATGGCTTGAACTCACAGACGACGAGATCATGACCTGAGTGGAAGTCGGACGCTTAACAGACTGAGCCACTCAGGGGCCCCTTATATTTCATTTTCTTAATGATGTCTTTTTTTTTTTTTTATAGTGAATGGTGTCTTTTGAAGTGCAAAGCTTTTAAGGTTTTATGAAGTCCAATTTATCAATATTTTCTTTTATGGATAGTGCTTTTGATATCATACTAAGAAATCTTTGTTTTCCTTAACCCAGGTCATAAAGATTCTCTCCTATGTTTTCTTCTACAAGTTGTATAGTTTTAATTCTTTACTATTTTGAAGGAGAGATAGAGAGACAGAGTGTGAGCAGGGGAGGGGCAGAGATGGGGCAGAGATAGAGAGGGAGATACAGAATCCGAAGCAGGCTCCACACTCTGAGCTGTCAGCACAAAGCCTGGCCCCAGGCTCGAACTCCTGGGCTGCAAGATCATGACCTGAGCTGAAGTCAGACACTTAACAGACTGAGCCACCCAAGCACCCCTTAATGCTTACATTTGGTAAGGGATTTTTGGTCTATGATTCACGTGGAGTTAATTTTTGTGTATGGTGTAAAGTAAGCGTCTAAATCCTTTTCCTTATGGGTATCTAGTTGTCTCAGCAGCATATGTTGAAAAGATGGCTCGTGTAATTGTTGACTCTGCTTTTACTACATTTGTGTCTTTAAAGAAAAGCTGAAGTAAGTAGGGCATAGAGAATTAATGTATTAATGAAGATGAAGAGATTCTTCTGTGTTGAGGTTTTAAGCACTTACATTAGATAAGGAACATCTGGTTGATGTTTTAAAGAATAACTCGAACCATAATTTCATTTCGTTTCCTTCGTCTCCCCCATTCCCTCCCCAGCTCTCCACTGAACATCTGCTTCTCTTATGTGAGGGGAAGTGAAAGATTTAGGTCAGGCATAAACACAAACTATCTTTACTGTATTGTTCCCTTTTAAGACCAAAATACCCACCCTGCCGGGCCAGTTTAGCACTACATTACCCTATATCAACAGATCTACTGCAATTTTTGGAAGCTGGCTTTCCCCAGGAAACAGAACTGCTATTGCTACTTCTCGGTGTTATGTAATAAATCTAGCGGGTCACTTTCAAGGATGTGAACAGGAATCGAGAAACACTGTCCTTCAAATATCACTTTTCTTTATGTTAGCTTTATTGATGAATTTCTCACAAGAAATATCTTAAGAGACATCACTAGTGTTGTGAGCCCTCCGCATCCAGATCTCACATGTATCTATAGTGCTGGCTAGAGGTAACCCCAAATAAAAACAGGTTCCGTTGACTTCTGGCTTCACTGATGCAAGGTAGCAAGACCTTGGGGAAGTCTATCTCCCCAAAATACCATCCATTTTGCTATCTTAAATCTTTGCAAAGAACAGGATGATTACATTTTCCTCTCTGGGAATTTACTGAGTTCTTCTGTTTTATGGCACTGACCTAGCAGCTCTAATTGGGGCACTCTTCTACCCGTGGCTTTGCTAAAAATCCCTCACAATCAGGACTGCAGTGTAATAATAATAATAATAATAATAATGATAATAATAATATAATGCAATAGCTCATATGTATATAGCACTTATTATGCACCAGACATTCTTTTCTTGCCTTACATATATTAACTCATTTAATTGTTCCCTGGAGGCATACATTAAAGCTGGCATTGCTGGAGGGTATGAGTATAGAAGCAATTTAGTTAGTGTTTGGAGTATGATAAACTTCCATAAAATAGAAGGAAAGCCTTGAGATGATGGTTCAGGGATAGAATTGAACAGCCTGGTCCTTTTTGGGGTCTCATAATTTTTTCAGCTGTAGAACTCATTTGAGGGAAAAGTAACAGGTAGGAAACATTGGTTTTCATCACCTCGCTTTGGTTAGACATATGCTTTGGATATTCTTCCTCAAGCACCTTCAGAATCCCCATCCACTTCCATGTCTAGGCACTCACTTCAGTAACCTGGCTCTGGGCCACTCTAGGGCTATCCTGCACTTCTCATTGTCAGGCTGGGTCCCTGTTGGTGCTTTCCTGTCCTGTGTTTCATTGTGGCAGCCGTTTGCTGGGAAGGGGCAGTTTTGCCAACAAGGAGGAGGTCTTTTAAAATTCTAGCTCACTGTTGATCAGAACCAGGAATTTCCCTTAGTTTAAGATTTAGTTAGCAGACAGGGGCTCCTGGGTGGCTCTGTTGGCTGAGTGTTCAACTCTTGATCTCAGCTCAGGTCTTAATCTCACAATTTAGTTAGTACACAAACATTCTGGCTTTCTCTAAGCTTTTAGCCAGTTTTTTACATTTTAGTAGAAGATTCAGGAACACGTTTCTTGGGAGGAAAGAAAAGAAGAGGAGAGATTCTGGGGGCACAGTGTGTCTGAAACAGCAAGGGGGAACAAAGAAGGGAAGAAAAGTTGGAGAGCCTCTGTGTACCTCAAAATTTTGCTGAGGGCCTTGCCCTGACAGCAGGGTGCAGATAGGTCCTTCATTGCTGTCCCCCAAATCTCACCAGCACTGTAACAGTGGCCTTCTATGAGTTGTGCACTCACCTTTGTCATCTGACACAGGGGAATGACTCAAATGGTTGGAACGTCCAGACAGGTAAGAAAGGAGACAGGTTATTACAGATGGGGGTGGGGAACTTGTTTTGGACAGGTAGTTCCTGGTGGCATCAGGGAAAACATGCCTTAGGTGGCTCTCTGTGACTGATACATTGACTGATCCTGCTAAGTCAGGAACATGACCAAGATGGCCTTATTTTCCTCAGCTTGACTAAACTTTAGACAGGTTTCTTAGCGACAGTAGGTCACTGACCTCCCTTGTCTTAGAGCATTTACTTTAGAAAACTTACAATTGTAAATTCTTTATTTGCCCATCTGAGATGTAAATCTTTTCCTAGCCGCTTGCCCCTTTTACAACTGAGAACCATCTGTTTCAGGGACCTGGGAGACATCTTTTGAAATGTTATCATCAAGAAAGGTAGCATCCAGGTCTCCCAGTTTCTGTAGGAGGGTAGGAACCTAGACTGGTGTCAGCAAACACAGATGGCCTAATCACATTGACCAAACTAATGTCCTCCAGTACTTTTCAACTAGCTAACCTCAGCCCTTAGAAACCTTCCTGCTTTTTTTGTTTCTAGGGAAGTTAAGTTCTCTCTCCCCTTGAAGAAGACTTGAATTATGTCTTCTTCTTTTTCAGCCAAACTCTGTTCTGTGAAATTTTTCTTTGACATACAGACACTTGCACAATATTTTATCTAAACTGACTCTCAGTGTGTTTGGAAAGCCATTAAACAAGAAGACAGGATAACTTTATCATGGTGCACTGTTTTCTGGACTCATTATTGGGGGTCTGACACATACAGCATTTCATATGCTATTAATCACCTCCTCCAATAAACCCAAAACCCAAACCAGAATGCTTCTCATATTTCTTTGCCATAAGATACCTTATATATACACACGTATGAAAAGTATATATGCACAATGTTATATAGACAGACACACACAATTAGTAATAGCTATCATTTTTTTGTAGGTCTACTGTGTACTTTGTATACATACACATAGTACTTCATACATATTTCCTCATTTGATCCTTACAGCATTTCTATGAATCAGGTATCATTTATCTCAAGATGAGGAAGCCAAAGCTGAGAGAGTGAAGCGACTACTTCCAATTGCTGTCAGAAGTGGGATTTGAACCCAGTCAATCAGTCTACAAATCATGATATCAGGTTTCCAATTGTCTTTCAAAGATGCACTGAGCTACCTTGTTAGGATTCTGGTCCAGAGGGAAACCTGTATTTCCAGAAGGAATTAAGGAAGAACTTCTGTCAAACTGTCCCTTCATCCCTCCTCCCAGAAGCATTATAGAAGATTTTACTATTCCTTAGAGAACTTCATCTCAAAGTGTGTCCCAACTCTCACCTGTCACCTGTAATTTCTGCTTTGGGGTCTAGCCCCAAATCTTGAGGAAGACATTTTTTTTTTTTTTTTCAGTTAATTCATTTTTGAGAGAGAGACAGAGTGTGAGCAGGGGAGGGGCAGGGAGAGAGGAAGACATGGAATCGGAAGCAGGCTCCAGGCTCTGAGCTGTCAGCACAGAGCCCCACATGGGGCTCAAACCCAAGAACCATGAGATCATGCTCTGAGCCCAAGTCATCTGCTTAACTGACTGAGGCACCCATATGCCTCTTGAGGCAGCCATTCTGATCTTCATTTCA
The DNA here is from genome assembly GCF_046562875.1 of Panthera onca. NCBI lineage: Eukaryota > Metazoa > Chordata > Mammalia > Carnivora > Felidae > Panthera > Panthera onca. The sequence goes on from NC_138347.1 coordinate 49,482,092, forward strand.
GGGTTGCTCTGACAAGGATAGTTGGGGATCTGCCCTGGTGCTTCCAGCACATAGGATATATTCCTTCAGTGGACAGAGAAGATGGTAGCAACTTCCTCTTTGAGTCACGCATATTGTCTGTCATTCTGTCAACCATCTGTCCTATTAGCCACGCTTGGGTGATGAATAGAACTCTACGTACTGTGAGGTTACTAGGTTACAGCTTGTGACATCAGAATGCACAATGAACAGAGCATTAGAAAGTAGACAGACAGCAATGGTTTCTACTTATTTCAAAATATCCATGATGCCAGAGAAATACATCCCTGTTAAAAAAACCTAGGTCTTTGTAGCTCCCTTTCCTTCTTTGACATGGAATGAAAGAAATCTTTCCAGAACTGATCAACTTCAGTAACTTTTATATCAGAGTCTGTGCTTAAAAGTATCGCAAACAAAACTTCAGAACAATCACACTACCTAGAAAAAGTATTTCTAGGACTCTGAGATAGCCCTTGACCTGAGGAAGGTGGCAAGTCTTGTGTTTACTATGGGGCCTACCCCCTCTCCTATGGAACACAGGTTTTATTCTGTGAAAGCTGTGGGAAGCTCACGGTAGGTTGTGTACCTGAGCCACTTAGATTCAAGGCAGCAGTGGTGAGGTCACTAAAGTGACCTTCTCCTTTCTCCCAGATGGAGGGGCTCCTTCTCATGAGGCCTCTAACACATACAGCTCTACATATACATAAAAACTTCACTTCCATTTATTACTGGATAGATTTTTTTCAGTGTTGATGAGATGTTTTGTAGAAATCAACATATACTGTCCAGATAAGGAAAGTTTAAATGATTTAAAACAATAATGTTTCCTAATTATAAGCACTTGTGGGAAATTTGGAAAGTACAGAAAAGAAAAAAAAAATTACAATTGCATCAACCCAGAAGCAACCATCACTAACAGGTTTTTTTGTTTTCCTTTTGGTCTTTAATTTTGTAGCTCTGTTTTTTTTTTTCTTTTTCTTTTTCTTTATTATTATTTATTTTTGAGAGAGAGAGAGAGACAGACAGACAGACAGACAGACTGTGTGTGTTTGGGGGGCGGGGGGAGAGGGAGACACAGAATCCGAAGCAGGCTCCAGGATCCCAGCTGTCAGCACAGAGCCCCATGTGAGGCTCAAACTCACCAATCGCGAGACCATGACCTGAACCGCGAGATCATGATCTGAGCCGAAGTCTGCGGCGCTTAACAGACTGAGCCACGCAGGCGCCCATCGGTTTGTTGTTTTCAAGTGAAGACGCTCCTGCCCAAAAGGAACTTACAACTTTAAGGGCAACACAAATGAGAAAAATGAAGACAAAATAAGACTGAAAACCAGAGAACATGATGATAATGATGATGGTAAGAAAAAGCAGCTCTAATCCTTTTATAAACATATCTACTCAATTTTTATTCTAAAATAAGAAAATTCAGGGTGCCTGGGTGGCTCACTCGGTTAAGCTTCTGACTCCTGATTTTGGCTCAGGCCATGATCTCATGGTTCATGAGTCTGAGCCCCACGTAGGGCTCTGTACTCACAACATGGAAAAACGGAGTCTGTTTGCGATTCTCTCTCCTCTCTCTGTCCCTCCCCTGCTCATGCATGTGCATGCACACACATCCTCTCTCAAAATAAATAAACTTAAAAAAAATACAAGAAAATTCTAAGAATCCACATGGGAGTCAATTTAGGAAAATAAAGAAGTCTTTCTCTGAAGCTCCTAGTGCACAAACTGCAGTTAATTAATGACTACAAAACAGTAAGTGGATGAGAATAATCAAAACAGCTAATGAGGGGCACCTGGGTGGCTCAGTCAGTTAGGCCTCCAATTCCTGATTTTGGCTCAGGGGCAAGATAGCATGGTTGGTGAGTTTGAGTCCCCTGTAGGGCCCTGTGCTGACAGGGCGGAGCCTGCTTGGGATTCTCGCTCTCCGCCCCTCCCCCACTCACACTGTTTCCCTCTTTCTCTCTCAAAATAAGTAAATGAACTTAAAAAAAAAAAAACTAATGAAAAAATGGGGGATTAATTATAGGCCTAGGAAGTCGGAAAACAAATCTGAGATGATTTGATATATACCATATTGTCGACAGGGCTCATTGATTTCTCCAAAGTGTCTCTGAGACACATACTGCCTGGAATCAGTCACTTCCTGCCTTGTCTGCCACCCATTGTGTAGCCACAAGTAAGTTACTTTGCCTCTCTACTGTTGTTTTCTCTTTTGTGAAAAAGGGAAAATAGGTTGTTGTATTAAATGAGAAAATCCACCTAACATATTTAATACAGCCCCTGGTGCATAATAAGCACTCAAGAAATGTTGGGCATCATTAGAAATGGTGCAAGTCAGTAGCTAAGAGAGCAAGCCCTGGTCAGAGTGCCTTGCCATTCTTGTGGTTTTTCTACTTGCTTATAGGATCAAATCATCAACAATGACCTCTATTTAATTATAGTTTTTGTTTTTGAATTGCTTTATGATAATCATGAATTTATCAAAGTAGACATTCACAAAGTGCTTCTGGCAAGTCCAGAGTTTTCTAATGAGGACTGTTGCATCATAAAAGGCTCATAGAGAGAAGTATTTACTATTAATGAAGCCACGTGCATTTTCACCATTCAGATGGCAAAACCAAAAAAGCAATTCTTTCCCTTAGAAAGTGGAATGTTGGATATGTTTGGGGCCCATTACAACTTGACCTTTCAGCGCTCAGAGCTGTCCTATGGTGGGTAGGTGGAGAAAAGAATCAAAGAGAATCTGAATATATGTTATACTCTTTGACATTTAGGGAAAAGTCAAGAACATTTCACCCAGTATGTAGTGTTTGGCATGGGATTAGGATAATTTGTAAACATATACATTTTAAAATCTAATATTTATTGTTTTTATATTACATAATTATGTTTATTTTTGAAACTTTAGAAAGCAGGAATAAGAAAATACAAATCTTAACATTTTAATGCACTTCCTTCCAAGATTTTTAATATAGTTATATCTAAATATATATTTATAGTTTTAATATGGATCTTTTAGTTTCTAAATTCCTAAAGAACCAGTAAGTCAACTTACTTGGGTTTGCTGGACATTGGTGTTTTTCAGAAGACCTCGTTATGAACGTTGGAAGAGCCTAGTGGTTGAAAATTACAGCTGGTTCCTTTTGAGTTCTTGTGGGATAGGATCCTGCTACTCAAGGTCTGGGAACCAGTAGTATCAGCATCACCTGGGAGCATATTAAAAATCAACAATTGTTGGTCCCACTTCAGATCTAGTAAATCCCACATGCATTTTTAAAATTCTTATTTATTTATTTATTTATTGAGCATGCGCAAGCAGGAGAGGGGCAGAGGGAGAGAGAGAATCCCAAGCAGGCTCCGCACTGTCAGCACAGAGCCCTATGTGAGATCATGATCTGGGAGGAAATCAAGAGCCACCTGAGCCACCCAGGTGTCTCTCCACTCCCCCCCTCCCGCAACTGCATTTTAATATAATTTCTGGGTGATTTGTATGCACATTAAATTTCGAGTAACACTACTGTAGGAGAAACTAGACAAAGTATTGTTTCTCTTATAAGACAGTTGTTGAAGGGCTGATTAGTCCCTAGTCCCAGAACAACATCCTTTCCTGCCAAGCAATCCATTGCTTCCTGGGGTCTCACTTCCACACAGGCATTGTTGGGACAAGTCTGGTTAGAGATCCACCAAACGGCCTGCAGGAAAAAGTTTTGCTAGGCACCCCCAGCCAGGAGATGAAAGACACAAAATAAATCTGGGACATGCCAACAGGCTAATAAAACTCCATAAATCTAAAGTCTGTGTTGTTTAGCATCTTATTACTTTATCACAGCACTTTTCCTGGGCTCACTGTCGAATGACCAGGAAATGGGTTTCGACCACTTGAAAAACCCAGCAGTAAAGTTTATCAATAGCATCTTCATCGGCAGGGGTCTATTGACTTGGAGAACTGAGGCTGACCTAAAGAACAAACCGAAAAGAAACACTCCAAAACAACATATCTGGAAGTAGAGCAGCTTTCTAGATGGGAGCAAACATGTACTTTTTCACACCCTCATATCCTTCATTTTCTGGAATAGGAATGTGTCTATCTACAGAGCAGGGTTGTGGCCATTTCCTGGTGAGCATGACTAATAATAATAATAGCCTACATTTGACAGCATTTTATGATTCACAAAATACTATAGCAGTGCTTCCCAAATTTAATGTGCATGGAAATCACCTGCAGATCTTGTTAAAATGAGGATATAATTGAGTAGTTCTGAGTGGGGCCCGACTTGTCTTTCTAATAAATGCACAGGTGGTGCTCATACTGCTGGTCCACAAACCTTATATTGAGAAGCAGGTTGTTACCATGATTTCCTCTTGAGATTCCCAGAAATTCTGTGAGGTAGGCAGAGCCGACATTTTTTCCCCTTTCCCCATGAGAATATTGGTCCTATGAGGGTAAGGATCTGCTGACTGCTATATCCCAAGTAACTGTAATAGCAGGCACTCAATAAATTTTTGTTGGATGAACAAATGATTGCATCTTAATCTTATAGAGGAATTTGAGTAATGCTTTAACCAAAGTCACAGTCTGATAATTCAAAGCTGGCATTTGAACCTAAGAAACCACTTAAATCTAAGTTCGGTACCAGATGAATCTACTTTAATGGTTTGACTTCCTTCCTTCCTTCCTTCCTTCCCTCCCCCCCCTTTCTTCTTTTTCCTCTTCCTCCTCTTCCTCTTCCTCTTCCTCTTCCTCTTCCTCCTCCTTCTTTGGTAAAGGTAAATTTTTTTGAAGAGACCTTTTAAATTGAAGTATAACATAGGAAAATGGCCCAAACATCAGCATAGACTTGACTATCTTTTACTGTGGGAACATACACCTAGAGCCACCTCTCAGATCATAGAATTATCAGCTCCCCGGACACCTGTCTTGTGCCCAATCCCAGTGATTATTCTCTCCTTCAGACATTGGTGCTGTTATGACTTTTATCATCATAAAATAGTTTTGAACTTGATAGAAGTAGAATTTTATAATATATACTCTTCAGTGTACACCTTCAGTGTTAATTTTGTGTTCCTGAATATAGCAGTAATTTGCTCATTTTCACTTTATAGTATTCCATTGTGTATACTGTGCATATTCCATGAACATACCACAATTTATTGTATGTCTCACTGTTGATGAGCTTTAGAGTTGATTCCAGTTTTTGGCTAATATGAATAGTGCTGCCTTGGACATCTTTTACATGACTTTTGGTGAGCATAAGTACTTATTTCTTTTGGATATGTACTAGACATGGAGTATTTATCATTTGGGGTATATTCAGTTCCTATAGATATTGCTAGCCAAACATCTTCCAAAGTGGTTATATTAATTCTTTTGTCTTTGATTGTAATGTTGATTACATTCCCTGGGTAATCATTAAAATTTTATTTTCCCTTTTGCTGCATGAAGAGTTATGATGAGTTTTATAACTATGACTTTTGGATCAGGATAGTGGATTGAACACAGATATTTATTTTTCTTCCTTCAAAAACCTCATAAAATGACAATAAATAGATTTTTTTGGAGAAAGGTATAAATCTAAAGGGATATAAAAAATGAGAGGGGAAATAATATCAACACAATTTGAGATACTTAAGAAAGCTGAATCCTATGCCAGGCAGAAGCTGAAAAGTAAACTGATTTATAGTCCAGACTCCCTAAAAGCTTGAGGAATTGGCACACAAGTACTTCTGGAAGAGGGGAGGTAGTGCTAAAAAGGATAGTACTGATTTAAAGTCTACTTAAAAAGCAGTTAGATTCCCCTCCCCCAATCCATAGACTCAAAATTGTTTTCTACCCCTAACCACCTGGAGGAAGTCTGAGAAAATTATCACTGGAGAGTGTAAAACAGAGGGTCCCTGCACTAGGATTTGTCAGACACAATTGTGGGTGGAAGTTTGATGTTGAAAACATAGGGATTAAATATATCCTTAATACTGGGAAAATATCTTCTAGATAGGAGACTGGAAGATCCTTCTCTAGGAACTCTACTAGTCCAAGAAGAAAGAAGTAATGATACTGATATTTGGGAAGGAAGATCTCCAAGGAAATGGTCCAGCTAGATCAATAGGTACAGTGAAGCCCATGGTAGTCAAACACCAACCACAGGCTCAGAACTTCCTATTGGCCCTTTTAGGATCCAACTCAATATGTGTAGGCAAGCAGGGTCACCAGCTAGCTGAGATTAAGATTTCAGCATAAAACATAGAGATCGAAACTAACACAGAAAAAAACTAACAGAAAAAAAGTAACCTGGAAGAAAAGAAGATTTGTTAGGGAAAGACTATTTTTTTTTTTAAATTTATTATTTACTTTTAAAATGTTTATTCATTTGGAGAGAAAGAGAGAGAGAGTGAGAGAGAGAGAGAGAGAGAGAGAGAAAGAAAGAAAGAGAGAGCATGACCAGGGGAGGGGCAGAGAGAGGCGGAGAGAATTTCCAAAGTGTGCTCTGAGACAACAGCAGCTAACCTGATGTGGGTCTCCAGCTCACAAACTGCGAGATCATGACCTGAGCTGAAGTTGGATGCTCAACAGACTGAGCCACCCAGGTGCCTCAAGACTTTTTTTTTTTTTAATTTTAAGTTTATTTATTTATTTGAGAGAGAGAGAGAGAGAGAGAGAGAGAGAGAGAGCACGAGCAGGGGAGGGGCAGTGAGGGAGAGAGAGAATACCAAGCAGGTTTCATGCTGTAAGCACAGAGCCTGACACAGGGCTTGATCTCACAAACTGTGTGCCCATGACCTGAGCCAAAATTAAGAGTTGAGTGCTTAACCAACTGAGCTATCCATGTGCCCCAGGGGAAATACAATTTAAAAAAAAAATCATCATTAATATTCTCAGAGAGACATAAAATGTTATTGCATTCATGAAATAAGAACAGGTTGCTTTAAAAAAAAGGACAATTGGGAACACTTAGAAATTAAGAATATGATAACAGAAATGAAAAGAGGGAAGAGAAACAGAACAGCGGGAAGATAAAATTGAGATATCTACAAGTTGAGCTAAAAGGAAAAGAGGTGGAAAAGAGAAGAGAAAATATAATAAAATTAGAGGACCAGAACATGGGATCCAATACCTTTATAGTAGGAGTTCCAAAAGGAGACAAAAAAAGAGGGAAAATAGAAAGGAGGAATTCATTACCTAAATAAAGAAACTTTTCTAGAACTTAAGTTTAGAGTTTCTAGGTTGAAAGGATCCATAGATTGCCCAACAGAACGGATTAAAAATAGACTCATTCTAGAGTACATTATTGTGTTAACTTCACAATATTGGTGAAATCAGGAAGTTCTACAAACTTCCGTAAATTAAAACAAAACAAAACAAGTTGCATACAAAATACGTATATATAAAAAAAATCAATACACCTATGCATTTTTCAACAACAACAACAGAGGCTAGAATATAATGGAACAGTACTTTCAAATTTTTGAGGAAAAATTGTTCCTAACCTAGAATTCTACACTCAGATTCATAAGTAAATATGAGAATAAAATTTAAAAAATTCAGATACTCAAGGTCTGAAAAAAATTTTATCTCCCATGAGCTCTTTCACATAGATCTCCTACTGAATATGATCCATTAAAATGAGGGAGTAAACTAAGAAGAAGAAAGGAACAGGAGATAAAGAACAGGGGATTTAATAAAAGAGAGTGTAAATTCTTTGGAATGAAAGAAGGGAGATCCTAAGATAATAGACAGGCACTGAATATAGACAACAGCTAGGCATTAATGTCCAGAATTAAGTAAGTAAGTAGGCTACAGAAAAGATTTTTCTCAAGAAGAGGAACTTAATAGACTGACACTGTGTTCACAATATACTGATGGGAGTTTCAGACATCTGGCAGAGAGCTTGGAATCGAATTGTGATAAGTAAATAGAAAATTGAGCATATGAGTAAATAAGGAAAAAAGCAGGGGTTATTAATTGTTCTCCAATCTCCTCTCCCACCTCCCATGAAAGAAAAAAACCTTGTACAGGAAAGGAATCAAGTAGACTACAAGTCTCAACTGTGAATGGCATTTACATATTCACAATAATGTAAACAATGTTGATGTAATCAAAATTTCAATACAACTCTGTTGAATGAAATAGATGGTGAATGAATGAATGAATGGGGATGGTGGTGGTTATGGGAAAAGAGTATTAAAGAAAGCTAAGCTTCATCTTCCCTGGTAGAAAATCAATAGATAATGACAAAAACTCAAGACTCAAGGAGATAACAATATATGCATGTTACTTAGTGATCTAGTGATAAAATCCTCTGAAGGAGAGGAATGATGTTGCCTCTGGGAGGGGGATGCTATTTTTTAAATTAGGTCTTGTAAAGTAAGTACATGTCTCTTCAAACTATGTGAAAGTGTATCTCTGATAGAAATAACAACTTAGAATAAATTTTATTCTGATTCTACCACTGATGCCTCTCTAACTTTCTTAAGGTTTATTTTATTTGTTCATATAAATGAGCATTAAAAAAATTTTTTTTAATGTTTTTATTTTATTTTTGAGAGAGAGAGAGAGAGAGAGTGAACATGAGCAGGGGAGGGGCAGAGAGAGAGGGAGACACAGAATCTGAAGCAGGCTCCAGGCTCCGAGCTGTCAGCACAGAGGCCGATGTGGGGCTTGAACCCACCAACCGTGAGATCATGATCTGAGCCAAAGCCAGATGCTTAACCGACTGAACCACCCAGGTGCCCCTAAAAATGAGCATTTTAATCCATAATTTAAATATGTCCAATTTTTGCCAGTTGTTCCGGCAAATTATTTGTAGGTATCCCAAGGATCTCATTTGTCAGTGACCTGTTTCTCCTGCACATGCATGGGTTCTGGGAAACAGTGACGAGGAAGAGAGAGGGAAGAAGAAAAAAGAATTTTCAGATGTTACTACAAATAGATGATTTGTCTATGAATAAGGAGAATCCTTGGCCCTGGATAATTCAGAATGAACACACTTCCCCCTCGCTCAGAGCTGGAGCCACAAGTTTATTCTGTGTGGCTTATGCAGTGACTAGTGTGGAGAAGGAACCTTGTAATATAATGAAAGAACCAAGGTCCTGTAATTGACACAGATGTTCAGGTGTGAGTCATTGGCAAATGATCATTCTTACTGTGAAATGGTCCTTCAAAGAAGGAAAACCCAACATGGTGCAATATGTGTTACAGGTAAGACAGCGGGTGTAATTTTGGACGCGAAGTTGCTCTGGCTTAAGTTCCTTTGGACTTAAGTCCCACCTCTTGCTTAGAACTCTTCTATTGGTTGTCCCTATTACTAGAACATGGCCTCTCAGACTTCAGTGAGCCTCCACATAAGCTGGAGGGCTTCTTAAAACACATACTCCCCGAGTCCCCCCTTCAGAAATGCTAATTTAGTAGGTCTGGCAGAGGGCTCAGAATTTTCATTTTTAACAACTTCCTATGTGCTGTTGCTGCTGCTGAGTGTGGGGGCCACACCTGGTTAAGCACCAGGTGGTGAATTTTGAGAGGTTCAGATGAACAAAGAGTTTTAATGGGCAAGAATGAGTGTGTCAGCAGCTTGTAGGAATTGCTTTTGTTTTTAAAATTAAATATATCGTATGAACAGAAGAGTGTACAGGATGTATTTAAACAAATATGTATTTGTTAAGTTTAAAGGATAATCTTTTAAAAAACCCAATGTATCAGGACGTGGAACATTCTAGAACATTAGAGTACCCTTGTGGTGACTTGGTTAAGCTAATATTTTGTTTGTTTTTAGTATCTGTGTTCATGATTGAGTCTGGCTTGTAAGTTTCCTCTTTTGTACTGCTCTTGTCAGTTTTTGGAGTCAAGGTTATGCAAAGCTTATAAACAGAGAGTTGAGTAGTTTTTTTTCTATACTGTGGAATAGTTTGTGTTAAATGGAAATCAGTTATATTAAATTTTTTTTAATGTTTATTTATTTTTGAGAGAGAGAGAGTGCACGCATGAGTGGGGAAGGGGCCAAGAGAGAGGGAGACACAGAATCTGAAGCAGCCTCCACGTTCTGAGCTGTCAGCACAGAGCCCGATGCGGGGCTCGAACTCATGGACCGTGAGATCATGACCTGAGCTGAAGTCAGTTGCTCAACCAACTGAGCCACCCAGGCACCCAGAAATCAATTATATTCAAAAGTCAATTTATATGTATTCAATAGCCAAATATTCTTGTGCCATATGGAGGAAGATATGTCCTAGAAGCCAACATAAGTGACTACATTTGCAATTCAGTATCTTTAATGCTTATAAAACCTTTTTAAGTTTCCTGCTTCTTGAGTCAGGTTTTGTAAGCGATAAATTTCTAATATTTTTCTATTTCACCAAATTTTTCAAATATGTTTTTACTTTTAAAATTTCTTTTTAAAAATTGAGGTATGATTGACATATAGCACTGGGTACATTTATGGTATATAATATGTTGACTTGATACATTTATATATTGCAATATGATTATCACTATAGCTTTAGCTAATACCTCTATCATTTCACGTAATTACCATTTCTTTTTTGTGGTGAGAATATTTCAGATCTAGTCTTGTAGCAGTTTTGAAGTGTATAATAATTGTTGGCTACAATTCCTATGTTGTACATTAAATCTCCAGAGCTTATTTAGTTTCTGGTTGCAAGTTTTAACCTTTAATAACCTTACTCTGCTGCCCTTCCGCCTCTGGTAACCACCTTCTACTCTTTGTTTCTACATGTTCAACTTTTTAGATTCCACATATAAATGATATCATACATTTTTCTTTCCCTGTCTGACTTACCTCACATATAATGCCCTCAAGTTCCATTCTTGTTGTTGCAAATGGCAGGATTTTCTTCCTTTTTTTTTTTTTCTTTTTTGGCTGAATAATATTCTGGTGTGTGTGTGTGTGTGTGTGTGTGTGTGTGTGTGTATCTTATAACTTCTTTATCTTTTCATCCATTGACAGACACTTAGACTGTTTCCATATTTTGGCTATTATGAATAATGCCACACTAAACATGGACACACAGAAATATCTTTGATATCCTGTTTTCATTTCCTTTGGATAAATATCCATAAGTAGGATTGCTGGATCATATGGTAGTTATACTTTTAATTTTTTGAGGAACTACCATGCTGTTTTCCACAGTGGCTGTTTCATTTTACATTCCTACCAACAGTGCATGAGGGATTCCTTTTCTCTACATCCTAGCCAACACTTGTTATTTCTTATCTTCTTGGTCATCGACATTCTAACAGATTGTTAGAGTAGAGTCATAGAGAGGACATGACCTCTGGCCAGAGAGCTGGATGCAGGCAATTGGAGGCTCCTCACCCCTCCCCTGCTCTTGGAATGTATGTTTTGCCCTCCATCCCCACAGTAAGCTCCTTTCAAGGATGCAGCCTTGGGAGAGCAAAGTGTTGCTGACACTGTCTGCTCTGTGTCAGTGACTAAACCCAGTTAAGGTCTCTAGGTAAACTTAAGATTCTGGCAGGCGGGTGCAGAGATCCACTTGCCTTGTGGCGACCAGAGACAAGTCTCTGAGTAAATTCCCTTGCATATTAAACCCGCCACCTGCCAATCTGCAGTGGCCTGCCTCTTTCTTTGGTCTCTCCTTGCCTTCTGTGTACAGGGGCCAGTTGCTGCACATCCTCGCCAACGCTTGTTATTTCTAGTCCTTTTAATCATAGTCATTCTCACAGGTGTGAGGTGATATCTCATTGTGCTTTTGATGTGCATTTCCCTGATGATGAGTGATGTTGAGCATCTTTTCATGTTCCCATTGGCCATTTGGATGTCTTCTTTGGAAAAATGTCTATTCAGTTCCTCTGACCATTTCCTTTTAAAATTTCTGGTATTATTTGTGCTTTTATTTTCTTGAACCATCTTACTAGAGGTTGGTAAATTGCATTAATTTTTAATTCAGCAATTTTTGGCTTTGTTATTTTCTCTTATCTATTGATTAACTTGTCAACTTATTTTTATTTACTTTTTTTCTATGTATGTTTTTTGGCTAATATAAGGTTTTAGGACTACCAATTTCCTGTAATTTCTGCCTTAGCTGGATTTACCCAATTTTGTTTGTGGCATTTTTATTCAGTTCTACATTTTTTTCTGTTTTCCAATTTAATTTCTTCTTTGACCCATGAGCTATTTAGTTTATTTATTTGCAAACATATGGGATTTTCTAGTTATCTTTCTGTTAGTGGTGTCAAATTTAATAGCCTTGTGTGGTAAGAGACTGTGCTTTGAATTAAAACAATATTTTTGGTATTTTTTGAAACTTACTTTGAGGATCAGGGTGGGTCAATCGTTGTGTTTCAAGTGTGCTTAAAAAGAAAGCAAATTCTGCTGTTTGGAGTTCATTGTTCTCTCTCTCTCTCTATATATATATATCTGTATATGTATATCTATCTCTATATATCTTTTAAAAATATATTTATCGTAAATCTTAATTATGATTTTTATATGTAATTAAAATAAATTTATGTAAATTTTGCTGAGTTTTTGTATTCTTGATCTATCAAATACAGAGGGATTTATTAAACTATCCCTATATGATACTGCATTTATCTATTTCTTCTCCTAACTTTTGCTTTAAATATTTTGAGGTGTCAAATGTTGCATAAAAATTTAAAATAACTTCTTTCATATGAAATGTACCTTTTGTTATTAAGAAGTGATACTCTTTAAAGCTAGTATGCCTTTGAGATTATTTCATTTGATATTAATGTAGCTGCATAATTATATAATTAGTGGTGATGTTTTGCTGATCCTTCCCTGTCCTCATACACTGCTCATGTCCTCCCTTCCCTGTTTTGTTCCCCATTCCTACTGGAAGTGACATTAAACAGTTGGAAGATGGCTTTGGGGACTAATAGTAATAGTCCTGACTCTTCCTCCCCACTACATACCCAGAAGAATTAGAATACATATGTATCAGAATACATATGTGGGGGTAAAATTGCCCCCCTGCAGTTGTATAGTGATAACTGGTCAGCTTTGGTAATGTACTGGTTCTTTATTTCTGTGCTGGCCTGGAAGGAATCATGGTAACCCCATGGTGTTGAGAATGGTGTGATCTGGAGTCACATCTGAAGCACCATTAGTCAAAGGGGCCATATACCCTTAGGGAGGTCTTGAAGAATAGAAATTAAGAAGCCCTATTCCAAGTAGCAAAGCTACAAGGAAATTAGATCTTGCATATTCCTGGATGTGCTCCTGTGAGAAGATTACTCATGTAAGGACTGTCTTCTGATTTCAGCTCACATGTACCTAATGAGATCCTTCCCTATTCCCCATTTCTCCCGTGCTCCTGAATAACACAATCTACATTTCTATCGAGGGTGCATCTTATGTGGAAGGTAACTGGGACAGTTTAATGACATGGCTGCAATTTTGGGGACACTCCTCCCTTCAGGAGGTGGGGTCTATGTCTCTTCCACCTTCATATGGGTGGGTTTGTGATTGCTCTGATGAATAGAGCACATTAGAAGTGATGCTAGGTGACTCTGAGGCTGGGTCACAAAAGGCCGTGAAGCTTCTTCCTTGTTCCCTGGAGTGATTGTCCTCTGAGCCCTGCACTATCATGTAGGAGTTGTGACTACCCCAAGACTGCCAAGCTAGGGAGGCCACACGGAGACACTGTGGTTGACAGCTCCAGCCGAGCTTGTCCTTTACCCATCCCAGGCCAAGTATTAGACGTGTAATTAAAGAAACCATACTGAAAGTGGATTCTCCTGTCCCTGCTGTTTCAGCCATACCTTTGGAGTCACCTTATAGCCTTTGGAGTCATCATAGCTGAGTCTCCAGAAGACACTGAGCAGAGAGAAGTCATCTCTGTGTGTTCTGTTAAAATTCCTGACCACCAGAATGGACAAACATAATAGCATTTGTGTTGTGAGTGTTATGCCACTCACTGTATTTTGAGGTGGTTTGTTATGCAGATAGATTAGCTGAAACAATAGTGCCCACAAACAGGCAGTTGAGAGCTCACTTTCCCCAGTCTGTCACCATTTCTCTATTTATTTATAGCCACTTACCTGCTAAGATCAAGAAATCAGGATTATTTGGTTGTATATAGAAATGTGTACACAGTAACCACTGCTTTCACCTTGACTTGAGCTTGGCTTCAGACCTTTGTAAACGAGCTGCCAGGCTGAGCAGGATCAACCATTGTTAAGGCATGGAATGTGTCCAGGTTTTCACTTGGAAGATGATTGCTCCCCAGGATGGGCTCATCCATCACAACTAGGTTTCCTGTTTGTGTGGCTAAATGTATCAGATGATAACTGGGGGAAACTTGGTATCTTTAGAATAATCCTGCTCTATTCATTTGCTTCTGAAAAGCAAACAAAATAGCACTTCAAGGCTTCTTGCCCCTTGACATGGGATATTTGTTTCAAAATGTATCTGTGGGGCAGTCTGCATTTTCTTTTGAGGAGATCCTAGGAGAAAGGCAGCCTTATAGGCTGGCTAAATATTACACTTTCCAGATTTCAGGTTGTGCCAAAAGTTTAGCCTTTTCTTTTTCCATTGAAGTACTGGAAAGCATTGTAGTACTTTATTGAGAATGGTGAATAGTATCTATTTAATCCTCATTGCTTTATAAAACAGAACTTAATTTTTCTTACCTTTTCTGGATATGTTTCCTCTTATTTATTACCATAACACCCAGGTACTCAAATCCTTGACTAAACTCATTGGCAATATTTGTTCTACTTTTATTTATTTTTTATTTTCATTTTTTTTAAGTAAAAGGCAAAAAATTATTTGATGTGAAGAGAAACCAGAGTAGTATTCTACTTTTTTTTATAGGCAAATAAAACAGGGTACTCTGATGTAGCTGTCTAAACTTGGATCACTTACAGAGTCCTGAAGTGTTATAAACATCCATAGGGAAAGTCCTAGAGAGTTAACCAAGAGTTGGTTGGTAAGAAAGAAACTTGCCAGTAAAATGGTTGACAGCATCTTTTATTTTATCTCTGACATGTCTCTTGGGTTTCCTTTAGCTTTGCCACTTAAAAAAAAGTTTTTTTTTTTTTTTAACATTTTTTTTTTTTATTTTTGAGAGCTTGAGTGGGGGAGGGACAGAGAGAGAGGGAGACAGAGAATCTGAAGCAGGATCCAGGTTCTGAGCTGTCAGCACAGCGTCTGATGCAGGGCTGTGAGATGGTGACCTGAGCTGAAGTTGGATGCTTAACTGACTGAGCCACTCAGGTGCTGCTAGCTTCACCACTTTCTTAGACTATTACAAAAGGTGGCTGCTGTCCTTTGTATTCAGACTTGGCTCCCTAACAACTCCCTTCCTTGTTGGTCTGTAGGGCCACAGGCTCTGTGTTTTGTGGTTGTGTCTCCATTGCCTAGCATAGTGCCTGGTGTATAGCTGGTGTACAAATATATAATGAGAATATGCAGGGAAGGTTTTCTTTCCTGTGAATGGTAAAAACATTCACATTTAAAAAAAATAGAGTACTTCCAATTTTTCTGAAGGCCTTTCAAGCTTAAGAAGGTGAATTTTCAAAGGTAATGTTTTTTCCAGGTATTTGAGAACTATTGTATACATATTCAGGGCTTCAGAGGTCTATTTACTGTCCATATTAAGGACACATTACCTTATTAGAAACATTAATTTTTTTTCAAGGAACTAACAGTGAATTTTAGATTTCAAGCCATTATGTTTCTTGATAAAGCTGCCAGAATCTCTGCATATAAACAAAAGTGAAGAGGTGTAATCTTATATATTAGTAAAAGAGCAATATTCAGTGAATCCAAGTGGCTTCTAGGGCCCTGAAGGAACCTGTGCACCAGGGAACCTTGCTCTCAAGCCAGGATCAAAACAGATTTCATGGTAGGGATTCAGACTTTGAGAGGGGGAGGAAAGGATTGCATGAACGTTGCATAGTTTGGTAATAAAACACTTAATTGGAAATACTTTCTCATTTGTTCTCTGACAGAAAAGTCAAAAGAGATCTTCTTGGGCTTATGCTGGGATTACATCCTGATAAACCTATAGTAAGTTGAAAATGTTGGAAGTCAAAATGCATTAATACACCCAGCCTACTGAACATCCTAGCTTAGCCTAGTCTACCTCAAATGTGTTCAGAACACATTAGCCTACAGGTGGACACATCATATAAGCCTATTTTATGATAGAGTGTTGAATATCTCATGGAATTTATTGAATACTCTACTGAACGTGAGAAACAGAATGGTTATGTGGGTAGAGAATGGTTGTAAGTGTATCAGTTGTTCACACTTGTGATCACGTGGCTGACTGGGAGCTCGGCTGGCTGTCCAGCATGGTGAGAGAGTATCTTACTGCATATTGCTAGCCCAGGGAGAAGATCTACAACCACAATTCAGCATGCCATTTCTATTGAATGCCTGTTGCTTTCCCATCATTGGGAAGTTGAAAAATTTCAAGTTGAACCATCTTAAGTCATGAACCATCTAGATTGGAAGACACTAATTAGTGACACTAAGCAGTGATAGGAGATAGGAGGAGCCTCCCTTGTCTCCTGTCCTCCACCCTCCACATGTCCTTCCCCTACTGTTCTCCACATAATAGCTGGAGAAATCCTTCTAAAAACACCTCAGTCAGATCATATGACCTCACACTCAAAATGATCCATGGCTCAGGGCTTTGCATAACAAACATGAATAAAAGCCAAAAGCCCTTCTGGATTCTGGCCAACTCACAGACTCAAACCACTCTTTTCTATGAGCTTTCAGTTTCATTCATACTGGAAGTTTCCTTGTTGTTTCTGGAAAACTCCAATCCCATACTCTACATTTGCTGCTTCCTTTGTCTTTAACACTGTTCCTCTAGATATCCATGGCTTGTCTTCTTGCTTACTTAAGTCTTTGCTCAGTGTCATTTTTTAAAAAATGTTTTATTTATTTTTGAGAGGGAGAGACAGAGACAGAGTATGAGCTGGGCAGGGGCAGAGAGAGAGAGGGAGACAGAATCCACAAAGCAGACTCCAGGCTCTGAGCTGTCAGCACAGAGCCCAATGTGGGGCTTGAACCCGTGAACCACGAGATCATAACCCGAGCTGAAGTCAGACGCCCAACTGACTAAGCCACCCAGGCGCCTCACTCAGTGTCATTTTTTTCAGAGGCCTGTGTGACCATCCTATCCCCCTTTTTTAGCATTCACTACTGCTTGACAATCTGTTAGGGAACATCAATTTACTGGCTACTCCACTGGAAAATGAATTCCTTGATATCAGATACTTTGCCTGTTGTGAGCACTGATGTATTCCTGGTGCCTTGAATGGTGTCTGGTGTCTAGCTGGTGTATACGAAATATTTGTGAGATGAATGAATAAATGAACAAATGAGAGCAATTAAATACAAAATAATGTTATGGTGAAAGAAATTCAGGCAAATGGGTTTATAAATATTTCTTGAGAATATTCCCTCAATACTGATTTTCATGATATCAGCAATTGATTTATCCAAATTGAACTCGGCAGAAATAAAAAGAGGGAGGGAAGAAAAGAATGGAGAGCAGGGATGGGCTAGAGGTGGGGGATAGAAAGTGGGGTAAAGATTGGGATGAGCGGTGCTGTCATTATTTGTGCACTGTACTCAGGCAGAAGATTCAATCAAGCCTGACATAGGCAATGTCTTTGGTGGAAATCCATGGAAAGATCATATGGCTAATTTTAAGTGTTTCCCTGGCCAACAATAAAGATGTGAAAGAACTTTTCAAGGGACTTGGTAAGTGAAGGATTTATTGACATGCTCAAGGTAGGAATTGAAAAATGAAACAAAAGCCCTAGAGAAACAGAGGAGAACTGATAAGATCACAAGAAGACACTGAACTTCATGGGGCATTCCAGGAGTTTTCAGGGGTATTTGAATTACATGAGATTTTCACTTTGTGGGCTGACTCACCTAACCATGGAATAAGATGTGACTCCATTGTAAAGAAAGAAGGAAAGATTAGGATTTGATCTGGGTATGCACTGAAATTGTTAAGGTTGATAGTGGAAGATGTGTCACAATGGAAGTGGTTCTGTGTCTCACCCATCTTTCTAGCTGATAAGTATTTAGGAAGGACTTTGATTTTGACCAAAACCAAGCTATCTGGAGTTGTGAAATACAAGTACCTCTTTCTAGTTTATTGTCATCTCTCCATAAGATGGAATAAAAAGTTTGGATGTGGTTGTCAGTTTTTTTCTTTTCACATAACTGGTGATTCATTAGGATTTCCCAGTGAGAATGACATGAATGAAACTTCTTGCTTTCATGCATGTCTAGGCTATTGCAAGCCATCATATGACCTGCAACCTTGGGGTTGCCCTCTGAGAAGGTTTCAATATTTCTGACTCAGTTGCCTATGCATTCTTCACATAACCTTAACCTGGCAGTTCTAAAGTGGGAATGCCTGTGCACAACTGTGTGGTAATGACAGTAGGGTGAAGAGAAGTATGCAGGTTGAGATGATGCAAGATCACACTTAAGATTTGGTGTCCTCTGGGATACACAAGAACACTTTTCGGAAATTAGCTAAAAGTGGAGGTAAATGTAAATTTGTTTCTGCATTGCTGAGGTATACTTTCAGTCTCCCTCTCATTTTGTGTCTTATGGATTTCTTTTGGTGTGTAGGAGTTAGACCAATGAAATCTCATGGACTTACTTGGGTGGTTGGTTCACACTGACTTGTATTCTAACCTTGAGAAATCACTGGGGGTTGTTTTTGTTTTTGTTTTTTCTCAAGAGGAGGGCAGGAAATAGGTAAATAGCTATGCCATCACTCATGGTATAGGAAGCTACATTTAGGGTATCCTCATGAATATCGAAATATGTAATTGACCTGTGTCCACTCTTCACTGTAAGACTTAGCTCTGTTTTATTTATTTATTTATTTTTTTGCATTGAATAACTTTCAAAAGTAACAAGATACATCCTTTTGTTAACTTACAAAAATTCTATAGGACACAATAAAGTAAAAATAATAATACAAGTTTAGGTTATGAGAATAGTCACTGGAAAAATTGTGATCAAATCTCTAATTTCCTCCAGTATTTAGGTTAGTAAGGAAAATAGTTTCCCCACTTGTATCCTCTTTGTTCCAAACTCAGTCTTTTTTTTTTTTTTTTTTTTTTTTTTTTTTCCAAGTAGGCTCTAGACCCAGTATGGAGCCCAATCTGGAGCTTGAACTCACAGCCCTGAGACCTGAGCTGAGATCAAGAGTTGGTCGCTTGGGGTGCCCAGGTGGTTCAGTCAGTTAAGCGTCCAAATTTGGCTCAGGTCATGATCTCACAGTTCGTGGTTCCAGCCCCGCATCGGTCTCTGTGCTGACAGCATGGAGCCTGCTTGGGATTCTGTGTCTCCCTCTCTCTCTGCCCCTGTCCTGCTCGTGCTCTGTCTCTCAAAACTAAATAATAATAAAAAAAAAGACTTCGTTGCTCAACCGACTGAGCTACCCAAACTCAGTCTTTGGGGATGTGGAGAGTTGTAGGTTTTATCACTGTAACACAGAGATTAGCTATTGTGATAATCATCATCTAAATTAAAATGAGTGATACAAAAAGTTGAGATCAAGAAATAAACAGTGTAGTCTAATGATTGAAAAGTCAGTCTTGAAACCACTGGGATGAAATTTCATGTCCTCTGTGGGTGACTCACTGCTTAGCTGTGTCATGAGTTTCATTTTGAAATGAAATACGCTGTGTGGTTTCATTTGAGGCTTCATGTTGATGCAAAAAGGAAGTGAGCCCATATTGGGAAGTTAGGTTGAAATACATATAATTAATGATGAAAAAAGTGTCAGGCTGTTGTCTGGCCATCCTTCCCACCTCTGTTCTGGCTGTTCTGTAATCATCTGTCTGTCCCTCTGACTTGTCTGAGAACTCGCAAAGGGCGGGAACTGAGTCATGCAAATAGAAAGTGATCAATGAACAAGTGAACATTAGCTCTATGGGAGTGAAATCCTTAGCTCAAATCCCCCTGGATAATTGTCGATGTAAACACTCTATTCATGTTCCATGCATTTATATACTAGACTTAAGCACAGTCTTGTTTATAGAAGCTCTTTTAGAGTGTTATTTTTACTGTGATATTCACATTCCCAAACTTGGATATTCTCTTGAAGCCAATGGGGAGGAGGGGTGGTGAGTGTAGGAAGAAGGGTAGAAACAAAGTAGATTGAAAAATGAAGTAAGATTATTTTATTTTTTTTAGTTGAAGGGAGATTAATGATTTTATTTATTTTTAAAATTTTTTAAAAATTATTTTATTTATTTATTTATTTATTTAATTTATAATTTATTGTCAAGTTAGCTAACATAGAGTGTATACAGCGTGCTCTTTGTTTTGGGGGTAGATTCCGTGATTCATTGCTTACATACAACACCCAGTGCTCATCCCAACAAGTGCCCTCCCTCCTCAATGCCCATCACCCATTTCCCCCACCTCTGCTGCCCCCCCATCAACTCTCAGTTTGTTCTCTGCATTCAAAAGTCTCTGATGGTTTGCCTCCCTCTCTGTTTGAAACTATTTTTTCCCCTTCCCTCCCCCCATGGTCCTCTGTTAAGTTTCTCAAGTCCACATATGAATGAAACATGATATCTGTCTTTCTCTGACTGACTTATTTATTCTTGAGAGAGAGCGACTGAGTATGAGTGGGGGAGGCACAGAGAAAGAGGGAGACACAGAATCCGAAGCAGGCTCCATGCTCCGAGCTGTCAGCACAGAGCCTGACGTGGGGCTTGAACTCACCAACAGCAAGATCATGACTTGAGCCAGTCAGACTCTTAAATGACTCAGTCACCCAGGCACCCCTATTTTTATTTTTACTTTTTAACTTAAATTTTTTTTAACGTTTATTTATTTTTGAGACAGAGAGAGACAGAGCATGAATGGAGGAGGGTCATAGAGAGAAGGAGACACAGAATCTGAAACAGGCTCCAGGCTCTGAGCTGTCAGCACAGAGCCTGACACGGGGCTCGAACTCAGGGGCCGCAAGATTATGACCTGAGCTGAAGTTGGACGCCTAACCGACTGAGCCACCCAGGAGCCCCCTTTTTTAAAAGAATATTAATGTTTATTATTTATTTTTCAGAGGGAGAGAGAGACACAGTGTGAGTGGGAGAGGGGCAGAGAGAGAGGGAGACACAGAGTCCGAAGCAGGCTTCTGGCTCTGAGCTGTTGGCCCAGAGCCTGATGTGGGGCTTGAACTCATGAACTGCAAGATCATGACCTGAGCTGAAGTCAGACCTTAACTGAATGAGCCGTGCAGACACCCCGATTTTATTTATTTTTAAATGTTTATTTACTTTTGAAAGAGAGAGAGAGAGAGAGAGAGTGTGTGTGTGTGTGTGTGTGTGTGTGTGTGTGTGTGTGGAGGGGCAGAGAGAGAGGGGAACAGAAGATCCAAAGTAGGCTCTGCCCTGATAGCAAAGAGCCCGATGTGGGGCTTGAACTCACCAACCACCAGATCATGACCTGAGCCGAAGTCAGATGCTTAACTGACTGAGCCACCCAGGCACTTGAAGATTAATTATTTTATTTTATTTATTTATTTAAGAAAATTTTTTTAATGTTTATTTATTTTTGAGACAGAGAGAGAGAGCACGAATGGGGGAGGGTCAGAGAGAGGGAGACACAGAATCCGAAACAGGCTCCAGGCTCTGAGCTGTTAGCACAGAGCCGGACGCGGGGCTCGAACTCACAGACCATGAGATCATGACCTGAGCTGAAGTCGGCCGCTTAACCGACTGAGCCACCCAGGCTCCCCTTAAAGTTAATTTAAATTTATTTCAAGTTACTTCCATATTTTTGGAAGATGTCCAGTGTTCCAGACTGTTCCCAGGATACTAGACTTGGTGTATGATTTCAAGGAATTTAATACTCTTGTGATGAGGAGGGAATAAAAAGGCGAGTTCTTGGTAACAAAGGAATTAGAGAAGAAGAAAACACTGTATGTAACAAATTATGCAACTGAGTTGTGAGGTGGTACACTTTAATCTTTAGATGCGTAAGCTTTTAAATCAGCCCAGAACTGAGGTTGGCTCTATCATTACTAGCTTACTAGCTCTGAGAGCTTGGAGAAGTTACCTGAGTTAATCCTCAATTACTTATGTGCAAAACAGAAATGATAATGATACCAATACCCTATAAAGATATTATGAGGGTTAAATAATATTCATGTATGTCATGCAGCCAGCACCAATGGAAAGGGCTAGGAAAATAGATCTAGTAACTGAGTTTATTTTAAAGTTTCTCTTGCTAATCTGTGTAAAATGTAACATTTCCCCCAAGAGTTGGCATTTGTTACTTGTAGACCAATCAAAATCACCATATAATTGATAGTCATTGAAAATAAACACTGAGATCAGTACTTTGCAAACTTCACTCAAGTAAATATCTTGAATCTTGTGCTTAAAAGAACACAGATCAGAGCACAGGGAGTTGCTTCATTTTTGACAACCAAATAAACTGTCTTTATTGTCCAAATTATAACCCCACAGTCTAACAGAGATATAAGAGAGAGTAAGGTTTAGATTCTGGAAAAAATGGAATAAATGCTGTAGAAGAATAGCTGAAGAAATTGTTGAAACTTGGTAACTTTTCAAAATTGAGTTTCCATTTTCTGACCTACATGAACATTTCCCTTTCTTTTAGAATATGAACTCCAAACCTTTGGGGGAGAGCCTTTTTCTCTGTCTTGTTTAAACCATTTATTGAGTTCCATGTGAATTCTCTCAGTCTCTCCTGAAGGATACCTCTCTGGTCTCTTTTTCTGTCTCATAAGAAGGCAGCTTATTCTTTTTCTTGCCAAGAACTCTGTTCTAGATTCTGTTACTGCTCACCTCCTCTTGGTTTTGCTCCATTCTCTAGGTCCTAGCTTACTTCTGCCTTTAATCTTTCCTCCTCTGCCCACATATGTGGTCAGGGCCCTTCCTATCCTGAAATAACTCTCCTCTGACCCTGCTACTTGAACAGGCTAGTACTTACCCCCTGTTACCACCAAACTTCTCAAAGAGAATAAATTCTGCTTTCACTTCTTGCTCATGCATTTATTTCTTAACTGCTTGTACTATGGCTCCCACTTCTACCTTTCACCCCTCTATGAAACCACCTTCTGGAGGTCACCAGGTAATTTGTGGAAATTTCACTTCTAGGAACTTTCTCCTGCTAAGCCCTCCTTGATATCACTATCTACTGGTTCTTTTATCTTTCTGAGAACTTCTCTTCTTCCTCCCACACTAGCTGCTCCCCCTAACCCCCTCCTTCTTCTCCATAATGAAGATGTTCTCTTCTCTATATTCTTGGCCTCAGGCAACTAACTTCTTGTCCACTCACATTGCTTTGCACATGAATTTCATTAATTGCTTTGCCCTTCATCTCAAAATCTCTTTTCCTGATTCCCAAACCTAGCAATTTCCAGCTGTTGCCAGGATTTTCTTACTTAGGTAATCAGCCAGAATTTCAAACTCAGCATGTTTAAAACTAAGCTTATAAATTTACACTTAGCAAACTCCAGGCTCTCTGATTGTTTTTATTTTGTTTTTATTAATGACAACACTACTAATGAGTCATCCTTCAAAACTCAACCAAATTTTTATTCTTACTTCTCATGCTTTGTGCCTAATATATTAGATTCTATCGGCTTTCTATTTCAGAGGCAGATAAACCTGGGTTCAGATCATGGTTTTGCTACTTGAGAAAATTATTTAAACTCATGGCATCTTAGATGAAGAAAATAACATCCCCCTCCATGGCCAATTGAGAGGACTGGATAAAAGCTGCACATGTTATCCTTACTCCTCAGTAAATAGTAATCCCATTCCTTTCCCTGATTTTGGCTACATCTGTCATACCCACTTTTCTTTTTCTTAAAACGGACTAATACTTATCAAGGTACTTCACATAGTTTCTGTCCTGTAAGTGTTATTCACACGATTTTTCTCCTTCCTTTTGTTATTGCCTCCTCAGTCCAGACCTGCATTGCTTCCTGTCTGAACAATTGGTGTGGCTCCCATACAGCCCTGGCTCCTGCCCTGGACCTTGGGATTCACCCTGCACACTGCTAGCTGATTCGCCTTCCTGAGGCAGGCTCTGAGTAGGCCACTTCCCTACTCAGAAATCTTCATTGCTTCATTATTTCCCAGAAAATGAAGTAGCAAATCATATAGTTCAGGTTATCTTTAGAGATTTATGTGTCATGATTTTCCTACACATGGTGTCTATTTTGGCCAAGTGGTATCACTCTTTTAACACGTCCTGATTTTTCTGTTGTCTTTCCTCCTGGATCTGGAATGATATCTAAACAGTCTCTGTCTGCCAAATCCATTTCTTTCTTTTCCTTCTTCTTTTTTTTTTTTTTTTTTTTTTAACATTTATTCATTTTTGAGAGACAGAGACAAAGCATAAGCGGGGGTGGGGCCAAGAAAGGGAGACACAGAATACAAAGCAGGCTCCAGGCTCTGAGATTTCAGCAACAGAGCCCGAGGTGGGGGTCAAACTCACAAACCGTAAGATCATGACCTGAGCTGAAGTTGGTTGCTCGACTGACTGAGCCACCCAGGGGCCCATGCCAAATCCATTTCTAACATGATGCATGAGACCAGAGCTTTTTGAGACCATGTCTAATTAATATATCTATTGTTTGAAGTAGCTAGTCTAGTAGACCCTCAATTCTTTTGGCTTAAAGTAATAAAACTTTGACATACAGACCCATTTGTGAAAGTGAATGTCTTTTTTTTTTTTTTTTTTTTTTGAGACAGAGGGAGACAGTGTAAGTGGGGGAGGGGCAGAGAGAGAGACATACACACACACACACACAATCTGAAACAGGCTCCAGGCTCTGAGCTATCAGCACAGAGCCCAATGCAGGGCTCAAACCCATGAACCGTGAGATCATGACCTGAGCTGAAGTCGGACGCTTAACTGACTGAGCCACCCAGGCGCCCCAGTGAATGTCTTATAGACAACAGAACCAGTGTTCATGAGAGAAGAAAGAGAGAAGAGGAATAATAAAGAGAAGAAGAAAAAAAAGGAAAGGAGTTCATTTAGAGAATGAGGTAATTATTTTTTGGTTGGGTCAGAAAAGTAGGGAATGCAGAGAAGTACAAGTTCCAAGAAAAGTAGCAATAACTAGGATTATGAAGACAGGGTGAGGGGGTTTTGAAAGCAGTGTCTGTTCTAATCTCATTGTAATTCTTGGCACAGAATAATGATTAACATTCCAAGACAGAAGATATGGGGGCAAACTGCCCTGTATTTGAAAAGAGAGGAAACGCCCTGGGAAGAATGAGATGTGGTAAAGACAGGAAGTGACAATGTACTGAAAAGCCAAGCTGTAAGTCATCACAGGAGCACCCCAAATTCCGGCATGTGTCAGGCAGGCTGATGTGAACCTGGTGTTACTCCTATAACTGGGTAAAGTCACTTGTCACTTTGACACAAGCAGAGAGAAAGCAGCCTAAATACATGGAGGGGTCTATGTGCTGAGTACATAATGGTACTCAATAAAAACCAGTTATTGACCAGTTATTGGCAGTTTGGGACAGAACATCTCTAGGGTGTGATCCAAAAGTAACGTAAGCACCTCAAAAAATGCCTAGGTGTGCCAGATTGCTCAGTCACATCAGGACATATAGGCTTGCCTTGGCTAAGATATGATAAAAGGCATACCTTATAGCCCAGAAGCTGTTTATTTCATAACCTTAAATCATAAGTAAAAACTTGATGTCTTCCAAGAAGATCTTCGAGCAGCCAAATTATGTATGACTTAAAAAAGTTATTTAAGATGAAAGTAGCTGTTTATCCCTGACCAGGCCTTTCTTCTAGTTCAGACAGCTTACACCATGTGGTTGAAAAGTTCCATTTCATCATGAATTTGTGGAAAAAAGAATATTCAAAACATATTAAAAACTTTTTAAAAATATTTTTATTTATTTTTGAGACAGAGACAGAGCATGATCAGGGGAGGGGCAGAGAGAGAGAGGGAGACACAGATCTGAAGCAGGCTCCAGGTTCTGAGCTGTCAGCACAGAGCCTGACGTGGGGCTCGTACTCGTGGACTGTGAGATCGTGACCTGAGCTGAAGTCAGACACTCAACTGACTGAGCATCCAGGTGCCCCTATTCAAAACATATTTTAAAGCATAATATGGGAAGTTAATTGTTTCACTGAACACATTTTGAAAATCAGAAGAAATCTTTAAGGAAGTGTGCCTTTGGAGAATTTTGCAGAAATTGCTTGGGCATTCAAGGTTAGTGAGAGCTCAGGCCGTGACTGTCACCCCTCCTACAGATTTATGTGTCTTAGATTTGGACATATGCCAATAACTCAGGAAAAACTGATCTATCATTTACCATCAAACATACCATAAATATAGCAAGCAAAGACCAAGGAAATGGCTAAATTATTAATATTGATGTTTTAATTCAAATGCAAGGCAAAAAAGTTTGATTAACTTCATTCTCCCAGTTGTTTATGCTTTTTGAGCCATAAAGATGAGTTATTTGACATGTTTTTCACTTGCTTTGCTAGTTCACTCTAGTCCACTAGTAGATAGGCCTCACTTTCTGAGGGGGTTCTAAAATTGCCTTCGAGGAAAACTTGAAGCAATTTCTAATTAGCCTTTTTGGCTATGCTTTTCATTGAATCCTGGTGCTCTTCCTTAAAATCTGCATGATTGGTTTTTAAATAATTCTGCTAGCATCATGGTCTCCAATAAGTATTACTGCAGGATTTCTTGAACAAAGGTCACAAAGCTTTATTAAATATCCAAAATACTAAGGAAATTAGAGTAGCATATGAGAACAGCCTGTGATTGCTCTCTGTAGATTTATTATTTGTTTGAGGGGATATTGCAGTCATGCTTTCCTTTATCAGCTTCATGTGGGAAAACTTGGGAGCTGCTCCATAACTGTCACATCTGTGGACAATTTCAGGTTTTTCTGAATTTCCCTCATTATCATCTGTATTTTCACTGGTTTCAAGTTTACTCATCAAACTTCCTGTTTTTAACCACTGATCCATGCTCCCAGTTGAAAATGCAATTTGAAACTATTCACTTGAGAAAGTTAAATGTAGTGTAACTTTACAACACAAAAAGCCCTCAGAATTTGGGGTTATTTTGTGTTATGGGAGAATTCACTGTGTTTAGAGAAAGAACCAAATGTAGATCTGTATTCGTAAAGGATATTTTCATCTCATAACTGCAGTGATGATTTAAATGATTTATGGGAAGCGTGTGTGTGTGTGTGTGTGTGTGTGTGTGTATGCAGATGTTAGAAAATCCCCACTAATTCTTAACGGTACAGACTCATTTAAAAAATATATTGACTTGGGGCATCTGGGTGACTCAGTTGGTTAAGCATCAAGCCCTGGCTTAGGTCATGATTTTGTGATCTGTGTGTTTGAATCCCATGTGGGGCTCTGCGTTGACAGCCTGGAGCCTGCTTCGATTCTGTGTCTCCATCTCTCTCTGTCCCTCCCCTGGTTGCTCTCTGTCTCTCTCTCTCTGTCTCTCAAAAATAGATAAACATTTAAAAAATAAAAAAAAAATATTGACTGTAAAGATTATGAGCTTGCCTAGAGATCAGGTAACCTGATAGACTACTACTATTCTTCCCACCAGGTAATGACACTACCTTAAGCTGTTCTCATCTTAGATATGTTTTCAGCTTTCCTTACTGTAGAAGTCATGTTTGTGCTATATGATGTTGACCACTTTGATTAGAGAAGAGGTGGTAACTTGACCAGCTTAGACCAGTCAAATATTCTTTTCTATAATTAGGGAAATTGGGACTGAAACTATCTGGTTTAGTCTGGTTCCATTTTGTTGTAGTCAGAATTCTACAATAATCCCAGTCTCCCTTTAGGTCGATATAGTACTAGCCTGCAGCTACTTTGGAAGAGAAGTATTGGCCAATAATATTGATTAATACCCCCTGAGGTATGGAGAACAATCTCATCCTTTGAAAAAAGAACATAGGCCACTCTGTATTTTTGTGTTTCTGTATTTATTTTTTATATTTTTCTGACTCTTCTTTCAGGCTTTTAGCTGTCATTTCTTCTTGCACATTTGGTGCCCTTACATGAAGAGAGTAATCATGATTCTTCCCAGTTCTGCCCCTTTTGGGTCCACACTTTCTATACTGGCCCTTCTGAACTTTTTAGTTGAAGGCGTAGCATCAAGACATCTGATCATTGAGAGCATACTGTTTTCCCAACATATATTGGCAGAGATGTAAACTTTTTCCTTTAGTTCAGCTGTGATAATGTTGGAATCTTCCAAAAGGAACTTTGGCAAAAACTAAGGGTGGGTTATGGTGGGAGTGGAGGGGTGGGATGGTTAAAGAACATAGAAATCAATTAATTCACATAGTATAGAGTTCTAATCTGTTTCTTATGTCCAGCCAAGATCTGCTGTGGCTAGGACAGCTTTGGAGCAGGTAGTTCCTGGTTCTTGGATTAGTTTTAAAGCAGTCTGTATTGTGTTTATATGTTTAAATGAGTGCAAATTAAAAAAGAAGACACTAAAAGCACAAGCTACAGAAGAAAACAGATAAATGGGACTTCATCAAAATTAAAAACTCTTGTGCTTCAAATGGCACCATCAAGAGAATAAAAAGATGAGGCACCCGAGTATCTCGGTCGGTTAAATGGCTGACTCTTGATTTTGGCTCAGGCCATGGTCTCATGATTCGTGAGATGGAGCTCCTCGTTGGGCCCTGCACTGACAGCACAGAGCCTGCTTGGGACTCTCTCTCCCCCTCCCCCTCCCCCTCCCCCTCCCCCTCCCCCTCCCCCTCTCTCTCTCCCTCCCCCTCCCTCTCTCCCTCCCCCTCCCCCTCCCCCTCCCCCTCTCGCTCTCCCTCTCCCCTCTCCCCCCTAATCACTCATGCACACATGCATGCATGCACACATACTGTCTCTCAAAATAAATAAATGAACGTTAAAGTAAGAAAAGAAAAAGACAACCAGTGGAATAGGAGAACATCTACAAAAGGGATATAAGCTTATGAAAAGATGCTTAGTATCATTAGTCATTAGGGACATGCAAATAAAACCCACAATGAGATACCACATCTCATCCATTAGGATGGCTAAAACAGAATGAAAAAAAAAACAAACAAATGACAAGTAAGTGTGCACATGTGCATATGTGTGTGTGCACGTGTATGTTTGTATTTTTCGCTGGACTGTTTTTATTCTACATAAACTGGGGCACATGGAACATTAGTTATATTTGGTTTTGCTGTCATAGCACTTTATAGTTTACTATGACCTTTACCATGTATTATCATCTACCTCATTTGATCCTTGCAACTATGTAAGGTTGGCAGAATAATAGTTCATTGTTTTCTCTTTCTTGAAGATGAAGTTCAGGCTCAGAGATGTGAAGGGATTTGTCCAAGTTAACTTATAAATGGTTAAACTAGGATTTAAATTGAGATTCTCTTTATAAGTTACCATGTTCCTTCTTGAATAATTTCATTGCAGTGTTTGAATAACTTTGAAATAGTGCATTCACCAGAGGTGAGAATATATAGCTGCAACATTTGTCATCCTATTGATCGCCAGGTTCATCTGGTAGGCTTGGAGAGTGTCCCTTTCCTTCCTCACTGCTCTATGTATGTCCCTCCTGAAGCTGCATACTTGGTCAGAGGACAACCTTCCCTGGAAGAGGAGGACTGCTTTTTGGTGAAGGGTCTACCAGTAGCTTCCCTCCCCTGCTAGAACCTCCAGACAGGCTGTCAAGGTCCATTTGTAGAACATAGGGTAGCCAAGCTTCCAAGACTCCACACACATCCAAATGAGGTATTGCATATGGCAGTCTTTCTTTCCTTAAAAAAAAAAAAATTAATCTCTATTACTTTTTTTTTAACTTTATTTTTTATTTTTTAAAATTTACATCCAAATTAGTTAGCATATAGTGAAGCAATGATTTCAGGAATAGATTCCTTAATGCCCCTACCCATTTAGCCCATTCCCCCTCCCACAACCCCTCCAGCAACCCTCAGTTCTCCATATTTACGAGTCTCTTATGTTTTGTCCTCCTCCCTGTTTTTATATTATTTTTGTTTCCCTTCCCTTATGTTTATCTGTTTTGTCTCTTAAAGTCCTCGTATGAGTGAAGTCATGTGATTTTTGTCTTTCTCTGACTAATTTCACTCAGCATAATACCCTCCAGTTCCATCCACGTAGTTGCAAATGGCAAGCTTTCATTCTTTTTGATTGCCAAGTAATACTCCATTGTATATATATACCACATCTTCTTTATTCATCCATTGATGGACATTTGGGCTCTCTCCATCCTTTGGCTATTGTTGATAGTGCTGCTATAAACATGGGGGTGCATGTGTCCCTTCGAAACAGCACACCTGTATCCGTTGGATAAATGACTAGTAGTGACATTGCTGGGTCATAGGGTAGTTCTATTTTTAGTTTTTTGAGGAACCTCCATACTATTTTCCAGAGTGGCTGCACCAGCTTGCACTGCCACCAACAGTGCAAAAGAGATCCTCTTTCTCCGCATCCTCACCAACATCTGTTGTTGCCTGAGCTGTTAATGTTAGCCATTCTGGAAAGTGTGAGGTGGTATCTCATTGTGGTTTTGATTTGTATTTCCCTGATGATGAGCGATGTTGGGCATTTTTTCACGTGTCGTTTGGCCATCTGGACGTCTTCTTTGGAGAAGTGTCTGTTCATGTCTTTTGCCCATTTCTTCACTGGATTCTTTGTTTTTTGGGTGTTGAGTTTGATAAGTTCTTTATAGATTTTGGATACCAACCCTTTATCTGATATGTCATTTGCAAATATTTTCTCTGATTCTGTCAGTTGCCTTTTAGTTTTGCTGATTGTTTCCTTTGCTGTGCAGAAGCTTTTTATTTTGATGAGGTCCCAGTTCATTTTTGCTTTTGTTTCCCTTGCCTCTGGAGACATGTTGAGTAAGAAGTTTCTGCAATCTCTATTACTTTATTTTAAACTTCATGACCACTCAGTGATATGAATAGGCCAGGTAAAATATAAATAAAGTTGATTTATATTTGTAGAACTTGGCACTCAGAATGATCATAAGTTTTCTTTTAAGCTCTGCCCCTCACTTACCTTGGGCAAATTATTTAATTTCTGTAAGTTTTGTTATATGTCAATTGAAGGCTCCTGCTAGATGATCTCAGACATCCCTTCTAGGCCTACTATTCTAGGATTCTATCTTTAGTATGTCTCCATTAGCAATTAGCAGTGTATGTACTTTGAGATGCTTTTCCAGCCATGGTGAATGGGTTTTTTTGGATGATCTGTACTCGCTTACTGAGTTATTTCTCAACCCTCATACAGATTCTTGAGAAGACAGGTCAAGGTCAGGGAGCAGGTTTTAGCTATGGAACAGTGTGTAAGTAGCTGAACAACACGGAAGTTAAATTTATATGTTTCATTGACTTGTGCTCTTAACTATTAAACTATTCACAGACTCCCTAGAATGTAATAATTTCATCTAATTGGACAACAAAATCCTAACACACCACAGTTAACCTTTTATGATGAATACTTTGTCTAGCATTCTTATAATGAAGAGTTTCTGCTATACCAGCACTTTGCAACCTGGCCATGGAACAAATACCCTTAATTTCAACCTCAGCAGGAGGAGAGCATCCAAAGAGTTTCTTCTTTTATTCCTCATTTGACTTCTGCACTCTATATTATTTGTTTTCTTATTTTTTAAAAAATGATAATGGATTTTAAGGGATATGTTAAAAAATTCTTCTCATATTTTCACATTTTCTTGGCACCTGAAAATGAAGTAGTGAGCTAGGTATTGTCAGAGTGCTTCTAGCTCTTTTAAAATGTGAAGGTAAATTTCACCTCTTTCCGGGATATTGGCTTAGGAGACTTGGTGGGTGTACATGTTACCTAACAGTTTTTCAGTTATCTGCATAATCTTTTGATAACAATCAATTAAGTTTCAGATTCTGTCAATATTTCCTTTACAACCCAAGAACCAGTGATCTTATGGAGTGATTGTAGAACTTAAAAAATATCTCCTCCTCTTTGCTTTTTTTTTTTTGGTCTCTTCTGTTGAAACAGGCTATGAATACATTGATATTGCTTTCTCTACATTGACTGTGTGGAAAATTATTATCCTTCCATTTTCCCAAGAATTGAAAATGTATTTCCCTGAAAGAAGAGAGCTGAAAGTAGTGGTGGGCTGAATTAAGCACAGAAAGTCAAAGTATATGGGAAAATCTTAAGAAATGAGAGAGTCAGCTTCAGGATGGCTTATTTTTACCCATTTTCCTTCTTGCTGTCTCTGTAAAGGCCTCCAAGATTCAAGCGTAGTGGTTCTCACACCAACTGATAGTTCAGAGATAAAGCCCATCAGGAGACAAGAGTATGAAGTTTCTTTGAAAAGTACGAAGAACTAGTCACATGTATCATACTAGATTTCCAACCAAGTCTTGTAGAGCCAGGAAACTAACTTTTATTCCTAGAGAGGCTGTTTCTGAGATGTGCTTACAGATCAGCTACACTTAATTCAAGAAAAGAGTTAATACCTATTTTATCAAAGCATATTATGAGGTATTTATTCTGGTTAGTCAGACCTCATTTATTTTACTTCATGAAATGTATACATTTCTCTTTCCTGATAATAAGAAATATAACTTAAAAACCTATAATGAAAAGTAAAGTTAAATATGTGAAGAGGTACATAGTTTTTCGAAAATCTTTTCTAGGGATCGTGAGCTGAAAAGTTTGAAACCATGATGCAAGAATATGCTGTAGTAGGATGACTGGGGCTGACCATTGTTTCACAATATCATGGGCTTCAGAATATTTTATAACCTAAGTTTTCAAAAGATGATTTTCTCAGATATAGTCCATAGAACATATTTCACTGAAAGTTGAACACAATTCTTCAAATTTGCAATATCTTCAAATATACTATTACTATTTGGTGTTTACTGCTTACTTGAATGTATGAATATATGAAATATTCTGCTAGCACTTTCCACATATAATCCTGTGTAATAGCACCATGATCTCCCTTCCATCTTTACTGAGGTATAACTGGAAAAAATTGTGTATGTTTAATATGTATAACTTACTTTGATATACATATGCATTGTGAAATAATTGCTACAATCAAGCTAATGAACATATTTGTCACCTCATATAGTTACCATTTCCTCCCTCCCTCCCTTTTTTTTTTTTTAATAAAGATTTTATTTTGGGGCGCCTGGGTGGCTCCGTTGGTTAAGCATCTGACTTTGGCTCAGGTCATCGCGGTCTGTGGGTTTGAGCCCCGCATTGGGCTCTGTGATGACAGCTCAGAGCCTGGAGCCTGTTTCAGATTCTGTGTCTCCCTCTTTCTCTGACCCTCCCCTGTTCATGCTCTCTCTCTCTCTGTCTCAAAAATAAATAAATGTTAAAAAAAAATTAAAAAAAAAAGATTTTATTTTTAAGTAATCTCTACACCCAACTTGGGGCTTGAACTCAACAACCCTGGGATCAAGAGTTATATGCTGTACTGACTGAGCCAGCCAGGCACCCCCTATCTTTTTTTCTTCCTTGTGGTGAGAATACTTAAGATCTACCCTGTTAGCAAGTTTCAAGTATACAGTACAGTATTGTTAACTATATTGACATTGCTGTACATTGGATCTTCAGAACTTGTTCATCTTTTGTATCTGAAATGTTGTACCTTTGGACCAACATCTTCCCATTTCCCCCTCCCCTGAGTCCTTAGAAACCATCACTATATTCTCTAATTTTTGTGACTATTTTAGATTCCACATATATGTGAGATTATGAAGTATTTGTCTGTGTCTTATTTCACTTAGCATAATGTCCTCTAGGTTCATGTATGTTGTTATAAGTGTAATGATTTCCTTCTTTTTCAAGTTGAACAAGTATTCCACTGAATATACATACACATATCCCTTTTGCTTTATTCATTCATCAATGGAAATTTAGGTTGTTTCTATATCTTGGCTATTGTGAATAATGCTGTAAAAAACGGGAGAATAGATATGTCTGAGATATTGATTTCATTTCCGTTGGAGATATACACCTGGAAGTGGGATTGCTAGATGATGAGGTAGTTCTATTTTTCATTTTTTGAGGAACATCCTTACTCTTTTTCATAACAGCTGTATCAATTTACATTCTCACCAGAGTACAAGAGTTCCCTTTTCTCCACATTCTCACCAACATTTGTTACCTCCTGTCTGTTTGATAACAGCCATTCTAGCAGGTATAAAAATTCTCACCTGTTTTCATTATAAACAAACAAACAAACAAACAAACATTGTGGTTTTGATTTGCGTTTCCTTGATGATTAGTGATATTGAGAAGTTTTTCATATACCTCTGGGCCATTTGTATGTTTTCTTGAGAAATGTCTATTAAGTTCCTCTGCCCATTTTTAAATCTTTTTGACTTCCTTATGTATTTTGGATTTTAATCCCTAATCAGATATGTGGTTTGTAAATATTTTCTCCCATTCCATAGATTGCATTTCATTTCATTCATGGTTTCCTTCACTGTGCAGAAGCTTTTCAGTTTGATGCATCCCATGTGTCCTTTGTTTTTGTTGCCTGTGCTTTTTGTGTCATTTCTAAAATATTGTCTAGAACAATGTCCAGAAGCTTTTCCGCTATATTTTTTTCTAGCAGTTTTAAAGTTTCAGGTCCTATGTTTAATTCTAACGATGTATTTAAGTTGATTTTTGTAGATAGAGTGAGATAAGGGTCCATTTTCATTCTGCATGTGGATATCAAGTTTTCCCAACATGACTTACTGAAGAGATTATCCTTCCTCCACTGTGTTTCTTGACACCTTGGTTGAAGATCTGTTGACCATAGATAAATGGATTTAATTCTGGGCTTTCTATTCTGTCCACTGATGTGCATATCTGTTTTCATGTCTGTACCATACTATTTTGTTTACTGTGACTTTGTGACATATTTGGAAATCAGGAAGTGTGATGCCTTGAGCCTGTTCTTCTGGCTAGGGTGGCTTTAACCATGCATGGTCTTTTGTAGTTCCACACGAATTTCTGATTGTTTTTCTACTTCTATACAGAATACCATTGTTTTTTTGATAGGGATTGTATTGAATCTGTAGACCACTTTGGATAGTATGGACATATTAACAATTAATGTATTAACATATAAACAATATTATTTCTAATCCATATGCACTAAATGTCTTTCCATTTGTCTGTGTCTTTTTAAATTTCTTCACCAATGTTTTATAATTTTGAATGTATAAGACTTTTGTCCCTTTGGTTAAGTTTACTCCTAAGTAGGTATTTTGTTCTTTTTGTTGCTATGTGAATGGGATTGCTTTCTCAATTTCCTTTTTGGATTGTTGTCTGTATAGAGAAATGTGACTGATTTTTGTCTGTTCATTTTGTACCGTCTAGCTTTACTGAATTGTTTACTAGTTCTAACCATTTTTTGTTGAGCTTTTAAAAGCTTTTAACTTATATGATCATGTCATCTGCAAATAGAGATACGTTTACTTTTTCCTTTCTGATTTGGATGCCTTATTTCTTTTCCTTGTCTAATTGCTCTGGCTAGGACTTCAGTACTATGCTGAAAACAAATTGTGAGAGTGGGCATCCTTGCTGGTACGAGATCTTTGAGGAAAAGCTTTCAATATTTTCCTAGCAATTATGATGTTAGCTGTGGGCTTTTCATAGATGGCCTTCAGTGTGTTTAGGTAAGTTCCTTTTACAACTATTTTGTTAAGAGTTTTAATCATGAATGGGTGTTGAAATTTGTCCAGTGCTTTTTCTAGGTCTATTGAGATGATCATGTGTGTGAATGTGTTTTTTTCTTTCATTTGGTTAATGTGGTGTATCACATTGATTGATTTGCATATGTCGAGCCATCCTTGTTTTCCAGGATTAAATCCCACTTAGTCATGATTTATGACCCTTTTAATGTGCTGTTGCATTAGTTTGCTAGTATTTTATTGAGGATTTTTCCATCTATGTTCGTCAGGGATATTGGCCTTAGTTTTCTTGTGGTATTGTTGTCTGGTTTTGGTATTAGGGTGATGCTCACAAAATGAGTCTGGAAGTGTTTCCCCTTCTCACATTGTTTTGGGAAGAATTTAAGAGGAATTAGTAATAATTCTTTTTTGAATGGTAGAATTTGCCTATGAAATCATCTTGTCCTGGGATTTTAATTGTTGGAAGAATTTTGATTAGTGATCCAGTCTTCTTATTTGTAATTGGTCTGTTTAAGAGTTCTATTTCTTCTTAATTCAGTTTTGGTAGGTTGCATGTGTGTAGGAATTTAATCATTTCTTGTGGGGTATCTCCTTTGTTGGAGTATAATTGTTCATAAGAGTCTTTTATGATCCTTTTAATTTCTGAGGTATCCGTTGTAATGTCTCCTCTTTTATTTTCTGATTTTATTCGAGTCTTCTGTTTTTAGCTTTTTTTGAGGCATAATTGATAAAATTTTAAGGTATTTAGAGTGTACATCATGATGATTTGATAGACATATACATTGGAAAGGATTCCTCCCATGTAACTAATGAACACTTGTATTAAGAACACTTGTACATTTCAATGAGCAGTCATCTATTCTAGACCTTGTGTACTAGCTTTGGTGGGTAAAGATCATCACCTGTGCATGCTGTCTGGGTGAGGTGCTGTGGCTGGAGATGGGAGGTGCAGTGGTATGGACTCTGGGCAGCTCTGTTAGCCAAGGTCAGTGTCAGCAAAGACTGTGGAAGTGTCCTTAGTGGTATAAACTGTGTATCCCTGGGAGCAGTGAGGGTCCTCAGTGGCTAGAGCTTCTGGGGTTCTCCTGTTCTCCTTACTCCCATGGTGGAATTTGGGGTCCTCTTTTTGCCCAAGCGTTCCAGGCTGGGGGATAGGATGATATAGGTAAAATGCTTTCTCTGCTTTTCTATGCAGATATAGTCAGTTTTTGTGCTCCACAGGGTTGTTGCAACTTTTTCATTATACTCTGGAGCTCTCCCAGAGCTTTGTTTGTTTGTGGGCAGTTTTAAAATTGCTGTTTTTTTGGGGGGATGAGTGCTAGGTTCTTCCAAGCCTTCCATCTTGCTGATGTCACCCTTGATAACACCAAAGTCTTAATGAGGCTGGAATTATTGCTAATTACATATGAGAAAAGTGAAGCCCAGAAAAGTTAATAACTTATCCTAAGAATACATATAGCAGAGGGGAAGGGAAAAAACAAAAGGGGTTAGAGTGGAAGAGAGCCAAAGCATAAGAGACTCTTAAAAACTGAGAACAAACTGAGGGTTGATGGGGGGTGGGAGGAAGGGGAGGGTAGGTGATGGGTATTGAGGAGGGCACCTTTTGGGATGAGCACTGGGTGTTGTATGGAAACCAATTTGACAATAAACTTCATATATTGAAAAAAAAAGAATACATATAGCAGAAAAGTAGTATTATGAGAATTTTTTTTCCAGTTTGAGTTAAGGGCTCCCATTCTCAACTACTTTTTATACCTCCATGATATTATTCCTGCCTAGCTTCCAACTGATATTTCCATTTGTATAATATTCTTCTGAATATAGGGTTATTATTTTTAGTATCTTGGGTCTTAGGCTAAGTGTTTTTTGGTTTTTTTTTTTTTTTTTACTTTTGTTAAGTAGCCTTCATGCCTGGTGTGGAGCCCAGTGAGGAGTTTGACCCTGAGATCAAGACCTGAGCTGAGATCAAGAGTCAGACACTTAATTGAATAAGCCACCTAGGTGCCCCTAGGCTAAGAGTTCTTATGGTAGGCCATTCTGACTTTCAGAATAATGGTTATTACACTAATTTGAGCCTATTCAAGCACATTTGAGAGCCTAATATAGGAGAGGCCTGTTGATTTCTTATCCATGTACCCAAACTCATTTAATCATGTAAAATATTTTGTGTAAGTAATAATGCCATACCAAACCCAAACAGTAGCTTTTTTTTTGAGTGGGGAGTGAGCATTTGTACTTAAGAGTGGTGATAAACTGATAAATATTAATGGGTCATTTATAATATTAAATTTTCATACTACCATTAAAAGGAATTGACTGTATTCGAGGCATAGTTAGGACCTGTATTCTTAACTATAATACTTTTTCACCTTATTCCAGTACTAGCAATAATGTCATAAAACTGAGCAGAGTATTTGTTTCTATCAGTCTCTTTTGGGAAAGCAATGGATCCAGAAATTATTTTCTTAATTTCATGTAAGTAAATCACCATGTAGGGTGATACTTACGTTATCACTACATGTTTGGCAGAAGAAATAATAGAAATTATATTTTAGATACCTCATTTTCTCAATAATCTCTTAATATAAAAAATATCCTATGACTTAGTAACTTGACTTTCTTGATTAAATATAAGTGCTGATTTATTTGTATATATAATCACTTCATTGGCCGTATATGTGGATTACTTTGTAGAATAGCTTTGTAGAGGATACTGTGGTTCACCACCCAGATTTCCCACCTCAAGACGGAGGAGCTCATTCCCTCAGTTCCCTGAAGTTTTGGCTGCTGACAGCTTTCACCAAAGTCCCTCTCTGAAAATTGTCCTCAGCCTAAAGGTGCTTCCTTTCCCAAGCCTATCCTTAGTTTGGAAGCAGCCTGTGTCCAATGACTAGGTGATATGCAAAATGTCCCAGGCTCCCTCACTTCAATTTGGAACAACTCTGAAGGGTTATTCTGTCCCCTGAACTCCCAGTGGCATTTGGCAAAATCTCTGTTGTTTCTGTATCACAGTTCAGTCCCTCCTTCTGTGCAATCCTTCATTCTTTACCCCCTTACGGATGTTCAATCTGCAATTGGGCAGAGGTGGGGGGAAGAATAAATACAATCTGGATGCAAATCTCCACTACAGTCCTTTCCTTAGGGAACATGACTTAACACAGCTAAGATAGAGTTTTAATTCTAAAGTGATTTCTTCTTCACACCAGTCAGAATGGCTAAAATTAACAACTCAAAGACAGATGTTGGCAAGGATATGGAGAAAGAAGAACCCTTTTGCACTGCTGGTGGGAATGCAAACTGGTGCAGCCACTCTGGAAAACAGTATAGAGGTTCCTCAAAATATTAAAAATAGAACTACCCTGTGGCTCAGCAGTCGCACTACTAGGTATTTACCCAAGGGATACAGGTGTGCTATTTCGAAGGGGCATATGCACTCCAGTGTTTATAGCAGCACTATCAACATTAGCCAAAATATGGAAAGAGCCCAAATGTCCATCGATGGATGAATGGATAAAGAAGATGTGGTATACATATATATTATGAAGTATTATTTGGCAATCAAAAAGAATGAATTCTTGCCATTTGCAACTAAGTGGATGGAACTAGAGTGTATTATGCTAAGTGAAATTAGTCAGAGAAAGACAAATATCATATGACTTCACTCATATGTGGAATTTAAGATACAAAACAGATGAACATAAGGGGAAGCAAAAATAATATAAAAACAAGGGAGGCAAAATAATATAAAAACAAGCAGGGGGACAAAACATAAGAGACTCTTAAATATAGAGAGCAAACAGAGGGTTGTTGGAGGGGTTGTGGGGGGGGGGGATGGGCTAAATGGGCAAGGGGCATTAGGGAAGACATTTGTTGGGATGAGCACTGGGTGTTATGTAGTGGATGAATCACTGGATTCTACTCCTGAAATCATTATTGCATTATATGCTAATTAACTTGGATGTAAATTAAATATATATATATATATATGTATACATATATATATATATATATATATTTATTTATTTATATATATAAATGATCAGAAAATAATTTAGGAAATAAAGCAGATGGTAAAACCAATTTCTGGCAAAAAAAAAAAAAGTTATTTCTTCTTGTCACCCACATTCAGCATTCTTTGCGTATATTTCCCTCCTCCTGACAGTTGTATATTCTAGAAAATAAAGTCTTTTGATAATTAGTGTAAGTATGTTATAAATAGGAAGGCAAGGGCACAAAAAGTAAAATTTAAGAGAAATTTGGATTCTTGCCAAATCTTCCTGTGCATTAGAATGGTTAGAGATCTTTCCACATAATGGTACGTGACAGGAAAATTGAAATTAATTAATATTTGGGGTGCCTACTATACATAAGGCATTGTAAAAAAAGACATAACTCCTGTCTGCAGGAAAAGAAACGATAAAACAGAATAAGAAAAGGGCAACCTTAGTGTTTCTAATAAAGTGCTATGAGTTCTGATTAGGAAGGAATTAACCAGTTTTAGCTGGAGTAATCAGAGCAGTTATCTATCTGAAAAATGTGGTATTTAGAGGGTGTTGGAGAAGGGCTTAGTGTAACCAAGGACAAGACATTAGTCAACTCAGCATTTTAAATCAGCTAACTGACTTTTAAAAAACTCCTGACTCCTTGATATTTTCTTAAGTGTTGTTGGTGCAGTATGAGTCAGTTTGAGGTTAATTGATTTTGCTAATGAACTAAGGTCAGTTAACATTTATGTGGCTCCACATTGCCATTTCATGTCTTTCATAATCTGCCAGTTCAAGTGAGTTTCTCAGTAATTTAAAATTTCCAAAGTTTCCAAAAGTGTTTTTTACTGGTTCCTTGTAACTCTGTGTGGGATAAATCATGAGAAAATTTAATAAGGACTTAAGTGTGCCCGCTTATGTTGATCAACCATCCACTTCTAGACCTGGACTCCCCACTTCTTCCTGCCTTGTTGATTCTAATTGTTTTGCTGGAAGCAAAAGATTTGGTGAAGGGGGAACATGTCATGAATAAATAAAATATCTATTGAAGTGAGAATCCAAATAGGTGAACATAGACCTATAACATATATTCTTTTAAATTTGAACTTAAACTTTCAAGATAGTGATTCAGTAATCTCAGTTGGAATCAGTTCTGCATTAATGCTATCTTGAGAGATATACCAGTCCTGAACAGAGCAGGAGGATTTGACAGCAACCTATCAACCACATAGTAATCTTAGAGATTTTTCCCAAAGTTTGCTTCTGGGTTTCTTATATATTCCTTAGGGTATATCTGTATGCAAAGTAGCCTTAATGAGCCTGACCAAATTGGTGGATTTGCCATTTATTTTGCTTTGTGGCCACAAATCGAACCCTGACTCTATTGGCGGATGCAAGTCAGTTGTGATTTGCCACCTGAAAGAACACATCAAGAATGAACAACCAACTTACCTAATTCACATGTTATTTTAGTTCTTTCTTTTATTTCACCTAAGCTCTTATTGAGATTGTAGTTTTGAAAACCACGGCAGGAGTAGGGGCAGGGGTAAGGGTTGCAGAGCAGAGAGAAGAGAGGAGAAACTTCTGATTGAAAATAAAGCTTCCCTTCATTGCTGGATCCTTGGCATCCTTGTGGCATTGGCTCCCATTCCTTATGATTTTATTCCAGACAATAGAACCAGTCAGGCCTGCAGTGCTTTATCTCAGACATCACATCCTACTTGGGCAAACATGTCAGCAGATAATAGCCATGTGGCTTCTCTATTCTTTCCTGAAGCAATCTGTCTTTATTATTGGGAGCTTGGAAATGAAAAAAAAAAAAAAAAACACAACAAAAAACCATTCCAAAGAATTAAGGGATGGAATTTGTATGTTTTAAAACATACTTTTATTTTGTTCTATTTGGTAGGGAGAATGTCCTAAGGATTTCTGGATGATCAGCTCTATGGAAAATCCTTTAGACTTTAAACTTCTTTAAAGTTTCTATGAAAGAAATTTACATCAAATATTTAGACTTTATACTAAATAAATCCAACCATGAAAGGCAAAACTGCAGTATGTTGTTTGTGTTTAGAAGATTCAGTCCCCTCTGGTAAGCAAGCTTTAGGGAAGGAAATATTTCTGAAATGTTTTTAAGTGTCTGGGGCTATTTGTTAAAAGAGAAAGTTGAGCACATATGATAATAATAAAGGTTAATTTTTATTCAGCTCGTATTATGTACTGGATGTAATTACAAGCATTAACTCATCTAATCCTCATTAAACACATTAGTTTGATATTGTCCTTATCTTCTAGCTTAGGAAACTAAGGCACAGAGAAAGTAAGGAGGTTGCCTGAGGACCCACAGCTAGCAGATTGGAAAGTTAGTACTTATTTCTGGGCAAGCTGCTTCTAGACCCATGCTACACTGCCTCTAGCAAGCTGCCATTTTATAGATCATGAAATTACTTGCCAAGATCATGTCCTACTAAGCCATAGCGTTGGGGGTTTGATCTCAAGTTCTTGGGTCTCTTTCTAATGCTTTTAAGTTGGCCCATAGGTAAAATCTGAAGAAAATGGAATCATTCAGTCTGAAGAACACTGAGAGGCAGTTTTTTTTTTTTTTTTTTAATTATTCTAGACAAAAAGATGAAACCTGCAAAATACGGGCATTTACTTCCATGTTTCCAAATATACAATATACAATCGTATGCACAGGGCCAGTTTTTTTCCCAGCCAAGCTTTTTGATTTGGGTATCTGTCATGGACTGAATGTTTGTCTTCCCTTACCCCCAAATTCATATGCTGAAGTCCTAACTCCCAATATGATGGTATTTCGAGGTGGGGCCATTGGGAAATAATTAGGTTTAGATAAAGTCCGAAAGGTGGGAGCCTTTAGGCTGGCATTAGTGTCTTTTAAGAAGAGGAAGAAAGGGGTGTCTTGGTGGCTCAGATGGTTAAGTGTCTGACTTTGGCTCAGGTAATGAACTCATGGTTTGTGGGTTCGAGCCCTGCATTGGGCTCTGTGCTGACAGCTCAGAGCCTGGAGTCTGCTTCAGACTCTCTCTCTCTTTCTCTCTCTTTGTCCCTTCCCCACTTGCACTCTCTCTTTCTCTCAAAAATAAACATTAACAAACTTTTTTTTAATTAAAAAAAAATTCTCTTTCTCCACCATGTGAGGACACATGGAGAAAGTAGACATCTACAAATGAGGAAGGAGGCTCTCACAAGACACTGAGTCTGGTGGCACTTTGATTTTGGGGTTTTTAGCCTCCAGAACCATAAGAAATGAATGTCTGTTGTTTAAACCACCTCATCTATGGTATTTTGTTAATAGCAGCCCAAGCTAAGACAGTCTCTGATTCATATATCTTTTTATTTTTGTAAGTATTCTTAACATCCAACATGGGGCTTGAACTCATTACCCCTAGATCAAGAGTTGCATGCTCTACCAACTGAGCCAGCCAGGCACCCAACCTATACATCTTTCATAAGTCTTCATTATCACCTCATACCTCCACCATCTGCAAAGATGGCCAGGCCTGACACCTTGACTGCAAAAGTGAACAATTAAATGCACTTAGGGTTCTACTGATGAAGAGCCTCCCTAATTGCTCAGCTGTGTAGTGTTAGTGGAGCAATTCTGAAGATAGTCTGGAGAAGTTCACTGTTGTTGAACTATCTCATGGAACCTCAAGTTGAATCCTGTGGCTGTGGTTGGCAATGGGTCTATGCTTGAACTACAGAAGTCATCTGGAGGAAAACTGACCCACATCTCCTCACAATCACATCACACATGGGCTTTCTCATAATTATGAAGATGACACAATACTGGCAGTAAGTGATCAAAGCAGGACATCCAACTGGAGTCCTGATTATGATGGGAAGTTCTTTTTGAATTTTATGAGTCTTTAAGGGCTGAGTGAATTAGAGCATATTAAACCTTTAGCAATGTTTGGGACATAGTAAGTGCTAAGTACATGTTTCTCTGCTTTGTTGTCCCTTCCCTTCCCTGTGCATTTAAAAATAATGATCATGTAAATTGAAAAATATACCAGTTGATTAATTATTAAGCAAATACATATATAGGTACCTATTATGTATCTGGCCTTACTGGGCTTCATGCAAGACACCAGAGATGTTGCACAGTGGCCAGGTCCTTAAGAAATATATGCTTTTATTGCAATTTTTATTGTGGTAAATTGTCCATAATATAAAAATGACCAATTTAAACTACCATAATGTAAAAATATTTAACCATTTTAAAGTGTACAATTCAGTTGCATAATGTTGTGCAACCATCACAACCATCCATCTCCAGGCCTTCTTTTTCATTTTCTCAAATTGCATCTCTGTATCCATAACTCCCCATTATTCCCTCTCACAGCTCCTGGCAACCACCATTCTACTTTCTGTCTCTATGAATTTGACTATTCTAGGTACATCATATAAGTGGAACCATGCAGTAGTCATCCTTTTGTGACTGGTTTATTTCACTTAGCATAACATCCTCAAGGTTTATCCATGTGGTAGCACATATCAGAATTTCCTTCCTTTTTACGACTGAACAATATTCTGTTGTGTGTATATATCTCATTTTGTTTATCCTTTCATCTGTTGATGGATTTATTTGTGTTGTTTTCACCTTCTGACTATTGTGAATCCTGATGTTATGAACATAGGTGTACAAACATCTGAGTTTCTGCTTTCAATTCTTT
Source organism: Panthera onca (assembly GCF_046562875.1). Lineage (NCBI taxonomy): Eukaryota > Metazoa > Chordata > Mammalia > Carnivora > Felidae > Panthera > Panthera onca. Next base: position 49,526,497 of record NC_138347.1, read on the forward strand.
TGGGTATATACATTGAATGGAATTGTTGGACCATATGGTAATTCTATTTTTAACTTTTTGAGGAACATCAAACTCTTTTCTACAGTGGCTGCACCATGTCACATTCCCACCAGAAATGCACAAGAGCCCTAGTTGCTACATATCCTTGCCAACACTTGTTAGTTTGCATTAAAAAAAAAAAAAATAGCCATCCTCATGGGTGTGAAGTGGTGTCTCAGTGTGGTTGTGATTTGTATTTCTCTAATGACTAGTGATGGTGACATCTTTTCATGTGCTTAGTGGCCATTTGTATATCTTTGGAGGAATGTCTGTACAAGTCTTTTGCTCATTTTAAAATTGGGTTGTTTGTGTTTTCATTGTTGAGTTGTAGGAGTTCTTTAAATGTTCTGGATATTGATCTCTAATCAGATAAATGACCTGCAAATGTTTTCTTCCATTTTGTGGAATATCTTTTCACTCTCTTGATAGTGTTCTTTGACGCACAAAACTTTTAATTTTTATGAAGTTCATATTATATGTGTTTTCTTTTGTTGTCTATGCTTTTGGTGTCATATACAAGAAATCATTGCAAATCCAATGTCGTGAAGATTTTCTCTTATGAAGAAACGTACTTTTTTTTTTTTTTTTTTGGTAAAGAAAAGTCTTAAGGGAAATAGAGAATAATTGAGGTCAATGTATAATTATTTCTAATTGAAGAGATTGTGCAAGAGGTATAAAGTTGTTCAGAGAAGAGAGAGAACAATTCAAGTCCCTGAATAAAATCGCAACTTCACATCAATTTACTTTCAGCAAAGAGAGAAACTAGAAACAAAAAAAGACACAGTGTTGCTCAAGCAAAGAGGAGCTCCAGGAGTAAGCTAAATACTTGAACTATTTGACTATTGGGTAATCATTTCAAATAAGTAATTTGGATTTACATAGTACTTTGTATATATTTATTTATTGCATATGTTTTTATCTCCCAAACCAATTAAACTTTCAGCAAAAGAAGGAAGTTTGCTGTGAGGTGGTATATTGATGGTGGATGGGGATGAGAGTTTAAGCAGTTTTTGCAAGCAAGGAGATCTGATTCTGCTATCTGGGAGATGCTTCACTTTTCACTGAAAATATCTGTTTGTATAGTGTTTCACTGATGAAAAGAAAATATTTGCTATGTCATCCCTGTGTGCTGACGTTTCCAGGGTACTTGCAACTTCAGTTCATTTTGTCCTGTTGTTAAGACTAGAGAGGGGCACCTGGGTGCCTCAGTCAGTTACGTGGCCAACTCTTGGCCACTCGTGACTCAGGTCATGAACTCAGGGTTTGTGAGTTTGAGCCCCGCATCAGGCTCTGCGCTGACTGTGCAGAGCCTGCTTGGTATTGTCTCTCCCTGCCCCTCCTGCGCCTGTCTCTCTCTCTAATTAAATAAACTTAGAAAAAAGAAGACTAGAGATGCTGATTTTTGGTTTATAAAGGAAGGATTTACAACATATCTAGATAATATTTTTACAATGTTATGCTAATCATCTCATCACGTAATTTCAAGTCAGAATATGAATTTGTGATTAAATCCTGAGTAGTTCCTTGGAATGGTCTGGGTCTTTTAAGAACTCCAAACCAAATTTTATTGCTACCCTAATATCTGAAGCCTGACTCTAGCTTTCTGTTTGTTATATATATTTTTGTTGGACTAGTATTCTAACACAATCCCTTTATCTATATCTTTTATTTCTTGGAAGCTTAGTTTTCTTCCTATAACCTATGGATCCTCAGATTTGGGAGAGGCCAGATCATGAAAGGTCTTGTCAAGATGTGTGGATTTTATCTGGCGTCGACTGGAAAGCTGTTGAGAAGACAGGATGGTTTTGGTTTGTTAGAAGGCTCACCCTGGCAGCATTATATAGAAAGGGGACTGGAAGCAGGTGGGATGGGGCTGATGGTTTTACTCTCCCTTTCTCCCTCTCATATTCCAACTTCACTGGTGAAAGGAGCCTTATGTTGGTTATCATAATCCCATGAAGAAATAGGGAGATGGGTTTGCCAAACAAACACACCAACACCCAAACACAAACAAGTTTCTCTGAGGTTCTACTGTTAAAACTTTGGGATTTCTTTTGTAGTAATTAGGAAGCAGTCAGCCCCTCAAACATTAAACATGCAAGCTCACCATCACTAATGCTTCACTCTTTATTTCTAGAAGTCAGGTTTCTTTACTTTCAGTTTGCTTCTCTTCCCTATAGGGCAGCTGATCAGATGCCAAGCCTGGGGATTGGGACAGGCACTTTATATTCTGAAATGGAGGCTATGTATTTATTTCCCCTTGGAAAATTTCTAATATATGCAACAATAGAGATAAAAGCATTATGAACCCCACACACATTCCCGTTGCCTATATTCAATAACTACGACTATTATGCTATCTTCACTTTATTACTGTCCTTTTGCTGAAGAATCTTAAAGCTAATTCCAGACCTTATGGCCTTTCACCCCTACATAATTCATTAGGCACCTTGTAAAAATATAAACATTTTCTTATGTAGCTCCATTTCATTTTCACATTTAACAATACTGACAAGAATTCCTTGGAATCTATTAATATCCAGTTTATATTCAAATGTCCAAGATTGTCTTAAAAATGTCATTTTACAGTTGCATTATTGTGCTGAGATCCAAATAAAATCAAAGATATTTTATAAACATTTCATTATACTCCAGGCATTAGGCTTTTTCTGACAACGTCCTTATCTCCACCTTTTTCAGTTCGCATTTCAGTGCTTTCATGTAAGTCACAATCTTGGAAGTCATTTATATCCATGTCATTAAATTAGTCACCATGTGTGGTAGGCTCAATAATGGTCCCCAGTGGTAATCAGATCTTAATCTTTGGGACCTGTGAATGTTACCTTCTGTGGCAAAACATACTTTCCAGGGGCACCTGGGTGGCTCAGTCGGTTAAGCGTCCGACTTCGGCTCAGGTCATGATCTCACGGTCCGTGAGTTTGAGCCCCGCGTCGGGCTCTGTGCTGGCAGCTTGGAGCCTGGAGCCTGCTTCGGATTCTGTGTCTCCCTCTCTTTCTGACCCTCCCCCATTCATGCTCTGTCTCTCTCTGTCTCAAAAATAAATAAACATTAAAAAAAATAAAAAAAAACCCATACTCTCCAGATGTAATTACGTTAGGGATCTCTCAATGAGGCGAGTATCCTGGATTATCAGGATTCAATCTGAAGTGTCCTTGTGAGAAGACAGAGGAAATTTGACACAGATGAGAAAGCCATGTGATGAAAGCAGAAGGAAACAGAATCACAGAGAGAAGATGATACGCTCTTGGCTTTGAAGATGGAGGAAGAGACGACAAGCCAAGGAATGCAGGTGTCCACTAGAAAGCAGAAAAGATAAGAGAAAGCATTCTCCTCTAGATTCTTTAGAAGGAGCATGGCTCTATTGACACCTTGATTCTGTCCTAGTGAAATTGATTTCAGGCTTCTGGCCTCCAGAACTGTAACAGAATAAATTTGCATTGTTTTAAGGTACCAACTTGATAGTCATTTGTCATAGCAGCAATAGAAATCTAATACACTATGGTTCAAAGACATTAAGAAGGAATCCCATTCTCTGTAGAAGATGAAATAACTGAGAAGCCAGAGTACCAGAGAGGCAGTATGTTCTGCAGGCAAGAGTAATGACCTAGGAACTGGATTCTAGCTCCATCCTGACTTTGGGCCAGGGCACTTGGCTTTTCTAAGAATCAGTTCCTACACACATAAAAACTTAAAGTGTGGATGGGATTAATTGTACTTGAGTGTCCTTTAATCTTCCTACCCTGTTCCATCAAAGGAAATCAAATAAGATAGACATGGCAATAGAACAGTTAAGGCAGAAGAAAACAACAGGGGACATTCAATTCTTATGATAGGCTTTGAAGCTGAAAGAGATGTGGGGAAGGTAGAGAGGAGAGAAACATTACAAGGCAACCAAATCCACCTTATTGCTTCATGTTGGTGTTTGCACTGGTGTGTGGTGTGTTTAAGTGCTGTGGAAGGGGCTGCCTTGGGATTTACTGAGAGCAGGGTACCGACCATTCTGCCTTTTCTTTCCTTGAGTCATAGCAATGCCACAGAAGCTTGGTCTCCAAATCGAAGGCTTAAGGGGCTCTGAATCTGGACACTGAAGGCAATTTCTGAGTTTCCTTATCTGAGAGAAGTCTCTGAATGCAGAACTTGGGGGCCTCTGGACTTCTTATGCGATAGTTTTCTTAATAAACCTGGGAGGGGCCACTGACTGGAAGTAACAACAGTACTTATTAAGTGTTTAATGGGCTCTTTATTGGGTTAAACGCTTTGTATATAAAAATCATGCAATCTTCACAAAAATCTCTGTGAAGTAATTATCAACATCTCTGTTGTGTTGGCAAGGAAATTAAGATTTAGAGAGGATATGAGTTTACCTAAGGTGACACACCCGGAAAGTGGCCAAGTCTGAAATTGGACCCAGACCATCTGGAACCAAAGACCATATACCTGAAATGTTTTGCTCCTTGAAAAGTAACTTAAAATCATGTGAATGGGCACGTAAGACTAGTGAGAGGCATCCAGTTGTGTCTCAGACCCCGAGGCTGTTTTCTTTCAACTGTTGCATTTCCAAGTTGCCTTCTTAGATTAGAGAACAGTGGGAAACCTTTGTGCCTGGGCTTAGAAAACTTCCATAAAAGGGATCTAGCCACTTCTCTCTTGTCACTTTATAAGGGCCTTGGAATTTGAAAAAGTCTGAATTGGTACTGCACTAATAGTTTATAACATACCCTTAGTATTTACCTAAATACATGATTTTTTCTCTTGGGTATTGTTCTTAATTCTTACTTAGATAATCTGTGCTTTCAGTCCAAGAATTATTTCATTGCTTTTTTCCCCTAAAGACTCCTACTTTCCTAGAGCACTGCTGAGCATAAAGTAAGTAAATACCCTTTATATTTAAAACTTCAATGGATCATAGAAAGAAGCATGAAAGAAAACAAATTTTCCCCTTACCTTGAAGTAGAGATAATTGATGCTTACTTTAATGTAGTAATTCTGAGTTAGTATATTTAAAGTCCTGAGCATAGGCATTTTTATTGTTATTGAAATAAAGGGACTTCTTAAATAGATTAATGTTACTTGGAGTTTAGTGGTTTTTTAAAAAAAAATTTTTATGTTTTTATTTTATTTTTGAGAGAGAGAGAGAGAGAGAGAGAGAGCGAGAGAGAGAGCATGAGCAGGGAAGGGGCAGAGAGAGAGGGAGACACAGAACCCAAAGCAGGCTCCAGGCTCTGAGCTGTCAGCACACAGCCTGATGCGGGGCTTGAGCTCATGAACTGTGGGATCATGACCTGAGTCCAAGTTGTTTGCCCAACCCGCTGAACCACCCAGGCACCCCAAGTTTAGTTTAGTGTTTCTTAAATGCAGTCCATAGGTGTATTCTGGCAAAAAATTTTATTTTGATGAAAAATTATTTCACTAATTATAAAGGCTTTAGTTTCTTAAGTCAGTAGTGTCTGAAATTGTAGTCTGTGGACATACCCTCTGTGGTCCATGAGAATTTTTAACTTTAAAAGGGGCCAGTATATTCCCTGAGGTTGAAGCTGATTTAATTTTTACTATTGTTTCCAGGATAACTTAGCCCATACTATAATTGATCAAGGTGGATCTGGGCATACACACACACACACACACACACACACACACACACACACATATATACTTGTTATTCTTTTTCTGAACCAATTGAGAATTAGTTGCACATATAATGTCTCTTCACCACTAAATGCTTCAGTGTATATTTCCTAAAACAAGAACATTATCTCATGTAAACCCTGTAGAATTATTAAAATCAATGGCTTTTATATATAATCAATACAGTATTATTATAAAAGTAACAGATCTTATTCAAATTTCTCAAATTGTCTTACTAACATTTACCGTAAAAGAAGAAAAGATTGTTATTTTCTGGTCTAGGAACCAATTCAGAATAACATGCTGCATTTAGTTATTAAGTCTTTTTTGTTTCCTTTAATTTGGAATTGCTTGTCAGATTAGGAAAACTGGTCTTTCATGACCAAGTTGGGTGGCTCAGCAGTTAAGCACCCTACTCTTGATTTGGGCTCAGGTCATGATCCCATAGTTTGTGGGATTGGCCCCGTGTTGGGATCTGTGCTACCAGCCTCTGTCTCTGCCCACTCCTCTTCCCTGCCCATGTTCTCTCTCAAAATAAATAAATAAACTTAAAAAATAAATAAAAAGAATATCCTCTCCTAACTTCTTCGCAGGGCATATTGGGCACAAATTGTGTTCATTAATGGCCGGGTCTGCTTCTAGACTTGGTATTCGATTCCATTGTTCCATTTGTCCATCCTTGTGCCAATATAACATGGTCTCAATAATTACATACTCAATTCTTTTTTTCTCTGAATTTTTTTTAAAGTTTATTTATATTTGTGAGAGACAGAGAGAGAGAGAAAAAAAGACCGTGAGCGGGGGAGGGGCAGAGAGGGACACAGGGAATCTCAAGAAGGCTCCAGGCTCTGAGTTGTCAACACAGAGCCCAACAAGGGGCTCAAACTCACAGTGAGATCGTGACCTGAGCTGAAGTCAGACGCTCAACGGACTGAGCCACCCAGGTGCCCTGCCTATTCAGTTCTTTTAATAATTATAGTACTCTTCAGATTTTTTAGTTCTTATCAGTTTTGGTGTTCCTAGGAATTTGTATATTTCATATAAATTTAAAAATTTATGAAGTAGTTTATAATGTTGTCTAATGATGTTTTTAGTAGCAATGATCTTCAGTGATGCACTTTTTTCCTTTCCTATTATTATTATTTTTTAGATTCTTTGATGTTTTTGGCTCTTTATTTATTTATTTATATTTCAGGAGTAGAATTCAGTGATTCATCACTTACATATAACACCCAGTACTCATCCCAAAAAGTCCCCTCCTTAATGCTCATCACCCATGTAGTCCATCCCCCCTACCCAACACCCCTATAGCAACCCTCAGTTTGTTCTCTTTATTTAAAAGTCTCTTATGGTTTGCCTCCCTCTCTGTTTTTATCTTTGTTTTCTTTCCTTTCCCCTATGCTTATCTGTTTTGTTTCTTAAATTCCACATATTAGTGAAATCATATGATATTTATCTTTCTCTGACTTATTTTGCTTAGCATAATACACTGTAGTTCCATTCATGCTGTTGCAAATGGCCAGATTTCATTCTTTTTGATCACCTAGTATTATTCCATTTATATATATCCATATGTATATGTCCATATATATATATATATACGTGTGTGTATATGTATATGCATATATGTATATATATACACACACACACACATGTGTGTCACATATATATATGGAATGGAATAGATATATATATATCACATCTTCTTTATCCATTCTTTAGTCAGTGGACATCTGGGCTATTTCTGTAATTTGGCTATTGTTGATAGTGCTGCTATAAACATTGTGGTTCATGTGCCCCTTTGAATCAGCAATTTTGTATCCTTTGGATAAATACCTAGTGGTGCAATCAATTACTGGGTCCTAGGGTAGTTCTATTTTTAATTTTTTGAGGAAACTCCATACTATTTTCCAGTGGCAGCACCAGTTTGCATTCCCACCTGCAGTGCAAAAGTGTTCCCCTTTCTCTGTATCCTCACCAACGTGTGTCATTTCCTGAGTTGTTAATTTTAACCATTTTGACAGGTGTGAGGTAGTATCTCATTATGGTTTTGATTTGCATTTCCCTGACAATGAATGATGTTGAGCATCTTTTCATGTGTCTGTTAGCCATCTACCTTTCCTAATTTTGATTATGGGTTGTCTCTTTATTTCTTGAAAAGTCTTTCAAAATTTCACAAACTTATTAATCATTTTATATCACAAATCTTTTTAATTAAAAATTTGTTTTTTATTTTACAGTTTCTTTGCTCTTATCCTTATTGTTTTTATTGTTATTTCCTTTTATTTTCCTTGGCTTTATTTTTCTGCTTTTTACTTTCTCAGGATAGTCACTGATTTTCACATTTTCTTTTTTTCCAGTACACAGTTAAGGTGATACATTTTCCTTTAAGTATAGTTTTAAATATATCTGATGTGTCATATTTTCATTATCATCACTTTAAAATATTTTCTAATTTCTATTATAACTTTTTTCATTGATATATATTTATCTAGAACTATACTTTTAATTTCCAAATGTGTGGGGCTTCCAATTATCTGTTAGGTATTAACTCTAGCTTACTAGAACTGTGGTTGGAGAACATTTTTTTCTCTATAAAGTTAAACTTTGAAATGTGTTAAAATTTATTGGTCACTTCTTACAAATGCCTGTTTATACTTGAAAAGAAGGCATTCTGATGTTCAACTTCCTCGGTGTTAAATTCTTTGTGATGTTTAGATCTTCAATATCTTTATTAATATTCTTATATGTATTTTTTTTGTTACTGAGAAAAGTAGGTTAAAACCTGTCAAGATTGTGGATTTGCCTACTTTTCCTTTTAATTTGGTCAATTTTTCACCTTAAACTGTATTTTGATGCTGTGTTATTAGTGGTATATGAATTTGTTACATTTCCTGTGAATTGAAATTTTTATCTTTATAGGGTATTCTTCTTTGCCTGTAGTAGTGCTTTTTGCTTTAAAGTTTATTTTAACTGTGTATCATATCCTGTTAATATCCTGCTTATATTTCCTTGGCTGTCATCATTTCTGTGCACACTGATCATTTCCTGTTGCAGTCACCCGTGACTCTCCACCTGAGGGCTTTCTCTGGTGAGCTTGGTGTATGTATGTAGTGACAAATGCAAACTGGAGGATAAATATCTCAGCTTCATTACCTAGAGGGCTGGACAACTCTGAGGGACTTTGTACAATTCTCAGAGGTACTCCGTGGGACTGAGTCCCGGGTGTTCACAATAGTAACCTGATAATGCACCCGGTATTTGTTTCCTTCTTATTTTTCATTACTCTCATCCTTCCCGATTCTCCTATTGGAGTTTCCTGGGATCACTTCCCAAATAAACTATGTGTTCTCAAATATTTGTCGTAGGTCAGTTTCAGAGGGAACCCAACCAAAGACAGTTTTATGTATTTTAGTGTTTGCATGACATTTTTCTGTTCTTTTTACTTCCAGAGTTTCTGTACCCTTTTATTTTAGGTTTGTCTCTAGTAAGCAGGATATAGTGTTGTTTTTTCTTTATTTAATAATGTAATCACTTGTTTTTAATTGGGTTATTTAGCTCACTCCCATTTAATTATTGGTATATTTGGGTTTAAATGTTAATCTTGCCTTCTATTTCCTCTTTTGTTTCATGCTCAATTTTCCTCTTCTTTCTTCACTTTTTGTTTTAGGTTGGTTTAATGTTTTTCATTATTCCATTTCCCTCTCTATTAGCTTGGCTTTGCATACTTTCTTATTATTTTGGTGATTAGAGATTACCATGTCAATCTTCAACTTATCACAATCAACTTTACTAGTTGAAGCTGTGACTCATTGTTCATAGCTGGCATTCACAGTGGTGTGTTTCATTCCTATCAGCAACTCATATCAATTCATTCTTAGCTTTCATTACTCTTTTCTTTTTACTTGGACACAACTGACCAAAGATCTAATAAGGACCTTAGAAGCAGGAGGGAGTAATGGTGAGAATGGTGAGGTTGGAGATTAAGGCAGGTATCATCATGGAACCGAAGAAACTGTTTTTGGTTTTTGGGGTTTTGGTGACATCACCTCCTCCTTTGCTCCAGTTATATTTCTTTTAGAATTTCTCAGCTTCTGGTTCTTTGCCACTGACCTTCCTATAACCTTCCTAGCACCTGCACCCTTTTCTGCTCTGTCTCCTGCTGTGTCTTTCTCTAACTGTACTAGTTTACTGGGTCTCTTGTTATGAAGTGTACCACAAACTTGATGGTTTAAAATAAATTTGTTGTCTCACAGTTGAAGCCAGAAGTCTAAAGTCAGGGTGTCTGCAAGGCCATGCTTCCTCAAATGCTGTAGGGAAGAATATGTCCTTGCCTCTTCCTGGTGTCTGGTGGGTACCTGCAATCCTTGGCTTGTAGATGTATCACTTCCACCTCTGCCTCCGTGTTTATATGATCCCCCCCTGTGTGTCTTTATGTCTTTATATGACATACTCCTCTCATGTGTCTATGCTCAAACTTCCCTCTTCTTTTGAGGACACCAGTTACTGGTTAGGGCCTACCATAATCCAGTATGATCTCATCTTAATTTGATTACATTTGCAAAGATCTATTACCAAATAAGGTCACATTCTCAAGTTCCAGGTGGACATGAGTTTTTGGGGAATACTATCCAAACTCAGTAAGAACACGCCCTGAATAATACAGTAAAAGTAGTACTGGTCCAGAAGTTAGAAGTCATAAATGTTTATTCTACTACAGATTTTATGTGTATAGACTCTGGAGTTCACAAACAAGTGTTCCAATCTCAGCTCTGTCACTTAACCTCACTAAACCTTAGTATCTTCATGTATAAACTGAGAATAATTCTACCATCTTTTGGTTTGGGATAAATAAGATGATGCATTTTAAATGGTTGACATAGTGCTTAGTACACTGTAACTGTTTAGCAAATATTGGTGTTTTCCTAACCATTCTCTCTTAGTTTCGCTACAGGAAAATTAAGTGGGTTTATTTTCAGGATCCTTTAAGCTTTAAAGTTATGACAGCTTCTTTAAGCTATTTCTTCTTCTTCCTTTGACTTACCCAATTCTCTAATTTCTTTCCTCTTTAATGATTTAGCCTCTTCCTTCTAGTGTTTTCTTTTTTCTCAACCATTCTCCTCCCAGTGTTTTTCTTCCCATTTTTATTCTCTGTGGATAGGATGACATTCAACCTGTTTGCCCAGGAACATCTCAGTTTATGCCTGTTGTACCAATGTAATTATTATTAATGCCCCCTCTTACTCTCAAAGCATCCTGGTTTAGGTGATGAGTTATACAGTTGCCCTACTTAGAGTGCTCATAGCATTTAAACCCAGCTCTATCATTGCCTGATTCACAATGTTGTGTTTTCATTGTTTTGTAGGTCTGTCTCTTTGGCAGAACTGAGGGCAGTAATTGGGAATAATTTTCCCCAAAGCCTTACACATACCTGGCACAAGGGAGGTGCTCAGAAATGTTTGTTGGACATAAGAATGTTCTTGAAATTTTGCTTCTTTCATTCTGTGCATAGCAGGTACTCAATATATAATATTCATTATTTTTAAATGTATTAATGGAAAACTTATTTATTAGGTTTTTATTTTAATTTCAGTTAGTTAACATACCATGTTATATTAGTTTCAGGTGTATAATATAGTGATTCATCAACATATAATCTTTATTTTCTTATTTTTTAAACAAATATTCTTTTAAAAAATATTTATTTTTGAGAGAGAGAGACAGAGTGTGAGTGGCGGGGGGCAGAAAGAGAGGTAGACAGAATCTGAAACAGGCTCCTTTTTAAAAAAATACTTATTTTTGAGAGGGGGAGGAGTGGGGGTGGGGCAGAGAGAGAGGGAGACACAGAATCTGAAGCAGGCTCCAGGCTCTGAGCTGTCAGCACAGAGCCCAGAGCCCGACGCAGGGCTCAAACCCATGAAGTGTGAGATCATGACCTCAGCCCAAGCCAATGCTTAACTGACTCAGCCACCCAGGCACCCCGATATATAATCTTTAAATGGAAGTAGATTTCTGCCCTTTTATGAAAGTGAGAAATGAACCCAAAAGAACACTGCTTCTCTCTCTGCCTTCCTTTATTTGTGATCATTAGCTCCGAGATCTCATTTTACCTATAGATTTGTGACTCATTTTTTCCTCTTGCCTCACCCCGTCTATTTTAATTCTTTGAAAACTGGAGTTATCCTTTTCAAGACTCCTGTGCGTGCTGCGGTGACCTGCTTTCCAGTTGCTGGGTGCTTTAAGCAAGTGTACCCTCCATGATTAAAATCTCCTCACCGCCCTGAGCTCCTGAGGCTTTCTCTGCTTTGTTGTCTGTTTCAGAAGCACTTTATCTGCCATCTTGTTTCTACCTTGGAGGCCACACCCTCTGCAGATTGCTCCATCCTGTGGGTGTGTCTATACAAGTGAAATTAAGTGGCTAATCAAATCAGTGATAGGTTTAATTCAGGCCTCAGAGTCACTTTTGCCTGATTCTTCCTGTTGCTGTCAGTTCACTGCATCCCACCCCGGTTTTTATTTGTGTGTTGGCATCTTCACACAGGAGTATTTTCTAGGTCTTGTCATTTAGTTCAAATGGTGAAAAACATTTCCCTTCTTGAGGAATTATGAAATTGAATCCACCTGCATTGAGTAAATGGGTTATTCTTCCTGCCGGTGGCTGAAAACCATCGCTTATTCAGCTTACACCAAACAGTTATCGAGAACTTACTAAATGTAAGTAATGATACCATTGGTTATCACCTTCAGGAGTTCTATAGAGGTTGTGGGGTGTGCTGCTCAAACTGACTTTCATGTGAACCTGCTGTAAGGGGTAGAGTTGGTGCCGTCTCCAGCTTCAGCACCCGTGGATCAGCCCCTGCTTTCATTCTGCCAAGCCTCACTCTCCCTGGCCTTCTCTGACTAGACAGTAGGGGTATTAGAGACAGGTTGTTCTGTCCAACCCAGGATTCCTCTAATGCATTATCTTTGCTTAGGGACTCTCAGCCAGCCTGGCTTAGACTTTTTTTTCCAAAGCAGCACTGCAGTCTGACCCTCCTATTACCCAGTGCTCTTTCCTTTGTCCTTTTCTTTCCCAAGGGTCAGATTTGCATCATGGTCTGAAGACTCTCCCCACTTATGCTGGTTGCTTCTTCTTTTAAGTTTTTCATGGGCATTTCTCCTAAGAAATCTGCAGCATGACTAATTTTGTCTTGCGTCTGTTTCTTGGAAGAGTCGAGTTGATACAAGTTCCAGGTCTAGTAGTGTGGATGAAACGCGCACAAATAACACAGAATACTCTTCATTCCATGCATCTCCAAACACTAAGTGGTAGGATTAAAGTACAATAGGACCATGCAATCTTTTATTTTTAAAAATTTTCATTCCAGTGTCATTAAGGTACAGAGATCTATTAGTTTCAGTACAATACAGTGATTCAACAAGTCTAAATATTACTCAGTGCTCAGCATGGTAAGTGTACTCTTAATCCCCATCATCCATCCCCCCCCTCCCCTCTGGTAACCATCAGTTTGCCCTCTATATTTAAGAGTCTGGTTTTTGGTTTGTCTCTTTTTCCCTTTGTTCATTTGTTTCTTATATTCTACCTATGAGTGAAATCATATGGTGTCTGTCTTTAACTATTTTTTTTAGCATTATCCCCTCTAGATCTATCTGTGTTGTTGCAAATGGCAAGATTTCATTCTTTTTTATGGCTAAATAATAGTCCATTGTATGTGTAATATAATCTTAGATTTGTGTATCATTTCCTTGAGGGCAGAGACCATGACCAATATCATTTTTTGTTGAGTTTTAAAAACACCTTTGTCATGGGTGATAAAGAAAAGTACTCATGAGGAGGCAATAGTAGTAGAAGAAGTAGTAATAATAATTTGAAGGCCTCCAGATGCCAGGCATTAGGTACTTTCTAGATATGTTTTTTCCATTCTCATAACAGCCTCACAAAGAAGATAATGTTGTTATGCTCATTTTCCAGATGAGGAAAATGAAAGCAGAGAGGTTAAGTAAATTACTCAAGGTCACCCTAGATCTAATGAGTGACCGTGGCAGGGTTTGGATTCAGGGACCTCTGAAGCGCTGGAATTTTCCTTGCTCTCATGGTCAGTCTTAGGGGAGATCTTTAAATTTAGGCCAGTCTGAATCAACCTGGGAAGTTTGAGCAGTGTCACTTACTATGGGCTAGAGACAGGCTAGATCAGAATCCTGTCCATGGGTTAGATGTTAAAAGCATTTTATATGGTATTTTTAGGGATTTGGGGGAAAGAAAGATGATGTCTTTAAGATGAGTTTCTCCTTTCTTATTAGATATTGTGGTCTAAAGTTGCAGAGTGAGAAAGTATCAAAGAAACTAGACACAAAAGGCCTCATTTGTATGGGCCTTATTTGTATGGAATGTCCAGAATAGGCAAATCCATAGAGAGAAAATAGATTAATGGTTGTCAAGGGCTGAAGGGAGGGCGTTGGAAGTAACTGCTAGTGGGTGTGGGGTTTCTTTCTTGGGTGATAAAAATGTTCTAAAATTAGATAGTAGTAATAGTTGCAAACCCTTTGAAATTACTTAAAAAAAACATTGAATTGTGTGTATTCTTTATTCTTTAAAAAAATTTTTTTTTACATTTATTTATTTTTGAGAGACAGAGACAGAGCACAAGTGTGGGACGGGCACAGAGAGAGGGAGACACAGAATCCAAAGCAGGCTCCAGGCTCCAAGCCATCAGCACAGAGCCCGACATGGGGCTCGAACCCACGAACTGTGAAATCATGACCTGAACTGAAGTTGGTTGCCTAACCAACTGAGCCACCCAGGTGCCCCAGAATTGTGTGTATACTTTAAAAGGGCAAATTTTTATGATATGTGAGTTATATCAATAATAATTATATGTATATGTAGCACAGAAATGCTTCCAGACTCTTCAAAACTCAAACTATTGAGTAAGGTGAAATTTCTCATATTACAATTATTTAATGTTAAAGTAAATTATGATTCATATTTCTTACTTTGTCTTCTGAGAAGCTGAATAGATTTCCTAGTCTAAAATGTGTGCATACAATTCACCCTTTCAGACTATTCTTTTTCAAGGTTTCAAAGTTATCTATTAGGATGTGGGTCTCTGAAGCAAATGGCCAAATTCTCAACTCTGGACTTGGTCCTGAATCTAGTTGTCAGACTCATATGATACCCTAATGATTATAGCACTGGATGACCTAGACAAGACTCCTGTTTTCATAGGTAGAGTTTGAGCAATTTCTGTCCCCAGGTGCCTGGCAGGGACATTAATTAAGACATCCCTGAATATCTATTTGGAATCCAGGAGCTGTGTTTGTGCTGACTGCCAACACTACACAATCAGTTGGTTCCCATAGGTGAGGGAACATCCTGTTCTTGGCAAAAGACAGAGAAGACTTGACTCTCCCTATAATTCCCTTGTGCTACTAGGTGTGAGGTGCCTCTGCAGGGCTGGGCTCCAGACAGTCTTTCCATCCATGTTCCACCCTTAACTGTGTCATCCAGTTGCTGTAAGATTCTGGAATGTATTGGTTGTAGTATTTGTCTCAAATTTTTTAACTGTAGGATGAGGTTAATGACAGTGGATCTGGATATGCCTGTGTGGGAAGAGAGTTTGAAGGGATCTTATGAATCATTATGTCCAGCAGATTTAGAGACAGGAAGTGACATAGGCAATTCATGGGAGAGTTGGGACTAACTCCAGGTCTCTAAATTCCTGGCCTAGTATTCTTTCCATTTTACTTTGACCTCTCATAAGTAGCTATGTGGTCAGAGAAGTGGAAACCAAAAGAAATAGAACACGGATTGGTTTATGAACTCAGAAACTTCTGCTAGGCTGTAACATATATGCAGCAACTTCCTAATCTTGCCACTATATTTCTTTTTTTCTAGCTTTCTCTCTAGGCTATTTTCTACATGTTTTGAGGATAAGTTTCCAAACATTTCTGAAGTAGAACCTCATAATTCAATTCATTTTATCTCTAGTCTATTCCACAAACACTTTATGAGAGTGTTTTAAGCATTGTGGTGATATTTGGGGGGTAAAAGATAAGGAAGACTACAGCCCAACCTTGAGGCACTTGCACTCTAGAAGAGGAAACAAATATAAATATACACAGAATAGTCGCACAGTTGATAAACAGAAATATATGTAAGAAATTGAGCAGAAGAGATGGAGTGAGTAACCTCAGGGCATGAAGCATCAAGGCAAGGAGATGAGGGTAGGCTTTATAGAGGGGGTAGCATCTAAGTTGGGATTTGAAGGAGAACAGCAATTGGAATAAAGAAAAATTACGTGCTTTATTTCATGCTTCTACTCAGGTATTAATAAATTTAGCATAAAAAATTGTATTGCAAATGCTTCTGGAAGAAATAGATAGGTACAAGTTGAAACAGCTCACCAGGAATGTTTAGGACTTGGCTCAGAGACTGAATAACACCTTTATTGAGAAGATTAATGGCAAGCACTGTTGTCCCTATAGCCAGATAAAAGATGGGTATGCATATAAAAGTTAGTCCAAGGGCAGTAACAATATTATTAATATTTTTGAGCTTTTATAATATACTGCACTTTGAATATATTATAAGCATTATGTGATTTAATTCTCACAATAACCATGTAAAGCAGGTGCCAGTATTTTTATAGATGAAGAAACAGAAGCTCAAACAGGTTAAGTAATAACTTGCCTAAGGTCAGAGAGCTAGCAAGTTGTGAGCCAGGATTTGAACCCGGGAGTGTCTAACTCCAGGGACTGAACTCTTGACGCCTACCCTGTGTCATGGTGAGAACAGAGTTGGGATATAAACCAGACGTCACCTAAATCCTTTAGATCTGCCCCATAGAAAAGTCCTAGCCATGAGAACATGTGAGGTTCATGGGATTGGACTGATTAGTGAGTTACTTGCTGAATTCCTGCAAAGTGCTTAATACTGTGTGAGCCCTGTTTAAGGAATGCAGAGAAACCTCAGCTTAAACCCTGGAGGATAAAAACCGGAGAATAAAAACTAAGGGCCTGAGAGAATGAGTGCCTTGGCCAAAGTCACATGGCTAGCAAATAAGACCCAAAACTTGAATGCAGAACTTTTTTTTTAAAGATTTTATCTTTGGGGCACCTGGGTGGCTCAGTCGGTTAAAGCGTCCGACTTCGGCTCAGGTCATGATCTCACGGTTTGTGAGTTCGAGCCCCACATCAGGCTGTGCGCTGATAGCTTAGAGCCTGGAGCCTGCTTCGGATTCTGTGTCTCCCTCTCTTTCTGCCCCTACTCTGCTCATGCTCTGTCTCTCTCTGTCTCTTAAAAATAAACAAATGTTAAAAAAATTTTTTTTAAAGATTTTATCTTTAACTAATTCCTACACCCAGTGTAGGGCTTGAACCCACGACCCTGAGATCAAAGGTTGCATGCTCTACCAAGGAAGCTGGCCAGGCACTACACTGACTGCAGTACTTTTAACATTGGTACCAGTGCTCTTTCTTCTACAATCCTTCTAGACAGATCTTGGCATTCATGCATAGAAAAGTTAGCTCCTGTAGGACTAGAACCTAAATAAACATCTTACACAACTTTTAGGGTCAAGGTTTTGTATTTCTTTGTGACTTGGGATATCTTATTCCTAAAGTCTACTGATGGTGATGCCAGAAAAAAGCTGTTTTGAGACTGTGAGCCAGAAGGATTTCTAAGTCCCTTTTGATGTGACTTCTTACCTTCTTTTCTACTCTTTTTCAAATCTGACCCATGAACTAGTTGATATTTTTTTGATCTGCTCAGCTTACTTTTTGAATCATGCAGGTCCACATTCTTTCCATATTTGAGTAACCATACACCTACAGAATGAGCTAAGCTAGTTTTCATATAAGACAGAGTTTAAAAATCCATAGTCGAAAGATTTAAATTGTATGTATCTCCTGACTTCAGTAAGAAAAATTGATTATAGCTTTGGTCAACAACAACAAAAATAAAAATTGAGTTGAAAGCTAGAGGAGGAAGCCAGGAATGGAGACTGGTCTTGTGTGATATTCTGGAATGCTGGTAGTCTATTCGATTCATATGTTCAGAGCTGTGAAGGTTTTGTGCCTCATACACAGCAGTATCTTGAGGTGTAGCTGAGACCAGCTCTATGACCAACAAGTGACTGGAGGGGCTTCAGAAAGGGCTTCTGAAGAAAACTTTTCTCTACACCTGAAATCTCATCATTACAGTTTCATTCTTTTGAGTCTAAGACACTTTTCAAGAGTTGTATCTTCAAACATAGTTACCCGTCAAAGTAGTAGCATGTCATAGTCTTGCTTACAAATCTCTCAATGATTGGCTAAATAATTCATTTACTATTTTTTTGGATTATGAGTTCTTAGATTGCTAAGCAGGAATGATCTTAGGTATCGCAGAGTCCCTGTCACTTTATAGATGAGGGAATTGAGGTCCTCAGAGGTTAAATGAATTGACTAAGGTTAATTAGGAGAACAGGAATGAGAAATCAGAATCTCTTTTTCCCATCCACTCTTCTGAAATACAATTTTTTAAAATTTCTTGTACAGGAATACATGAATATATATGTATGTGTAGGTATACATATGTGTGTCTGTTTTCTCCATAAAAATTTATATAGTATCAGAGAATTATGAAAGATTAGAGAAAGATTAAAGTCCTCTTTCATTTTTCTGTGTGAATATTGGACCCTTTTCTGTGTACACATGTACATGAATATATACATTAAGGAAAAATGAAATCTAGTTTCTTAAATATTAATAGAGCTTACATTTCATGTGTTATGCAGCTTCATTTTATTTTAAAAGTTTGTATTTTTTTGTATAAATAATATATACATATTAAAAAATTCAAAGGATTAAAAAAAAAGTGAAAAATTTCTCACCTACCTCTGTGTCTCAATCATGCAGTTTTCCTTGGAGGCAACCAGCATCACCAATTATAGTGGGGTGCCTGGGTGGCTCAGTTGGTGAAGTGTCTGACCTCGGCTCAGGTCATGATCTCACAGTTCAGTTCATGAGTTTGAGCCCAGCATTAGGCTCTGCACTGTCAGTGCGGAGTTGGCTTGGGATCCTGTCTCCCTCTCTCTCTCTGTCCCTCCTTTGCTCTTGCATGCTCTATCTCTCAAAAATAAATAACATAAAAAAACCCCCAAATTATAGTATATTATACATATTTATTTTTACCTTAATTTAATTTAAAAAGTTTTGAGTAGACTCCACAACCAGCTTGGAGCCCAACATGGGCCTTGAAACTCACAATCCTGAGATCATGACCTGAGCTGAGATCAAGAGTTGGAAGCTTAACTGACTGAGTCACCCAGGCAGGCCCCGTGCATGAGTTTTTAAAAAACTTAATATTTTTTGGAGACTGTTCCAGATTAGCAGATAAAACCCACCCTTTTTTTTTTTTTTTTTTTTAACGTTTATTTATTTTTGGGACAGAGAGAGACAGAGCATGAACAGGGGAGGGGCAGAGAGAGAGGGAGTCACAGAATCTGAAACAGGTTCCAGGCTCTGAGCTGTCAGCACAGAGCCCAACGCGGGGCTCGAACTCACGGACCGTGAGATCATGACCTGAGCCGAAGTTGGACGCTTAACCGACCAAGCCACCCAGGCGCCCCAACCCATCCTTATATTTAAAGTTATTTATTTGTTACATATTTTTGGTGCAAAAATGTGATTTTATTAAAGCACTGGGACAGGACCTGTGGGCAGAAAGAGCTGGGCTGGGGTTGTGAAGAGGGATCGATTGTATCCTGTGGAGTTGGGGGAGGTAAAGACAAAAGGGAGGCCTCCAGAAGGACTTTGATATGCTGAAGAGGACTCCTAAGAACCCTGAGGCCTTACTGTTGTCAAGCTAAGATTTTATTTTAGAGAAAGAGCGTGCAAATGTGGGAGAGCAAGGGAGGGTTGATGGGGAGGGGAGGGGGGAGAAAGAGAGAGGGAGAGAGGGACAGAGGGAGAGAAAGAAAGAAAATATCTTATGCAGGCTTCATGCTCAGCTCAGAATCCACTTGAGGCTTGATCCTCACGTCCCTGAGCTGAGCTCATGACCTGAGCTGAGATCAAGAGTTGGTTGCTTAACTGACTAAGCCACCCCTTAATTGCTTTTCTGTTAATGGTTGGAGCAGTACAGTATGTGATATAGTTCTAGAATACTACATTTTGTGGATAGTATTGCATTATATATTATTTCTCATAATGTATTAAACCTGTCACCTATTGATTTAGTTTGTTTTCAGTATTTCCCTATTTGAAAATTGTGGTAATATATAAGTTTGTATATAGAGTATTTCACATTTTTTAAGAGAACCTTATAGAATAAATTCCTGGGAATGGCATTTCTGGGTCAGATGTGTGCCTTTGTAATCTAGACCGATATTATCAAATTGCCCTGCATGGATGTTGTGACAATTGTCCCTCCCTTAGCAATATATGAGACAAATTTGCCTTCCCATGACTGCACATAGAAATTTATTACATTCTTCACCATGCCTTTTTGACATTGCACAGAGTGGCTGCCCCATAATTTAAGTAATCCCTTATCAATGGACATTTAATTTATTTAAAATGTTTAGCATTATAAACAACAAATTTATTTATTTATTTATTTATTTATTTATTTATTTATGAGAGAGAGAGTGAGTCATCAAGGAGCAGAGAGAGAGAGAATCCTATGAGGTGCAGAGAGAGAGAGGGAGAGAGAGTGCATACCCGAAGCGGGGCTTGAACCCTGAGACCACGACCTAAACAGAAGTCAGATGCTTAACCGACTGAGGCACCCAATTGCCCCTACACTGAACGTTCTTGTACCAGTTTATGAGCGTCTCTCCAGGAAATTCCAAAAAGTGGAAACTCTGCTTTGAAAGATCTTCACATGTTGTATTCTGACAGATGATGTCAAGTTGCTCCATGAATAGGATGCAGCAATCATGCCCCGCTGAAGTATAACAGGGAGTCAGTTTCACACATTCCCACCAAAATTAGGTATTATCAATTCACTTAATTTTTGTCACTTTGCTAGCTGAAAATTAAAGCAGGGATTAAATTTTTATTTTTCTAATGGTACTAAGGTTGAACATATTTCAATATACTTGTTGCCTAAAAAGGGAAGTCGTTAAGAGCAAAGTCTGGAGTAAGATTGTCTCACTGCTCTCACTTGACAGTTTGTAAATAACAAACCAAGGGTGGGTTACTTCATCTTTCTGTGCCTCAGGGGGATGTTATGAGAATTTTGTGAGAAAATACCTGCAAAGTGCTTATATTAACTGCTTACTGAATATTAGTTCTAATTATTATTCTTAATATAATTATTTGTATCCTTTGCCAATTAATTTTTTTTTAACATTCATTTTTAAGAGAGACAGAGCATGACTGGGGGAGGGGCAGAGAGACAGGGAGACACAGAATCTAAAGCAGGCTCCAGGCTCTGAGCTGTCAGCATAGAGCCCGACATGGGGCTTGAACCCACAAACCATGAGATCATGACCTGAGCTGAAGTCGGACGCTTAACCAACTGAGCCATCCAGGCACCCCTATCCTTTGCCAATTTAAAGAAAATGGTTTGTCACTTGATTCACATATACTCGTATATTCTGGTTATTAAGCATTTTTTCTTTTGATATCCATATTGCCAATACTTTCTCCTTTTTTGTTGCTTGTCTTGTTTTTATGATTTTTAAAAAAATAATGCACAAGGTTTACATTTTTATATGGTTGTATTATCAATCTAGTCTGTGGATTTTGGGTTTTGTGAAAGCCTTTACTACTTCAATATTATAACTGTATCCTTCCACAATTCCTTCTAAGTCTTTAAATTCCTTTTAACTGTTTAACTCCATAGTGTAGCTAGCTACACAATAACTTATTTGATTTTTCCATTTTATTTAATTTCACCAGAGAAAATGTGAATCTATGTACTATGTGTCCTCTTGTCCAGTTATATGGTGATTTTTCTCATCTTTTCAGTTTCTTTTTTAAATGCTCTTCATTTTTCTTCACTTAGGTCTTATGCATTTCTTTGACTTTACTTCTAGACCTTTTATAGTTTCATTACTACTGTGAGGAGAATCATTCTTTGGTTATTTTTCAAATGGTTATGGTTCATATGGCAGAAATGAATGGGTTTTTCTGTATAGCTAGCTTATCTGGTAATTTTTACTGAATTTTTAAAGTTCTAATTGCTTATTAATTGATTCTATTAAATTTTCTAGGCAATAACATCTGATACAGAGATAATAAGTGTTTTAGTTTCTTTTCAATCCCCTTCTTCTTCTTCTTTTTTTCCCCAGTGTACTGAACATTTAGTTGAATGGTGAATAAAAACAGTGATAATAGTAATTTTGTTTGCCCCCTTCTCTCTCTGCCTCCCTCTTTTCTTCTTTCTTCCTTTACCTAATGCTTTCCTTGGATTCTTCAGAGGTGGTGAGATGAAGAAACTTCTTTCTTATTGCTTGTGGGAAAGCAGAAGTTTTAGTGGAAGCTCATAATTTGTGACCCAAGGCTTTCCCCTCATAGCATCTATGCTACTCTGCCAAGTTGTTTCCATTCCTTAGAAGACGTTTGTCCTCAAAACCTTATAGGAGATGATTATAGGGATTTATGGCAACTCCAGATCATAGAACAATATAGATGCTTTGTGCCCTTAGGGCACTGGTTCTCAAACCTGGTGCATCACCATAATCAATTATGAAGGATTATAAAGTTAAAGACCATCTGGACTCTACTCAATTAAATTCTCTGGTGATAGTTTTTGGGAACTTTATAAATTGTCTCAGTTATGTTTGAGAATTATTATCTGTCCTTCCAGCAGATATGCTTAACATTTAAACAAACATATTTAGATAAATGTTTAATCTATATTCAATCTAGAATTCATCAGTATCTTAACCTCCTCTAGAAGAAAACAAATCATCAGTTTTGCTTATCTCTTCCCACATCACCCCACTGTGCTGTAGTTATCTAAATTCTTTCCAGTTAGACAAATGTCATGGATTCTTTGACAGGGGGTCACATTTGAGAAAATGCAAAAGATAGACATGCTTTAATATTTTTCCAAACTATGATCCCCATTATATTACTCATATGCTTTAAAGGCATTAAATCTATTTTGAGGTAAACAGAGGTCAAGAAGAAAAATATGCTTTGTTCCAGGAGATCCGAATAGCCTAACACATGTCCTTAAAATAGTTCTTATTGCTCTGCCTCACTTCCGCTGACAAGGCGATACATTTGTGGGACTTTTGAAAACCAACTTCCCACCAGCATAACAGTAGTTTCAGAGTTTCAGAGTTAAGAAACAGCATCAATAGCATGATGAGGGCCTTGTTATCTTGTAGAAGCTGTCCTGTTTCAATAAGACAGTTTGGGGATTTCCTACATAGCACAGTTTAGAATTATAGACATTCCATCTTACCTGAGAGCTGTGCTCCTGTGGCTATATTGATCCCAAGCCTTTCTTGGGACTCTAAGGACAAAGTGTCTGTGCTTTATTACTACCATGCATCTGTTTCACTGGCTCATGTTGATTGTGAATGCCTATATCCTTTTGAAGATTTTAAGAGTAAAATCCACAAAGGATACCTGAGACATCTGCTCTTACAGATATTATATGTTCCTATTGGTTGAAAGACCATCTTGAACTACCTATTCAGTATGATCAAATTTTATGATTAATTATATAAAATAGAGATGCTTTCTGTTTTCCTTCTAGCTTTCTCAGGTTGGGGGCCTTTTACTTGCTCCTATCTATCCCTGCTCAAATCTGATTCACAAGCAGTTTTTAATTTTTGTACATTCACAACATGGTTTCAGAATGGCCGTGATAGCTCCAAATATCATCCCTGGCAGTATGGAAAATGTATGTTACCAACAAGCTCTTTTTGAACATGTGGCTTTTTTATCAGAAAGCAAAACCTTTTTCAAAAGCTTGAGGAAGAATTCCCCTTATGTCCTATTGGCCAGAATAGATCATATGACCCCTTTTGTAGTGAGGGAGACTGGGAAAGTATCTACATGGAAGAAGGAATGGGATCACCACAACTGGCTAAGTATATTATCGCTCCAAACAAGAATCAGAGTTCTGTGGAAAAGAACTTGGCTTGTTAGTTTGTTAGTTTTCATTTACATAACTGTATCACTTTATATACACACATACATACATATACACATGGGATACGTGGTTTTGATGTACATGAGAATCACAGCCTTTCTGTGGAGGGCACCCTCTCGTAATTCTCTGATGCGGCAAATGTCGTATTGGGGGAGGGAAAACTCCCTTCCTTTTCTAGTCCACTCTACAAATTCCCACACAATGGAATATTGAAATTCATCACTGAGGGGAAGATACAGAATCTGATGGAGTTCAAGTCCCCAAAAAAGCCTTGGTGGGTGCTTGAAATAAAATGCCTCTGTGTGAAATAAGTCTGTCAGAGAAAGAAAAATATCACATGATTTCAGTCATATGTGGAATTTAAGAAACACAACAGATGAACATAGGGGAGGGGAGGGAAAAATAAGACAAAAACAGAGAGGAGGCAAACCATAAAAGACTCTTAAATCCAGAGAACAAACTGAGGGTTGCTGGAGGGGAAGTTAGTGGGGGGATGGGCTAAATGGGTGATGGGCAGAAGAAGGGCACTTTTTGGGATGCACACTGGGTGTTATAAATGTAAATGAAGAATCACCAAATTCTACTCCTGAAATCATTATTACACTATATGTTAACTAACTTGGATTTAAATAAATGAATGAAAAAAAATGCCTTTGTATGAAACTTTGGGCCCATGACTTTTTCCTGGGGCTGGTGGGTCCCATGGCAACAAATATTAAGTCAACCCAAACAGAACTGAATGAATGATCCCTTTTTATAAAAGTGGAACATTGAAACATCCTCATATTTATAATTTTATGTTTGGGTCTTTAAAAAGTTAACTGGGTAGAGGCTGTAGGGGAGAGGCAAACAGGAAGAGGAACTACAGAGAGTAGTAATGGGGCTAGGATGTGACTCTAAGTTTAACCCCTTCTTTGGAAGAGAAAGCTCTGGGTTTTTGGGTTAGGTGTAACAAAAAGTTAGTTGCTCCAAAAGCTGGGATGTGTTTGGTTTGGTATTGTATCTTCTCTCTAGAGCAATCTTGAAC
The DNA here is from genome assembly GCF_046562875.1 of Panthera onca. Classification (NCBI taxonomy): domain Eukaryota; kingdom Metazoa; phylum Chordata; class Mammalia; order Carnivora; family Felidae; genus Panthera; species Panthera onca. The sequence goes on from NC_138347.1 coordinate 49,551,309, forward strand.
CTAGGAAGTAGAACAGGTAGTAAGGATCCAGTTAGGTGTCTGAGGGACAGAGAGAATAAAGAGCAGAGGTAATAGGGCAAATAGGACAGGCAAGATGAGTCCTGAATGATAAGCCACGCCTGGTGAGGTGGCAGAAGAATGAGGAAATAAAAAAACAGCACGTAGGATGGGACCCGCATAGTTTTCTATCAACTAAATAAATGTTTTCCTTGGAGTGTAGGCTAGATGTGATCTAGTTAGTCACCTTTTAACTTCAAACTGGACTTTCTCAACCTTCCTCCTCCTACTTTTCCTCCTTCTTTATTTACTAAAAACTTCACATTTATACCTCATCAGCAATGTGATAATTACTATTATAGTCTCTGACCTCAAAGAATTTACAGTCACATAGTCAACCAACCAAACCAGATCATTTATATACAAATCGAATGATGTGGTATTGTAGGGGAGGGAATTGTAATAATGCTTAGACTCAGAGCTATCAAGAAAGGTATGAAAGGAGAAAGTTGGAATAGTTGGTTCCTAAAATTCCTTCTATCTCTTAGCAGTATATAATTTTGCTTGTTTCTATCTTTCCTTTCCAAGCCCCATAACCACGGAAACACAAATATAGCTTGCCATGTCTCAGGCACTGTCTTTCCAGCATTATAGATTCCTATTCTTTTAATGTTCATAACAACCCTTTGGGATAGGTGCTATTATTATCTTCATTTTATCTATGAGGAACTATAGTGCAGAGAAGTTAACTAACTCTCCCAAAGTCTTAGAGCTAGTAAGCAGCAGAGCTAAGGTTTGAACAAAGAACTCTGGCTCCAGAGCCCATGGTCTTAACCATGTTAGCATGTTGCATGGTTTTGAAATTCAGTATTTGTTCACAAAAAAGAAAAATATTTGAGTGATGAATACAAGATCTCATTTTGAGTTAATTCCTGTTGGATGGGTAAAGAGTTCATTTTCCCTTTTTTTAATAAGATCCAATTGCTTCTAAAGAGTTTTGAAGCTATATAATTTTAATCTTTCACTGTGCAGAAAATGACGTGCAAGCACAGGGGGCAATGAGGAAATGATTTAGGTGTCCATTAGCATTCCTTCCAAACTTCAGACTTTATGTTGGTGAAGCCAGAAGAAAAGAGGCCATTCACGTGGGCTGAAATGACCTCCAGAGCTGCTGTTCTCTTGACTGTTCTGCTCTTTTACTCATTAAATAGGTTCTGATGGGATACCATTTATGCCCCCACATTATGCCTGCTGAGATGGGGACACGTGAAAATACAAGCTTGGTACCTGAAATTAGTGAACTTAAAACTAATCAAGGAGACTAAACACACA